>NC_026008.2:31153500-31505461 GCF_000442705.2 Elaeis guineensis
CACCTTAGATAACAGTCTAACTAACAGGTCGTCAATCCAAACTGAATCCAATTCAATTGGACTTGATCCAAAAATAATTACTCAATCAAATTGAGTTAATTAGTGATTAAATCACTAATTAAACCTCTCATAAATATTGAGTCCAAATCCGATGGGCAATCAGGCATCAGAGACCATCGATATGAAACCCTGATCAAAGAGTTCAAATTTCAAATTCAAAATTTGAAATTCAAAATTTTGACCTCGGTACCCAAAATGTGTGGAACTCATGATTAGAGAATCCTAATTCCAATCATAGAGTCCCAGATAGATAAGACTCATAATCAGCCATCAGATCAGAAAGGAACCTCTAATGTGTGTGACCCCGGCAGGTTCGAACTAACTGGTAGCACAGGAACCAATTCCTGTACTAATCGAAGTGACCATCTAGCAATGATACCCGAGATCGGGATAGGTCGAATAATCGCAATCGCAACATTCAAAACCTATGTGAATATGGTTACCGTATAATTATCCCTTTTGACCCCTGTGTTTAGGACGACTCAGGGTTAAACTGTCAACCCTGATGATATCATCCGAATCGTGCTCAACTCAATTAGTCCTGTGACTCCTCACTAGGACTACCCTGACCAAGATTTTGCTAAATTGAAACACGACTGTACACAGCTCCTAAACTGGAGTGGTCAATCCCATCTTGACACACGCACCGACAAGTCAAGTACTTGACTACACCCAACAACCTTCCGTCACTGAATTAGAAATTCAGGTAGTCCAGTGCCTAAGTGCAGTGAGTTGCTTGCAAGTCACCGTGGCGGTCTCAGGTCGGAGGGACATTTATACCCATATCCCATCGGAGCAAATCTTGACAGCAGAAATAGCTCCGGAGTTGGTCACGTTCAGTGTAGATGTACCATTACATCTCACCTGTATGCCATACCAGTATCTCCACACTCTTTGGTTATGAGGACAACCAACCCATATGGCACACAACGACCTATACTCGATAAACGTTATCGTCCTTGGTAATAACGTATCATTTGGTCACGAACATGTTTAAGGACTAAGCGACAAATCCTCCTTTGTCGAGTCTAAATAGTCCTAAGGACTTCACCACAACACAGGAGTTCATTAGAAGATGAAACATTTGTGATGAAAAAATATCAAAATAATTTTTATTTATTTATAATTCATGTACTAATACAAAAAGGAGCACAACCGTCAACAGACTGACGATTGACTTTGGGACACTATTCCCAACAATCTCCCACTAGGCCTAAAGCCTATCGGTGCAGTATCTAATACCCATCTTCGACTTGTAGTCATTGAACTCCTTCACCGCAATGGCTTTAGTGAATGGGTCGGCCAGGTTCTCCTTCCCGTCGATCTTCTGAAGGTCGACATCACCTCGATCCACGATCTCCCGGATGAGATGGTAGCGGCGCAGAATATGCTTCGTCCGCTGGTGTGCCTTTGGTTCCTTCGCCTGAGCAATGGCTCCAGAGCTGTCGCAGTAGAACAGAACTGGACCAACAAGGGAGGGTGCTACTCCGAGCTCGGTGATGAATTTCCTCAGCGACACCGCTTCTTTGGCAGCATCTGATGCAGCAATATACTCCGCCTCGCATACTGAATCGACCACAGTGTGCTGCTTGGAACTCTTCCAGCAGACAGCCCCACCATTAAGGGTAAAAATAAATCCTGACACACTCTTGCTATCATCGCGATCAGACTGGAAACTAGAGTCTGTAAACCCTATAAGTCTCAAGTCCGATTCACCATATATAAGCCACTGGTCCTTAGTATTTCTTAAATACTTCAGGATGGTTTTAACAACCTTCCAGTGATTCTCTCCTGGATCAGATTGGTATCTACTCACTACCCCTAGTGAGTATGCCACATCTGGTCGTGTACATGTCATGGCATACATGATAGATCCCACTGTCGAAGCATATGGAATCCTACCCATACGCTCTCTCTCTTGAGGTGTTGTCGGACAATCTCTCTTCGAGAGAGAAATTCCATGACCTATCGGTAGATAGCATTTCTTGAAATTTTCCATGCTGAACCTTTTCAGTATAGTATCAATGTACGTGGACTGGGATAAGCCAAGCAACTTTTTGAATCTATCCCTATAGATCCTCATCCCTAGGATGTAGGAAGCTTCTCCCAGATCCTTCATGGAGAACTGTGACGATAGCCAAATCTTTATTCCCTGTAATGCAGGGACATCATTCCCGATTAAAAGAATGTCATCCACATACAATACAAGAAATACTACTACTAGACCATTAGCCCACTTATAAATGCAGGGCTCTTCTCCGTTCTTAACGAAGCCATACGTTTTGATCGTCCTATCAAAATGTATGTTCCAACTCCGAGATGCCTGCTTAAGTCCATAAATGGACCTCTGTAGCTTGCACACCTTAGACTCATCTGTGGATGTGAACCCTTCAGATTGTATCATATACACCTCTTCATCCAGCTCTCCGTTTAGGAAAGCTGTCTTCACATCCATCTGCCAGATTTCATAGTCCAGATGGGCAGCGATTGCAAGCATAATCCGAATGGATTTGAGCATTGCCACAGGAGAAAATGTCTCGTCATAGTCTATACCATAACGTTGACGATATCCCTTGGCAACCAGATGGGCTTTATAGGTCTCCACCTTTCCGTCTGCGCCCCTCTTCCTTTTGAAGACCCACTTACACCCTATGGGTTTTACTCCTTCGAGTGGGTCAACCAATGTCCACATATCGTTGACCTTCATGGACTCCATTTCGGATTTCATGGCCTCTAGCCATTTCTCAGAGTCAGGTCTCTGCATTGCATCCATGTAGGTGATCGGATCCTCATCGTTTTCATCAAGTTCGACAGGATCACCATCCCGGACCAAGAAACCATAGTATCTGTCCGGTTGATGTGGTACTCTACCAGACCGCCTTAAGGGTGCATAATCAATGGGCTCCGGATCTGATCTAATCAAATCCGATTCAGGTTCAGTAATATGTGTCGGTTTTTCCACCTGTCGAACTTCGTCAAGTTCGACTTTAGAGGCAACAGTTCCTTCACTAAGGAACTCCTTTTCTAAAAAGATTGCCTTAAGGCTGACAAACACCTTTTGCTCTAGAAATAATACCCTTTGGTCTCTTTTGGGTACCCTATAAAATTACACTTGTCAGACCTAGGTCCAAGCTTGTCTGTAATTAAACGTTTAACATAAGCCGGACACCCCCAAACCCTAAGGTGCGAGAGTACTGGCTTACGTCCTATCCATATCTCATATGGCGTTTTGACTACAGACTTACTCGAAACTCTATTTAGAAGGTAACAAGCCGATTCGAGCGCATATCCCCAGAGGGAGATCGACAGACCAGCAAACCCCATCATGGATCGAACCATGTCTAACAGGGTCCGATTCCTCCTTTCAGACACACCATTATGCTGTGGTGTTCCAGGAGGAGTCCACTGAGAAAGAATCCCATTCTCCCCTAGATACGTCAGAAACTCATTGGAAAGGTATTCACCTCCTCGATCAGATCGAAGAGTTTTAATACACTTCCCAGTTTGTTTTTCTACCTCATTTCGGAATAGTTTGAACATTTCAAATGATTCCGACTTATGCTTCATTAAATAGACATACCCATACCTAGATAGGTCATCTGTGAAGGTTATGAAGTAGAAAAATCCACCTCTTGCACTTGAGCTCATGGGTCCACATACATCAGAATGTACCAGACCTAAGAGTTCACTAGCTCGCTCACCTTTTCCAGTAAAAGGTGACTTGGTCATCTTCCCAAGAAGACAGGACTCACAGGTTGGAAGTGATTCACAATCACTAACTTCAAGAATTCCTTCTTGAGCCAACCTGTTTATCCTGCTCTTATTGATATGACCTAGCCTACAGTGCCAAAGGTAGACTTCTGACACATTATCTATTCTAGAGCGTTTACCGAATTTTTGAACCACATTAACAGACTGTGATAGTAAGTAAATTTCATTATTTAATTGTCCAACAAATATTGTAACACCATTCAAAATGATATTGCAAATATTTTCTTTTATTAAAAAATCATAACCGTACATGGCCAAAAGGCCTACAGAAATAATATTTAATAAAAAACTTGAACAATAGTGACATTCACTCAGAATTACATTACGAGAATTGATTACAAGACTCATGATTCCTAAAGCTAGAACTGAAACTTTGCTTCCATCTCCAACATTCAGGAACCTCTCGCCTTCATCAAATCTCCTACTGACCTGCAGACCCTGCATCGAATTACAAATATGATAAGAGCTTCTGGTATCCAATACCCAGGCAGTAGTATCATAAATCGAAAAGTTGCAAGGAGTTATCATATAATTACCTTGCTTCTTCTTTGGCCTGTTCGGGTCCAGGGAGGCAATGTATTGAGGACAGTTCCTCTTCCAATGCCCGTGCTTCTTGCAAAAGAAGCACTCCGCCTGGCTCTGGTCGTGCTTGCGCTTCTTGGTCTGACCCCATGCTACTGTCCCAGCATGAGATTGCACCTTCTTATTTTTCTTCTTCTTGTCCTTCATCCCCTTCCCAAAGGGTTGACGACGAGAAGAAGACCCTCCCACTACATTCACCGACTCCTTATGGAGTTGGTGATCCTTCTCAAAGTTCTGCAGCAACCCCAACAATCCGTGGTAGTTTACTGCAGGCTTTGTCATTCGAAAATGAGTAAGGAATGGGAGGAAGGACTTGGACAAGGAATTAAGGATCGCATCCTTACCGAGCTGCTCGTACAGAGGAAAGCCCAATTTGCTTAGGCGCTCAATCATCTCGATCATGTACAGTACATGATCAGTGACTGAGGCCCCATCCCTCATCCGAGCATTGAAAATGGCACAACTAGTTTTGTGCATTTCAACGTCGTCAGACGTGCCAAAGGAGTCGTTCAACATTTGAAGCATCTCCTGTGGCTGGGTGTTCTCAAACCTTCGACTGAACTCGTCATTCATTGCTGCCAGCATAATGCATCGAACGGTGGTGCGGTCATTGAGCCACTTCAAGTAAGTGTCTCGGATCGCCTTACTAGCGTTCGGAGCTGGCTCCTCAGGTGCTGGATCCGTTACTACATAAAGGATCCGCTCATGCTCAAGGACGATTTTCAATTTTCGATACCAGCTATCGAAATTGGGTCCCATGAGCTTGTCATTATCTAATAATGACCGGAGCGACAGGGTAGTGGCCATAGCTGCTTAAAGAAAAACGAGACCTCTATTAGTACATAAATTAATACTAAAGACTTGAATTTTAGTCTAAAGTTTTTTCCAATATTTTTACGAACTGGTAGCCTCATCCTCCAATTCGAGGAATTGCTTTAATTCCTTAATGGGTACTAGAATCCACACAGACTACACACGAGCCCAACTTTGGTTGGTCAACCCATGCGCATCTATGGGTAGGTTCTTAACCAGTTATTTCTCTAAACAACTTCTAGTAATTGATTTTGCCCCAGAACCTAATCAGTAGGCTTTGGCCTCCATTGAAAAGATCTGGTTAGGTCCAACCATTAACATGACTTAATTTAGTGAATCGGACTAATAAATGATCAGGTCCGACTTTGGTCGGCCAACCTAACCACCATCAGAAAGACTCAATCAAATTATCATATTATGAATAATAATTCCATTAGCCAATGAGCACCAGGCCTTTGGGCCTCCAATGATCATTGAACTAATAGACTCATTATCACTCACTTAATGGGAGGCTATGACTTAGTTATCATTATAACTTAATCATTTTAGGGACCTAATAATTTTGAGGATTTTATTAAAGAATAGTAGAGAAAAAATTATCCAGCCAATTTCAATCCTCCCACTGACTTCACCAAGTCAGATTAAAAAAGAATCTAATTAAAGCTGGCATTAGGAGCACCTAAATCAGTCACACTGATTTACCTAATGACATGGGTGAGCTCTAATCACCAAGTGATCTAATCAAAATCTAACTTACCAGATTGGCCAGGTAAGTGAGATCAGTGGTGGGGATTTGCCATTAACTCGTCAATGATCGAATCAATGCGAGTAGCTCCCGCTTAAGAACCACCGGTCAAAACTGCCGAACTTACCTTAGACACCAACCGGTTCATTAGTTTTAATTTTGATCAACTTAGTAAATAGGGCTCCACCGCGTAGCCATGAATTTAGTCCATCTTGGTCTAGTTAAAGACATGGATCCATTCAACTATAACTATTGAAGTTGAGTCTAGAGTATCCTTGACCTAATCTAATTCAACTTTTGATTAGATTTGACCAATTACTCCATTTAGTCCATTTTTTAAACTAACCTTAGGTCTAACCCAATTATGGACCTAATTCATCTAACCCATTGACCCACAAGTTTATGCAATTGTCTTAGGTCTTAATTCACAATTCTAGACCTACTAGACAACACTTAATTCTTTTAATTAAGTACTTGGACTGATGGGTCAGGATTTGGCATTTTGAAAATAATTTTCAAATTTGAAAGATTTTATTTTCTATTCACCAAATGTATTAACTCATTTCACAAACGGGTCAGCACATTTCATAAACAACAATTCTATTGCTCATTACATAACAGAAAATAACTCAAAATAAATCATAAATTTTCTTTTAGATCTAATCTAACACATTCATGATAAATTTCTCAATTAAGTTCTTTCGCTGCTTCATCGGCATGGGATATAATTGCATCGGCACCCCTACCGCCATAGGAGATCCCATCGAATGGGAAGAGAGGGCCTTTAAACCCTATTTTTCTCCTATGACTGGACGGCCATGGCAACCAACCCAATTAGATTACTTACTATTTGGATCAAGTATATCTAAATATACCAATTTCAAAATTTAAATTTTGAATTTCAAATTTCAAATTTTAAATTTCAAATTTTAAATTTCAAATTTGAGATTTCAACCAAATTTCAAATTTCGAATTTCCAATCTTTGAATTTTAAATTTTGAATTTTGAATTTCAAATTTCAAATTTTGAATTTCAAATTTCAAATTTGAGATTTCAACCAAATTTCAAATTTCAAATTTTGAATTTTGAATTTCAAATTTCAAATTTTAAATTTCGAATTTCAAATTTCAAATTTCAAATTTGAGATTTCAACCAAATTTCAAATTTCAAATTTTAAATTTCAAATTTGAAACTTCTAACAAATTTCAAATTTCAAATTTGAAACTTCTAACAAATTTTAAATTTCAAATCTTTTTGAATTTCGAATTTTGAATTTTGAATTTCAAATTTAAACTTATAGATTACACCTTAATCTACGCATGCATATGTATATCATATTCTAGAACCATGTTCTGATACCATTTGAAGCGAAAATTTAGTGCAGGAGCAAAATGGTAATTTTAAAACTTTTTCAAAATTACTATTTTACAACAAAATTATTAATTAATTTCATTAATTAATACTAATTAACCCTACACTAGGATCTAAATATGATACAACAGCACGCATTTAAATTTGAAATTCAAATTTGAATCAGTAAACGTTTTACATTACTGTGCTCAAAACACATCACCTTTTGCGGATAGTCGATCACCACAATCTGATCACCGTCTGGGGGCTCTGATCGTCACGTTGCAGCCACACAAATGTCTGACCTCTGTGGATCGTCCACACGAAGCTCCCGTCTGATCAGCTCCTCACGAATGCTAGTTCGTGATTTCACCCTTTTGATGGCAGATGTTGATCGAACTCCTTCGATCGATGTGTGCCGACTTCTCGGATGCTCCGGATCGTCTGCACAGTTGCTTGAGAGGCTGATGGATCTCTTCCTGAAATTTGATGGACTCACGACACTCGTGGCACACCAATCTCACTTCCCGAACCCTAGGTAGAAACCCTAGGGTACACACCAAAAATCTTGCGTCCAATTTTTTCTCTTTTCTTTCTTTTTCTCTCGGAAGGTTTTGGACCTTCACCTTGCGCAGAAGCCTTTCTCACGCCTCAAAGTTTCTCTCCTAAAATTTCTACGCACGTCCCACCTTTCTCCTCTTTTTAAAACAACGTCGAACGTGTCTTATCCGCGTGAGAGGATAAAGACAAGAGGTTACACATTTGAATTCAAATCAAATTTGAATTCAAACGAAAACCAACTTATCCCTATCCTTTTGGACGTGAGAAGAGAAGGGGCGTGGCTCTTTGTGCGTGGAAAATATTTCACGAGAAACCTTTTCTCGTGTAAGTAATGTGGCGCACAAAATGGATAAGGATGAAAGGGCAAGTGATAAGTTATCCATTCAAATTCAAACATGCTTTGAATTTGAATGGCTAACTAATTATTTTATCCATCCATATGGCGCACAAATGAGGGCGTGGGGAAGGGTTTTGCGTGAGAAATTTCACGAGAAGTTTCTTCTCGTGAATTCAAATGGGTGCAAGGAAGTTGGGTGTCGCAGGAAATTTAAAACAAGGTGGTTTGATTCAAATTGAGCCAACCTAGTTTAAAATAGGTCAAGCACAATTAGACCAGATTAAACCCAACATAATTAGGCTTAATTAGGCTCAATAAAATCCTAATCAAATCAGGAATTAACTAAACCTAACCCCTGATCAAATCAGGGACTAAACCACCTTAGCGATTAGGTCAACATTTAACCTAATCGGGTCAATCCAAACTGAATCCAATTCAATTGGACTTGATCCAAAAATAATTACTCAATCAAGTTGAGTTAATTAGTGATTAAATCACTAATTAAACCTCTCATAAATATTGAGTCCAAATCCGATGGGCAATCAGGCATCAGAGACCATCGATATGAAACCCTGATCAAAGAGTTCAAATTTCAAATTCAAAATTTGAAATTCAAAATTTTGACCCCGGTACCCAAAATGTGTGGAACTCATGATTAGAGAATCCTAATTCTCAATCATAGAGTCCCAGATAGATAAGACTCATAATCAGCCATCAGATCAGAAAGGAACCTCTAATGTGTGTGACCCCGCAGGTTCGAACCTAAACCGATAGCACAGGAACCAATTTCTGTACTAATCGAAGTGACCATCTAGCAATGGTACCCGACGATCGGATAGGTCGAATAATCGCAATCGCAACATTCAGAACCTACGTGAATATGGTTACCGTATAATTCATCCCTTTTGACCCCTGTGTTTAGGATGACTCAGGGTTAAACTGTCAACCCTGATGATATCATCCGAATCGTGCTCAACTCAATTAGTCCTGTGACTCCTCACTAGGACTACCCTGGCCAAGATTTTGTTAAATTGAAACACGACTGTACACAGCTCCTAAACTGGAGTGGTCAATCCCATCTTGACACACGCACCGACAAGTCAAGTACTTGACTACACCCAGCAACCTTCCGTCACTGAATTAGAAATTCAGGTAGTCCAGTGCCTAAGTGCAGTGAGTTGCTTGCAAGTCACCGTGGCGGTCTCAAGTCGGAGGGACATTTATACCCATATCCCATCGGAGCAAATCTTGACAGCAGAAATAGCTCCGGAGTTGGTCACGTTCAGTGCAGATGTACCATTACATCTCACCTGTATGTCATACCAGTGTCTCCACACTCTTTGATTATGAGGACAACCAACCCATATGGCACACAACGACCTATGCTCGATAAACATTGTCGTCCTTGGTAACAACGTATCATTTGGTCGCGAACATGTTTAAGGACTAAGCGACAAATCCTCCTTTGTCGAGTCTAAATAGTCCTAAGGACTTCACCACAACACAGGAGTTCATTAGAAGATGAAACATTTGTGATGAAAAAATATCAAAATAACTTTTATTTATTTATAATTCATGTACTAATACAAAAAGGAGCACAACCGTCAACAGGCTGACGATTGGCTTTGAGACACTATTCCCAACAGCTTCGACTTCCACTCCCACCTTTTGTTGTTGTTCTTTTTTGCTTTTTAAACATTTCTCTAGTTTCTGTAGCGCCGAACTCCTTTAAGTTTCTGATAGGATTTCTTTTCCTCTGTCGTTTAGCTGAAGTCCGGCCAACTCTTCCCTTATTTAGAAACTTTTATACCTTTAAGCATCACCCTTCGATAAAGGACTGATGATACTTCTCCCCCCAGTTCGGTAGAAAGGGGTTGCTGAAAAGTGCCCCTTCTTCTATCCACAACTGGAAGGAGAGGTACTTCTACGTCCGATGCCCGACCCTGATGCTAGGGTTGCCCCCCTGGGGCTCCCTGAGGGACTCCGTCTGCCGGGCTTCTAGCTTGGAAAAGGACGACCTTGAAGCTTCCAATAAACTTAAGACTTATCCAGCTCCTCTCCTCCCCGACCTTCTGAAGGAGCAGTTTTCATTCAATATCGGTCTGAGCCCTCTCAACCCTGTCGGTATTTTTTCTTTCTCAAGTCATTCGTGATTTTCTTTTTCTCTTATTCTATTTCTAAGCCGTGCCGACTCTTTTTTCATTGCAGATATGGACGCAGACGTAGCTCAGGTACTAGCCAAGGGTCTCAAGACCCACAAGAGGAAAGGCGCCGCAACTTCTGGGTCGGCGAAGAAGGCGAGGGTAGAGGAGACAAGCTCGATCGTGCTTGCCCAGACGGCCATTGCCGTTGATGCCCCCTCCGACGTCGAGCCTGCAGTCCCCCGAGCTTCTTCAAGAAGCCCTCCGATCGAGATTCCCGCTTCCGAGTCTCGTCCCGAGGAGGCGTCGGGGGCCGAAAGGAAGAGAAGGAAGAAGACGATGGTCCGCAAGATCAGCAGCAGCAAGGCTACCATCGAAAGGTCCAACGACTCTGAAGAGGATCCGGGAGAGAATCCATTCAACAACAGGGATTTAATAAAAAGGTTGGTCGACGGGTGTGTTTTGCCCGAGATCGTCCACAGGATCGTCCATGCCGATCCTGAACAGTGGGTTTGGGACTCTCTGGGATCTTTTCTTGAGATAGACCGATTTACTTTTTTCTTCCTTTCGCTTCTTCACTTAGTTCATTCCTTAGCTTTCATATTGACTTTCTGGTCGCTCTTGCATATTGGACACCAGCTCATCACCAACATCGAGGCGATAAAAGATGCAAAGAAAGAAGCAGTCCAGACGGAGGAAGGTCGCCAGGCTGAAGCTGCCCGTCTTAAGGAGAAGGTCGCCAAAGTCACGAGTCTCCAAAAGGTGCTCCAGAAGGAGGAACAAACTTCGACGGATCTGAAGGCTGCTTTAGAGGAGGGAAGAAAGAAGGCAGAGGTCGAGGTCTCCAAGCTCAAGGAGCAGATCCCGACCCTAGTCTCGAAGGTAAGGGCCCAAGCAGTGGAGGAGTTCAAGACCTCCTCCGAGATGAGGGATCTGAATATCAAGTTCGACTAGACCGCCTTTATCAAAGGCTTCGAGCTTTGCCAGGAGAAGGTGGTTGGAAAGTTTTCCAAACTCGACCTCAGCTTCCTGGATGAAGCGTCCGATGATGAAGCCGGACCTTCCGAAGCTGCTGCCGGTCTCCCTCCAATCGGGACCTCTTCAACTGCTGCAGCTGTCGTGACCGACCTTCTGGAGGCGCCGAGCTCCTCCACTTCTGCTCCAGAGGTCCGAGACCTCTAATTTTATACTTTTCCATTTGCTACAATTTTTTTTTCTCTTTCTCTTGTACTTAAGAATTATTCAATCCATGAAATCGGATTTCTCTTCACAAAGAGCTCCTTTTTCTTCTTCTATTTTCTTTTTCTTTTTTTTTCCTTGCAATGATTTGCGTTGCGACGCTTTTGTTTCCCGACAACAGTGCCCTGCCGAAGCTCTTCCCCTACCGCAGGGGATTCCTTTGAAGTCTATGATCCGGGATCTGAGAAAAGAAGTTCGTCACCTAACGAAGAAATCAAAGAAGATGGACGATGAACTTCACAGGCTGAGGAAGAGCCATTTGGAAGCCACCGTGGAGATTACTCGCCCTCGGAACCTCCACAAAAAGGACTTCATGGACTACAACCGGAAGAAGGCCAACTTCGAGAAGGAGCTTAAGAAACTCCAGAAACGCGCCAGCGACCGATCTTGGACTCAGGCCTCCAAGATCAGCACCCTCGAGGTCGAGTTGACGGCCACACGAGAGAAGATCGGCCAATTGAAAGGAAGCTCGTTCTGGCTTCCAACTCAGGCTGACTACGGCTGGTACTGATCGAAGAAATTCTCCGACCTCCAGAAGCAGCTACAGAACGCCGAGATGAATTACAACACTTACCGAGTCGGCTGGTGCGAGCAAATGGACAACTACAGAAGGAGGCTCAAGACGACGATCGATGAGGTTGCTTGCCTTCAGAAGCAGTTGTTCGAAAGAGCCCAGGCCATTTCGGTTCAAGGCTCCGACGAGCTTCGATCCTTGAGGGGGACCATGGAAGAACTGTCCGTAGCCTTTGAAAGGAGAAGGCTGAACTACAGTGGCTGAAAATTCAGCTGGCCTATGAGCAGCAGACGATCAAGGATGTAGAAACGGAGTCCGAAGTTCTGAGGAAGAGCTTCGGAAATCGGAGGGCGAAAGCCGACGGTTTCACCAAATGTATCGGGAGATGCTATTAAGAAAGAAGGAACTGGAAGAAGAAGTTGAGAACTTAAAGCAATCCCTGATAATGGCTGAAACTGAGAGTTCGAAGTCAGAAGAAGCCAAGCTTCCTTAGAGCTTCTTTTATCTTTTATTCCATGTATTCTTTTCTTTTCTTGTTGTTTTTTTTTGGCCTTCAAAGGCTTTTGTAATGCTCTCTTCATTAATAAAATGAAAAGAAATTTTCTCATTACCTTGTCTATTCTTACTTTGAGTTGTCGTTTACCGAGCTTCTCTTATCTTTTGTCTTATTCGATGTCGACGTTGTTTGAAAGTTCCTGATCATTGTCGCATTGATTCATCCTTTTTGTTCATGACCGAAGGTTTTTTCGAGGCCATTCGAATTTGACGCTTTCTCCCGATGTTCGAGCTTGGGGTCCGAACTTCTCGTTACTTTGAGAAAATCTATTTTCTCCTGCTAGTGTTGGATTTTTCCTTAGAGACTGAGAATTTTTGACAAGAATTTTCTTCCTCGTTGAGATGAGGTCCCTTGTGTCTTAGATGTAGTTCATTTTTCTCTTATCTCTAACGTAGCTCGTCGCTTTCTCTTTTTCTCTATCCCTCTTTTTTTATGTTTGGACGAGAATTTTTTCTCTACTCCTAACGGGGTTGTAAGGATGTAGAGGAGCCGTTAAGGAGGCTTTTTTTCTCATCCGATCTTAAACGATCAGGTCTTCGTTTGTGTCAGGACGAGATTCTCCTCCTGTTTCCGACACAGTCAATTTCAGCTCATGTTAGGACGAGATTTTTCTTCTATTCCTAACAAGGCTGTGGGGGAACATAAAGGCCATTGCGAGGGCCTCTCCCCGCATCCGTTCTTTTAATAACTGGGTCTTCGACTTTGCTCATGTTAGGACGAGATTCTCCTCCTGTTCCTAACATGACTGTGGGGCACATAAGGGCCGTTGTGAGGGCCTCTCCCCCATCCGATCTCTTAATAACCGGATCTTCAACTTTACTCATGTTAGGATGAGGTTCTTCTCTTGTTCCTAACATAGCTGTGGGTGCACATAAGGGTTGTTGCGAAGGCCTCTCCCCCCATCCGATCTCTTAATAACCGGGTCTTCGACTTTGCTCATGTTAGGACGAGGTTCTCCTCCTGTTCCTAACATGACTGTGGGGGCGCATAAGAATCGTTGCGAGGGCCTCTCCCTCCATCCGGTCTCTTAATAACCGGATCTTCGATTTTGCTCATGTTAGGATGAAGTTCTCCTCCTGTTCCTAACATGGCTATGGGAGCGCATAAGGACCGTTACGAGAGCCTCTCCCCCCGTCCGGTCTCTAAATAATTGGGCCTTCGTTTGTGTCGGGACGAAGTTCTCCTCTTGTTCCTGACACGCTTAGTTTCGATTATCTGAAGGGGCTACTCCCTGTCGTTATAAGCTCATGCCAAAAGAAAATATATGCGAATATGAAACTTTTATTTAAGACAAAGTTATCGATAATATATTCATAAATTTTTCGAATTCTATGGTCGCAAAAGGTCTGCTCCTCCGAGCTCTTTTAGATAGTATGTTCCGGACCGGACTACCTCCCTGACTTCATACGGGCCTTCTCAGTTTGGGATAAGTTTTTCTTAGTTCTGAGGTTGTGAAACAGCGGCTCGTCGAAGTACTAAGTCTCCCGCTCTGAAGGCTTTGCTCTTGACCCGGGAGTTGTAGTAGCGGACTGCTTTCTGCTTGTAGGCTGCCATCCGAACTTGAGCTGTCTCCCGCTTTTCTTCTAACAAGTCAAGGTTGGCCTTGAGATCCTGTGAGTTGCGCTGTTCGTCGAATGCCACGACTCGCGTCGAAGGAAGCTTGAGTTCAATCAGGATAACGGCTTTTGTTCCGAAGGCTAAGGCAAAGAGGGTCTCCCTCGTGGGCAATCTTTGGATAGTTCGATATGCCCATAACACATGATAAAGCTCGTCTACCCAAGTTTTCTTTGCTTTTTTAAGTCTCACCTTGATTCCTTGCAACAGAGTCCTGTTAGTCACCTCGGCTTCGCCGTTTGCCTGCGGATGGGCTACTGACGTGAAGTTATGAGAGATGTTTAAGTCCTCACAAAATTCAGCAAACCTTGCTCCAACAAATTACCATCTATTATCAGTAATGAGAGTTCTGGATAAACCGAACCTACAAACAATTGACTTCTAAACGAAGTCCTGCACTTTGGCTTCTGTGATTTTCGCCAAAGGTTCGGCTTCGACCCACTTGGTGAAATAGTCAATTGCCACCAGAAGGAACTTTCGCTGTCCGGAAGCCATGGAAAAAGGTCCAAGGATATCCATCCCCCATTGTGCAAACGGCCATGGAGCACTCAAGGGTGTAAGTTCGGAGGCGGGCTATCTTTGGATATTCGCATATCTCTGATATCGATCACACTTTCTGACATATTCAATGAAATCGTGATACATTGTAGGCCAGTAATAATCTTGTCGGAGCAGTTTGTGGGACAAAGATCTGGCCTCCAGGTGACTTCCGCAGACTCCTTCATGTACCTCCCACAAGGCAAAGTCAGCTTCGGAAGGCCGGAGACATTTCAGGAGGGGCAAAGAGTACGACCTCTTGTACAGCCTGACCTCATAAAGGATATATCGGGAGGCTTGGTTTCTAAGCTTCCGAGCTTCTTTTGCATCATGAGGAAGAATCCCGTCTTTGAGGTATGCAACCAGTTGGTCAATCCAGTTGGGTTCATGACTGATCTCCATTACAAGCTGTGGTTCTTCCGTACTTGGACATTCCATAACTTCGAAAAGGACTTCCTTGGATAGTTCAGCCGGAACCAGTGTAGCCAACTTGGAGAGAAGATCGGTCCTGATATTTTCTGCTCTTGGAATCTGCTTGATGTCAAAGCTGCCAAAGACATGGATGATCTCTTTTACCTTTTCGAGATACTTGACCATACTGTCCTCCCGAGCTTCATAATTTTCGCTGACTTGTCCCATCACCAATTGGGAGTCACTGTAGACTTGGAGCCATTCTACTTCTAATTTTTTGGCGATCTTCAGTCCTGCAATCAGAGCTTCATATTCTGCTTCGTTATTTATCGTAGGGTATGAAGTAGTTATTATAAAATTTATGATGCATGGACCATATGGAGTTTACAATCCCAGCGCACCATATATGCTATAAGGCCATCGACCGAAATATTTTCCTAAAAAATTTTAGGTGGAGGTAACAATTGATAAAAATGCTTTTGCTATTTACAAAATATGAGATAACTGATGATTTGTTGTCAAAAACAAAGTTAAACTTGACAATAGATGATCCGATTGGGAAAGATTTTCTTCAACCTACTTAGCTCAGATCTTTCAAAGAAAAAGGTAGAATAAGAGGATAATTTTTGAAAATAGGGATCGAGTCTCCTTTCTTTCTATTTTATTTTTTTCATTGATTAAAAATAAGGTATATATCCTCTATTTATGATAATGATGTCTATCCTTACATAAATTAGGTTGGATTTCTTTTCTAGCTCTAAAGAGACTCTTTAATCTAAAAAAGATGTGTCTAATAGAAATAATCTGAAAAAAGCTAAAATTTTTTAAGAGGTAAATCTTGAATTTTACATCAACTTTGTCTACTATTGTTTTATCAAATTCTTCTCAGATTGAAAGCTACGCTTGGTCGAAGTTTTATCCAAAAGAAAAATTTTTGGATTGATCGTTTTGTTTCAGGATCTAGATAAAACAAAATTATCCTAATCACTAGGGATGTTGTCTCCTTAATAAGGTAGTGTCACATTATAGATCTCGAAAAGTGCCCAATTTCAAAAAAAAATCATTAAAATCAAAAGTCGTATGACTAAGTTATGACCTTCGAAAGTTTGCTTACAATTGGCTTCCTGATATAGCAGATCTTACTCCTGGATCCTGTCCAACCCTGCTCATAGTGGCCAAAATGGTTCATATCGAGTTTAGTGATCCTTCTGGATCAGGGCTCTTTCTGTTTAGGAGATTTAGCTCTTGCTAAATTAAAACTGAAGATGAAAAATGTTTGCCTCCTCATCTCATGATTGAACCACCTGACTTTACTTAAAGATGGTTTCTAACTTTGGTCTTCTTTGCTCTCGGATCTTGGTGAACCATTTATTTTGCTCCTATATCTTGACTCTATGATAGGGGCATTTGTTGCTATCCTTCCTCATCATCGATGATGTCTATGATGATTCCTCTTTGGTCTTGATCTAATTTGATCGACTAGTGGATCCACTTGATAAGAGCTTGGCTAATCATGAGTAGTGGTGGTTTCTCATACCATCATCATAAGCTTGCTACAAGCATTAGCAAGAAGCTTTGCCTGGGCAATAGTTGTAAGGTCTATATTCTCTTATAAATTGGAAGGGTTGATCATGAATTCTTTTCCATCCTTGAGGAGATAATACTTTCTCTATCATCTATAGAAGACTGCATCTCGATCCCATAGATACAAGCTCTCTAAGATAACCTGGCAAATATCTAAAGGAGCTTTTCACAAGTTATCTTATCAATATACCTCCCAGTAATGGCAAACTTAAAGGTATCCTACTTGGTTCTCGATGATTTTTAATTCGACATCCTTTTGAATCTGCTAAGAGGGTAGGACGTGGATGAGACTTGGTCTGCGACCCCAGCTTCAGAATCAAATTTTTGGAAATGAGATTTTTTTGGATTTCAAAATCTAAAATAATCTCGATGATGCTCTACTTCACCTGGATCTTCAAGTAGAAGGGTTCCTCATGTGCCTTAAGATCTGTCTCAATTGTTATCTCTAGTTTTTTCACCATCAGGCTTAATTTAGAGTTTGCTTATTCTAGTTCGAGTAGCTCCTCAACCTTGACAGCATTGAGGACCACCTTCTCTTCTTTCTTTTCCTTCTTAGAATCATCATCCTTCGGCTTCCTCCTCCTTTTGGGATGCAACTCGAAGTGAAGCTTCCAACATTGTTCTTTCATATGTTTGCAAAAGTTACAATGATCGCAATAATTTATTTCAGTTATGTTGATGTGCTTCTTAATTGCCCTTCTTATATTCCTTGGGGTGATTCTTCTCCTCAATTGCCATGGCTTTCACTCTAGCTCCGTTGATGTCTTCAATTTTGAAAAGCTTGAGCTCCTTTCATATGTTCTCATGAAAACCTCTAACATATTTCATAAAAACTATATGATCATCAATGGAGATTCCGAGGGATATTGCTTACTTGTGAAAACTCGGTGACGTAATCCTAAACAGATTGTTCATACTTCTGTCGCAGGTACTGCCACTTGATCCATTGATTCTTCTTATGGTTGATTAGATAAAATTATCTCTCGATTAGGCTCTTGAATTTGCTCCAAATCAGATTAGAAATATTATTATTTCTCATATATAGATTCTACCATGTGAGAGTATAGCTAGAAAGTTCGAAACACATAAAAGTTACCTTTTGGATACTAGAGTATCTATAGATAGTAAAGTAGGTCTCTAACTAACCCAACCAATTATCTAGTTTTTCTGCTTCAACAATCCCATCATACGTGAGAAAATCGATTCGAGCTTCAACTCTAAATAACTAAAGAGAGATTTTTTGTATCTCTATATTGTTTATCCTTCTTACTGGATGGAGGATCTTCTTCTCCAAATACTAGAGACAGTTTCACAAGTGGAGTTATTAGCACTTGTGCTCGCACTGAAGGTATCACTAATCTGAAGATGATCTTGATGAGTTAGATAATCTTTTTCTTTAGTTGTGCAAGATGTTTCTTCATCGCATCATCCATCGAAAAAGAACTAACAGCCATACTCATCTTCATCTTTTAACATACTTCAAGCATGAATAATCCTCCAGATTGCTTGTATTGGTCATGCATTTGAATCATGAACTAAGGCACCCACAGATATAGAGGACCTTTGATACCAACTTGATCTGATTGAGGAGAAGAAAGATTTCCTTCAACTTGCTCCACTCGAATCTCTCAAAGAAAAAATTAGAAGAAGATGAAAATTTTTAAAAGTAGAGATCAAATCCATTTTCATTCTCTTTTATTTTTTTTATTTATTAAAAATAATATACATATCCTCTATTTATAATAATGAGGTTCATCCTTACATAAATTAGGTCAAATTCTTTTTCAAGTTCTAAAGGGACTCTTTTACCATTAAAATATATCTATTAGAAATAATTTGAAAAAAAAATTAAAATTCTTCAAAAGGTAGATCTCAATTTTTACATCAATTTTATATTTTATCACTTTATTGGATTCTTCTCGGATCAAAAGCTACGCTCGGTTAAAGTCTTATTTGAAAGAAAACTTTTTGGATTGATTGACCTATTTCAGGATCTAGATGAAAAAATTTTGTTTTGATCATTAGGGATGCCATCTTCTTATTGAGATGTCATCATATTATATATCTCAAAAAATTATCTAATTTCAAAAAATAAGATCATAAAAATCTAATGTCGTATGACCAAGTAATGGCCTTTGAAACTTTGGTTTGCAAATTGACTACTCGATGTGGCAGATCTTTCTCCAAGACCCTATCCAGCTCTATCTGTAGCGACCAAAGTATTTCACATCAAGTACGATGATCCTCTTGGATCAATGGATTTGCTGTTACTCATAATCTAGATTTGGTAATATATTATCAAGTGCATATTAATGTTGAATGATGCAATAAATCTAGAATGATTAAATACTTATTTAAATATGTTAATAAAGATATTGATAAAACAAGGGTATTAATAACAAAAAATATTTTGCTGGACAATAATATAGGGAAAAATAGTATGAATAGGTTAATAAGATCGAAATCTATTTTGATAATAGGTATCTATTGGCATATAAAGCTATATAGAGATTATTTTAGTTTGATATCCATTTTAGAGAATCTACAGTTGAAAATTTATATTTTGTTTGAACTAGAGAAACTATTCAATAGAAATTATTATTCTCTTTCTAATTATAATCTTCCAGTGCCTGATAAAATTTTAGAGAAGAAATGAATAATAGACTGTTGAGAGATGAATTAAATTATGATATTCACGATATGCAATGAAAATATTTTATATTATTCGAAGGATTAAATAGTGAATAAAAAATTATGAATAAATTAAAAAATTCCTCCTGAAGTCAGCATTTATTATATTTATATCCAATAATTTGAAAAACCTACACTTACCTCCAATTAAATTAACAGCGTTAGTAAAACCATTTACTTATATAGAAGGTCAAAATTGCCCCCACCAATTTCTCCCTACCTTTATCTCCTCCTCCTCCTCTCTTCTTCACCTTCTTTTTCTTGTCCCCCTGTACAAGGCTCACTAACCCCCTCTCGGCCTCTCCTTGGGGCCCACCACCAGATCCCTCGCACCATCTTCCTCCTCCCTGCTTGCAGCATGCTTATAAAGCCTGGCCACTTCCATATGGACCCCTTTGGCGCTGTCAACCAGCATTCCACATCGACGCCCACTTCTCAGCTAGCGCGTGGAAGCATATGCTTCACAAGATTATAAGTCTGGGGTCGTCAAGCAAGAGAAAGAGAGAAGGGGAAGAAAGTTCGTGATGGGTTGGGTTAGTGAAGAAGAGTTTTTTTTTTTTTTTTTGGTAAAAAGTTTACTCTATTAACGACTATATATAGAAACAATAAAGAACAAAGTACATAATGTACAAAGCTCTCTTGATTACAATGAAATTAGAAGCTACCAGTGTACAGAACTTTTGAAGAAAAGCCAAACACAGAAAAAAGAGAAGACTCTAGCCACATGAAATTGGAGTTGACAATCATGCTTAGAGCTTGATAAGATCTAAGGCAGAAGTATATGTGAACATGAAGAGAAACCAAAACAAGGAACTACTATTTGAGCCAGGCATTGTAGATACCCTATATGACCCTGATAGGCATACATATGTCCAGAAGAGGTCCAAAGTATATTATCTGGAAGTAGCCAGAGATGAATGATTATCAGTTTAGGAGGATGAGGACGAGAGTTGAAACCCTGCGAGCTTAACTCATGAGAAGTGGAGCTGAACTCCTGAGAGTTGTAGCTATCAATCCGTGACTGAATATAAAGATGGTGGATCGTCAGCATCTATAGATAAATATTCTAGATAAGCCATAAGTGAAACACCCATTCTAAAACATAACAGAGCCAACAGCAATGAAAGATAAATTTTTTGAAACTAAAAATCTAAGTTACTGCATGATGATGATAATGAAAACTAATTGACAGAGCTATCCGTTGAGGTACATAAAGTAGAAAACCATAGTGCAACAGAAAGCAGCAGATGTCAACAATGGAAATGTTGAAATAAGTGATGTAGGAAAAAAGTGGTGCCTTGATATAGAATGCATCGGGGACAAAAGGAACCGCGCCAGTAAGAGAACTGAAATATAAGCAGAATGGTCTAACCAAGATATTGTGTCCATAATAGGAAACGTGGTACAAGAAGGTGCAGATAGGATAGACCAACCAGCAATGAGACATTATAACCTGATATAAGGCATAGACATGCAAGAAGTAACTGTGCATTAAGAAAGTAATGGACAGAAATGAGTGATATTATGTCAATGATGTTGCAGAAACCCAAATCCATAAATATTAGCTTGTAGTCTAGGTAGACCACCTGGATCAAGATCAGACAGTATAAACATCATGAAGTCTACTTGCGTAGCTTTGGATGCCATGTAGATTAGAAAAAAAAGAGTTGGTAGGTAGCATAAACAAGAAGACAAAATAAATAAGGGGCCAAGAAGTGGACTAGGCTAGTAGTCACTCCTCCCAAGTCTCAACCCCCATTTTTCTTTGAGAACGGATCCTTTGCGGTACTTAAAAAATACCGTAAGATACTGTGCATGCTTTGGAGACATCCATCAAAAGATGGATGGCTGCGCATGCTTACGCACACACGTTAAAATACTAAAAAAATATAAATGGATAAACTCTAGGATATTTGAATAATTTAGATAAACATCACATAACCATCCATCTTTTGATGGACATCTCAAAATATGCACAGCATCCTGCGGTACTTTTTTAGTACCGCAGAGGATCCTGTTTCTTTTTCTCTCTCTTTCCTTCAAAATGTGTCTCTTTTTTCTCTCTCTCCATTCATAGCCGGCGTCCATGAAAACCGCCATTGGCAACGCCTTCTTCTTCTTAACTAGTAGGTCATCCTTCCCTTAGGCCACCATTGCCACTGAGGTGCAGATGCTGTGCATGGTCGGGAGCAGTTAGGGGGCCAGTCAGCTGGGCCTGGAGGGGAGCAACGATGGTGGTAGCGGCATTGGAGATGGACAATGATAATGGGGGTCAGGAAGAAGGCTGGTGGTGCAATGCCTGACTCCAACTTTATCGTGCCTATAGATAAGGCATCTTGCCTTATCGTGCCTATAGATAAGGCATCTTGCCTCACTCACCCGTTTGTCAAAATCCTCTGGAACCTCAACAAGTGAGCCCCAACAAGATCATCAACACCGCCGACAACTCCATGCCTTGGTACCTCTCTCTCTCTCCCTCCCTCCACTTCCTCTTCTTCTTCTCTACCAAGGGAGGTTTAACATTTACTTTATGTAAAAGGTTTGTCCATTTATTATTGAGGTTATTTTTGTCATTTTATAAAATCATTCCAATGTGATATTTGGGTCCCATTTAGGATTTGCAGACCGTCTAATAGCATGGGTTTAAGTATAGTCTTAAAATAAATATTAAGAGTGTAATTATAGGTTTTGCAAATTATTGGATGTAAGTATAATTTCAACCTATCTCAGGGGACTTTTGTGATTTATCCAAAACTTATTCATGATGCTATTTTGGATCTTGTTACTAAATGCAAGAATAGATTATTTTTTATTTATAGTCATGGAGAGACTGATACAACATATTTTTATCAAGCAATAGTTTCAAAAATTCATTTTGAAGGAAACATTACACTAGCTATTGCTTCCTCTGGAATAGCATCGCTTTTATTATTTGATGGATGGACAACATATTTAAGATTCAAGATACTGATGCAAATTGATAAATGCCTTACATGTGAGATAAAACAATAAAATCAACTTGCAAAATTAATTGAATGTACTAGATTAATAGTTTGGGATGAAGCTCTAATGAATCATAAAAATTATTATGAAGCTCTTGATAGATCTCTATAAGATATTTTAAATACAAAAGATTCAAATACTAAGCAAAAACCATTCAATGGAAAGACTATATTGCTTGGAGTAGATTTTAGGTAAATTCTTTTGATTGTTGTTGGAGGAAATAGGGAAGAAATAATGGATACATCAATATGTCGATCATATCTATGGAAGTATTGTAGAATTTATCTTCTAAAAAATTATTCATCTGTTTGATATGGATGAAGAATTTAGAATATTGATGCTTGATTTTAGCAAATAGATTTTGAATATTACCGATGAAAAATTATCTGCCATTAAATTAAATGAAAAAGAGGAAGAAAAAAATTGGATAAAAGTTTTGAATGATTTGCTTATAAGGGATAATGAAGACCACATCAAAAGTATTACTTCTTCGATATACTCTGATTTGTGAGAAATCATGATGATCCTACATATTTGAAAGAGAGAGCTATTGTTACACTTATGAATGAAATGCTTGATGAGATTAATATAGACATGCTTTCTTTAATACCATTAGAAGAGAAGATATATTTGAGTTTTAATACAACATGTAAAATATCGATAAATACTGTCATTGAAGATATTATTTATCCTACGGAATTTTTAAAACTTTTAAAATTTAATGGCATTCTACATCATAAATTAAAGCTGAAAATAGATTATCCAATAATACTTTTGCGAAATATCAATCAGAGTACATGTCTATGCAATGGTATGGGTTAATAGAAATGTATTTAACTTCAAAAGCAATCGAAGCAAAAATCATCATAGGTAGACATATCAACAACAAGATTTATATTCCACATATTATAATACAAGTCATTAAAACAAAATGATCATTTATTTTCAAAATATATATGATCATTTTCAATAAGGCTTTGTGATGCTACGACAATTAATAAAAATCAAGATCAGACATTAAAGTTCATAGGATTATATTTGCCAATACCTATATTTTCTCATGGTCAGCTCTATATGGCGATTTCATATATAACATCACATCATGGTCTCAAAATTTTAATCTAAAATGAGTATACTGGTTTTGAAAATTTTAATCTAGAATGAGCATACTGGTTTTGAAGATTACATCAAGAATATTGTTTATAAAGGATTTTTTTTTTGAACTTCCTTCAAGTGCCTTTATTGTTTTTAAGTGATAAACTGATTTAGTAAATTTTTCTCTTCTTATATTCTACTGTACATATTTTTTTTTAGCAGAATAGAGAAGAAATGGGATATAGCTTATTATCAACTTATCGTTTGAAAAACATAGCTAGAAAATCAAAGTCAGACTTGTGAGGATGTGGGATTCGATAAATCCTAATATTGAAAATCAGCTAGGAGGTTTATTGCATTTTGATTGATGAAATGGTTTGTATTATTCTTTTGTTGCCATCCATAATTTCTATTTTATATATGCATATATACACACACACACACAGACACAAGAAACTTCAATTCAAGCATTGATATGAAGAGAAAATGTCAAACAATTTAAAAATTTACTTCATGAGGGAAAGATTTATTTTTTAAAATAAATTTTAATATTATTTTGAATAAAAAAATTTCAGGGTTGCTATCTATCATTATATCATTTATATCAATCAACGGATAACTATCAAAAAAACTAGAAATAATGATGATTCTATTCCCCTTCAAAAATTTAATTTCATCAACTTTAATGACCTTTTGCCAAGAAATCATAATGATCTCTATTTAATAGGTAAACACTAAATGCGGACAATATCATTCATACAATTATATTTTTTATACATGCATATATACATTTCATATATTTTTGAGGATAAAAAATGATATGATGTGATTATATTCACCTATCAATTTTGCACATGTCATTGGTCATATTGTTGCTGTTGGAGCTCTTGATTGAATACATATTAGGCAAAAACTGATTTACAAAAGAAATTTAGAGATTGAAAATCTAAACTTGAGATTGAATGCTCCTGTCTTATGTATCTTTATGTAATATGATAAAATATCACAAGACATTCATGGTCACTTTATTTAATTGATGACATGAAAAAAATTAGGTTATATTTTGGGATAAATTCGCTGAAGAATTCAATAAAAATACCATATGACAAAGAATGAAAGAAGGTATAGTTATTATTATTTTGGTTGGCATGATTGTGAGGATATACAAAGGTCCTTCATTTCTCTCTATCTCTTTTTTTAAGGAAAGACTGATAAATTAATATATTCTTTAACAGAAAGAATATGCTTATCATTGTCTACATCTAGATATTATATAGATCCCCAAAAATCCAAAATTATATATTATTAAAATAGGTTATGAAATATAATTTTCTAGTATTGCCTTTTATAATTAAAGAATTTTTATAACAACATTTGGATATGGCTAGAAAATTTCTGTACAATCTTGAAATGCCAGTTGCTCTAATTATATTTATGTAAGAAGAACAACGAACTATTATCGACCCTCGATAGGAAATTATTGTTAATAAAAAAATGATTAGAGAATTAGTTGAATTAGAATTGGATCAATTTTGGATATAATTTAAAATCTTTTTATGCTCAAACATATTTTAACTAAGAATCTTAAATTTATTTGATTTCTTTTTAGGATGCAAAATTTATATGCAAGATAAACCTGAAATTGATTGATAAGTCCTATGGCTGTTGGTACGTACAAAGCCTACTTTAACTATAAATCTGTAGTGAAACATATGGTAACACATTTTGGTATAATCAAAGGGGCAGGAATGATCAACTTTCAGTTACTATGGTAAAATCATAATCTTTTAAGTTTATTTTGCCTTCTCAATGAATTAATTTTTTTTTTATAAAATAAATCTTAATTATAAAAATCTAATATCTTTTGTAAGGTATAAATTAAATACTACCATGCAGGATGATATAGGTGTCACAACTTTCATTATATTAAAAAAACTGGCTCCATAGCTAATTGGTATGCCATCTATTAATCTTGCATTGAATTCAAAATTTGACATATTCATTCTCCCACTAGTTATGAAGATAATTGTTGACCGCACCCTATATCTTCCAAATCATGTTTGGTCCACTGAACCTTAATGATAATTTCTTAAATTTTAAAGTAAAAAAAAATTACGATGAAGATGGTTTTAGGTTAGTAGATCCTTATCATAATTCTGAAGCTAGATTTTTATCAATTCAAAATCTAGAAGAATTTGTTTTAACTCCTGATAAAGAAGTTCAAATTGAACTTTTCAGAAAAGTCCTACTATAAAAGCATCATTGCCTATAGCTCAATCATATTTTTATTATTATTATCCGACTACTCTCTTTGAACAATGAATTAAATAAATTTTTTCATGTCCTATTTAGAAATCTATCTTTACCACCAGCCATTAAGAGATATTGCGTAGGATAATTTTTTGACAATCATTATCTTACTTCTTTCTTTTCTTTTTTTTTTTTTTTTTAAGTTCAAGGATATGGGCAACTTCATGATCTAGCATTTATTTTTTCTATTTTGCAACTCAAGCGAAGACCATCCAACTTTTAAAGAATAAAAAATATTATTATTTGTTATAAATATTCATGCATTTTAAAATATTTTGATTTGGTCTTAAAAGGATATACCTTTTTAGTATTTCTTATCAATATTACAATATTTTTTTAACGTATTTTACTTAAAGTCTCATTGTAAAGTGTAGGTTATCCACTAGTTCTATCATGAATTTTATTCTAAGATTATAAATCTTAAGCACTCAAATATGCCCTAAATGGAATGGGGGAGAAGAGAAATGATCACTACATATTTATGACCTTTACAGATTTACTATTTATGTGTATATCTTTATAAATTATTTCTTTTAGTATGCTTATCCTACAATCCATATGCCACCAACCATCATGAAAAATGAGCTACTTAAAATCAAAATAAGGGTAGATGTGCGAAAAAAATACTAGTTAAATAAATACTAGTTAAATTAATATAGTGGACTAGGACATCAAGGGTAAATATGTAAAAAGAAATATTTTGTAAGGATAAACATGTAATAATTAACTTATGAGGGTCCACACAATTTTCAGTATTTAGAAGGATATATATGCCAAAAAAAAGGGCCTTGAAATAAACTTGCAACATTACCCAATAAGGTAAAATGAATTGGATGGTTGACACATAAATACAACCAATTTCTTGACATAAGTACTGATTTGTTATAGGAGACACTAGAGGGATTGATGGCTTTTAATGATCACATATTGTTGTGTAGCAATAATTAGATTTTGATCCTTTCAATAAAGACAATAGTAGAGTAAGCTTAAAATTATATAACTAATGATCTTTATTTATAATTAAGATATTGTTTTATGACTCTTGACATCACAAACTTTTTACAATAATGTAATTTTAAAATATAATTGTCACTGCTCATTCAATTTCCAAATAAATGAATTCATTAAAACCATTCACCTCTATGAAAATATTTAAAAAAGTTATCCACATTCATGTAGTCTCCTAAATTTTTTTTTGGGTGTAAGATAGCTTAATTATTGAATCTATTGCAGTTGGGTTTAAGGTACAATTGGTGTAACTTTAATAGAGTTATACTTTTTTTTTTTTGATTAGATGATGAAGGTTTTAATTACATCGATGACCAAAGCTATTTAATATGCTCTACTATTTCTAAATTACTTACATACAAAAAAATCATATAATTTAATGATCTCTAATTTTGGATAGTTTAAAAATATTAAAAAAAATTGATCGTTTGATGCATAGTCTAAGGGTCTACAAATCATATAATTTTTTATGCGTAAGTAGTTTGGATATAGTGACTCATATAATTGTTTTGGGACCCTAAGTGTTCAATTTAAAAGAAAGTATAACTCTACAAGAGTTACACCAAGTAACTTGATCTTGATCTACTCTATTATATATATATGTATATGTATGCATGTATAAAATGGAGGTTTAACTTATATTGAGTTTTTCATTCACCATATATCTCCCACATGGGGCCAATATTAATGATGTTTGTACTAATGACGGGTGTTTCTCTATGGAAGCTTAGTTTATATAGAGTTTTCGTTTGTTATGTAGATATCGGTGTTAATGATAGAAGTTTCTATCAAAAATTATTAAAATTCACTAGTTAATATGTAATAAAAATTTAACTTTGAAGTATTCTGTTTATCATCAATTGTTAAATTATTGTATTATACTTCAAAAATGGTTAGATAATGGAGAAAAGAATCTTATCCCATATACAAATCTGTATCTTTTTTTTTGGTGACAACTCCCATGTTATATTATATGTAGAAGAAACAGAGTACAAATAGAATAGCTAGACCATTTATAGGTAAGAAAGAAATAAAAACAGCATGTAGGATAAATTATTAATAGAGTAAGTTCCAAAAAGACAGCATCGTAGCCCCAGCTGTAATCAAGCAGTTAGAAACACTGTGAGATATAGATATATGATGCTTGCATAAATCCAATAATAAGTGATACTGGAATTTGTGATGAAGTAAGCAATGGAGTAGTAAATAGCAGAGTAGAGGATGCTGAAACCACTAAAGTTGAGTAAGAGCAGTCTTAAAGTAATTAAAACATTGAATGGCCATATTAAGGAATGAGAAGTAAAGTAATAACAGCAACCAAAATATTTGCTGACAAAGGCATCCACACCCATAGAGTCTCCATATCTGATGATATAGGATAATGCCAACTGTGAGAAAAATATCAACCTAATGTAACATGTCAACAAGCATTACAGAATCAGTCTATAAGATAAAATCTTCATCATGATATAGAAAAATTTCAGATGACTAAAACTGAAGCATTCTAATTTCATTCACTTAGAATAATTGACACTCAGCACACTGAAATACCAAGCGAGCTTAAGCCTGGCTAATGTATGTAACACCCAAAGCATCCACCTGCAAGATCCTACATAACTGTCTAAGTAAAATATCATATTGCAAAAAAGATAAAGGTCGAGAAACAGAGCCTGAAGCCAATCAATCAATAGCCTGGTTGGCCTCTGGAAAGATACGAGAGACCATACAAAGTTGCAAGGTTGCTTTCCACGTCATAATATTATATAACAGAGGCCACAAAGGTGCTTAAGAGGCTGTGATTAAGCAAGCCAACTAATAACCATAATAGAGTCTCCCTCAATCAAAAGCTAGTCAGCCTGCAAAAAAAATAGAACTTCATGAATCTCCATCTAAGCACTAACCAGTTCAGCATAAGGCACCGAACAGTTGGGCAAATGGCGAGCAGCTGCCCTGATAAGGCGGTCCTGATAATCCTTAATGATGTATGCAGCAGCAGCCCCATCTGCTTTTATGGCACCATCAAAATTAAACTTCAGAACTCCAAAGGGAGGAGGCTACCAGACGATGAAGAGGTTGGATGAGATCCTCTGAGGTAAAGGGTAAAGATAGTCCTAGTTCCTTGAAGGAAAGATTAAATTGCGATGCATTACAATTAGTTGGCTCATAAGATCTTGAAGAGTAGCAGAGGAACCTTCAAAAACCCGAGCATTACGAGCCTTTTATATGAGCCAGGCCAAATAAATACATAAAGACTGATACCCCCTCTCTCTCCCAACCCATTGAAATCAATTCAAATAACTCAGTTAATAAAGTAGGACGCGACTATTTATTACGTATATAAGCAAACAGCTCCCAACAATTAGTAGCAAAAGGACATTGAAACATCACATGTTCGCAATCTTCTAAATAATCAGCACAACAGTCACAAATCTGATGATCGAGAGAAAGAATGCTCCTATCGACCAGCAAGTTTTTGCATGAATTTTTTTGGAAGAATGGTTGCCAACAGAAAGTTTTGACTCTTTGAGAAATTGATAACTTTCAAATCCAGGTACAATTAGAATCAGCAGCTGACAAATTATCACAGTGGAGACATGCCATAACCTCTCTAATTAAGACATGCGAGGATATGAATGCATGCCACCCAAGCTGATCCAACCAGTGCCCAAAAGCAATAGGAATGCTTTGAATAATGGTCACCATATCAGCCGAAAACAGAGATGATAAGTGATTAAAATTCCAACCAGAATCATTAGAAAATAATTGATCAAGCCATATGCTCTCCCACCCCACATCCATGTTTATAAAAGTTGGCCAGGCACAAAGGAGAATTGGATGAATCCAGGGATCATAAAAGGCATGAATAGATTTACCATTCCCAATAGACCAGATGAAATCATACCGAAGATGAGATCCCATTTTAGCAATGGCCATCCAAATTAGAGAACAATGTGAAGGCTTACCATATGAGGCCCAGGATGACCCGAATTTATATTTAGCCCTTATCAATTTGGCCCATAGAGAAGAAGGATTGAGAACAACATGAGTTGCTAGCTTACCTAGTAATACTTGTCTCCTAAGGCTTAGAGATTACAAACCAAGTCCACCCACAGATTTAGGAGAGCAAACCTGAGCCCAAGAGATCAAGTGAAGCTTCTGTCGATGACCTTCATGTCCCCATAAGAAACTACAAAAATGCTTTTCAAGTTTTGCAAGCACAAATAATGGAACTGGCACAACAGACATAACATAAAGTGGAATAGACGGAAGCACGGAGTGTAGAAGGGTTGCTCATCCAGCAAATGACAGAGCCCTCCACTTCCAACTAGCAATTCGTGCTAACAATCTATCCATAAGAAAAATAAAATCAGAAGGCCAATATCTAGTACCTGCCACCAGCACTCTGAGGTATCTACAAAAGCCTCTCCATGAAGGAATATTAAACATAGCTTTTATTTAAGCCTTTATCGTAAGATGCTGTAGAGGGACTAAAAAGAATCCGAGATTTAGCCAAATTCACCTGCTGATCAGAAAGAGAGTAATAAGTATCAACAATATCTCTCAAACACACTGCAACCCTCAACATATCCTTAGTAATCAACAAACAGTCATCAGCAAATAGAATATGAGATAAATGAAATGTTGAGCCATGGAGCTTAAACACATGAAGAAGCTTGGATTGTACAACATAATGTAATAAAGTAGATAAAATCTCGAAACACTAGATGAATATATAAGGAGAAAGGACAGTCCTGATGTAGCCCATATGAAGGTCGAAAACCATTCTATGGGTGAACCATTAACCAAAATAGCAAATTGTGGATCACAAATAGCAGTCATAATCCATTGAATGAATAGGGTGAGAAACTATAATGCTACAAAATCTTATATAGAAAAGGCCATTGAATGCGATCATAGGCCTTATCCATGTCCAGTTTCAAAGTTAAAAGGCAATTTGAAGATTTGGCCTTAACAAGCAAATGCATCACCTCCTGGGCTATCAAAATATTTTTAAAAATATTCCTTCCTAGAATAAAAGCCCCTTGCTTGGGGGACACCAAATAAGATAACAAGGGCTGAATCCTATTGACTAAAATTTTTGCTACCAATTTATATATAGTATTACATAAACTGATGAGCCGATACTCATGAATACGATGAGGGTTTGACTCTTTTGGTAACAAGACAGTGAACGTTTGCTTCCAGTTATTAGGCATGATAGGATTATGAAAAAAATACTTCACTGCCTGAATGACATCGGAGCCAATAATGGACTAGAACTCCTTATAGACATTGCCTAAAGACCATCTGGCCCAGAGGCTTTTTCAGGATTAATATCATGGAGGGCCTTAACAACTTCTTCATCAGTTATGGTTTTAATTAGAAGTTCATTCTACTACATAGATAGAGAGTGAGCAAACTGCGGCAGCACCACATCCTCATCAATAGGACAAGGCAGCCACTAATGGGTCAAAATATGCTATTTAATATGAGTCACCTGTTGCATATAGTGACCTTGATCATTAACCAAGAGTCCTATATGATTCTTTCTGTGCCTTAAGATTGTAAAATGATGAAAGAAGGCAGTGTCTGCATCACCATCCTTTAACCAAGCATCCCTTGATTTTTAATGCCAAAAGATTCTCTGTTGTTGTAAATTATGATTGTAGGATCTTAGAAGAGCCAATAAACGAGTATGATCAGCTTGGGAGAGGAACCCTTGATTTGCTTCATGAGCCTGGAGATCATAAAGTTATTTATATAGATTCTCCACTCTTCTGAAAATGTTCCCAACATTCATAGAATTTCACATTCTAAGAGCCTGTTTGGCTTTAGAAAGTAATATAGACAGTCGAATTCTCAGAAAATGGCATGAAGAGTACACCCAAGCCTTCCTAATGACCGTATGAACTCCAGAGTTAGTCAACCAGAATTTCTCAAATCTAAATAGTCTGGGACCAGAAGCATGATGATTTTTTACAGACAACAATAAAGGACAATGATCTAAAGCAAAACGGATGAGATGAATTACCTATTCTAGGTACCTAAATAACCAACCTGGTGAAGCCAAGGTCTGGCCCAATATTTTCCAAACAGGAGCAACATTCGTTTGGTTATTACACCAAGTAAAAGAAGGTCTCTGGAATCCCATATCAATCAATCTGGTTTGGTCTATAAATGATTTGAATTCATGAACCTCCCTTGACATGACGATGAGTACCAAAAGTGCTCGCATACAGCACCCCGAGAATCCAAGACTCCAAGTTAGAGATAAAGATCAAACCAAAAATAATTTGCTTATCAATATGGATAAAGCCCACATTGTCCAAATTTTTATGCCAAGCAACAACAGTACCGCCAAAAAATCCCTCCATCGGATCCATATAAATAGACCAAATAGGACCAAAGATACTACTAACATGAGGCAATGCCTTCTTCAAGAGCCGTGTCTCCAAAAAATAGCACACATTAGGATGGTGCATGTGTATGAAAGCCTTAGCATAGTTGACAAAAGAGGGCTTTGCCACCCCTCTATGATTCCAAGATAAAATTTTCACAGGATCATGATTCAAATTGAACCAACCCCCTATCCACGATCTTGACAGTCTCATTTGACATAGCTTTTCCTTTATCAACCATCCCCTCCACAGATGGGTTCAACTGACCGTCATGTTTAGTTTAATCTTGAATAACATACTTAATGCAAGACAAAAGAGAAGAGTGGCCAGCCAATTTCTTACCCTCTTGAGATAAATGGCCAATTTCTTTTTTGAAGACTCTTGTTGAGAAATATACTGGATCTCACTGGGATCTTTAAGCTGTGGTCGAGAGGAACTGACATGATCCTCCACCATTAGGATCTTTTGTTGTGGAGATTGGGAGCCAGAAGACTTAGAAGTCTTGTCCTTGATTGGAGAGCGCTTCTTTTACTCCATCACCGATTTATCAGCCGACACAGCTTTGGATGTGAATGTGAAAATGCAATCCATTGCCTGTATACCCTCTAGAGCAGTAGAATCTGAAAACAATAAGAGAGCAAACCTAGATTCAGTTGATAGAGAAACATGATCTGGGAAATGAATAGTCATCTGAGAAACCATTTTCGTTGCTCGCTTAGGCACCACCCATGGGGTATATTGAGATGTTCCTGTGGCCGTAGTACTTTGTGAAGAGTTAACTGAAGCTTGTCTAGCCACAGAAGCTGAAATTAATGCAACTGAAATACGCACGGCTCGGATCTATGGCCCCAACAACTGGCCATCTTTTGTCCTTTGGCAGGAGCATGCATTCAGCAGTACCCCAATCCTTCCACATCTATAGCAAACATCTGGAAGGTCTTCGTATATGAACTCCTACCACATTGTTGTGCCCTTTACACCCACCTTAGCACCCGGACAAAACTCTTTGCTTAGATCCAGCTCAATACATATCTGAGCAAATCCTAGTCGAGCCGTTGAATTGGTCCATTCATCCAAGAAAAGAAACTTACCTGCCTTTAAGGTAATCTTCAAAATGTTGTCTCTGGCCCAAAGCTCGAGAGGCAAATCTGATAACCTAAGCCAGATTTTTATCTTCTGAAAAGTCTCTTTCCTCGACCGAAAATTGAGTCTCAAGGCTCTAGAGCTAACAACTGCCCTACCCGAATGACCAAGGGCCCTTCTCTATAACCCTCTCCCTAATGGCCTCATCTGGTAAGGAAAACACCATCACCCCATTTGCCCATGCTGATACATGAAATGCCTCTTGAATATTTCATCTAGATCGAAGCTCTTTCTGGATAAAGTCAGGAGCAAACCCACACCACAATAACTTACTGAGAAGAGCATTCTACCATCGGATACATGCCTTCTCAACCTTCTCATTTGTAAACACAACAAATTACGAAAACTTTTCCTCCAAAGCAGCGATGTCCATCAGGGACGCATGCGAGGTCTCCCACCTAAAGCACCGACTGCCCTGTACAACATTCACCCAACATCCACTGGAGATTTCTTATTTCCCCAAGATGGCTCAAGCCTCTTAGATGGAACCGAACTTCCACCACAAGTGCGATCCAAACCCCCTTCCTCAGAGATAGAAATGCTCGTAGCCTGACGATCAAAACTCCCAGCAGAGCTCCAACTGGAGAAACCTTGAACGGACGATCGATTGCTATTGAAAACCCCTTGCTTCCCCTTCCCCCGTCTCACCGGCGAAAGCCATCTGAAACCCTCACAGCTCCTTTCCCCTTGTCTTTTAAATTGGTATTTGAATTTACATACATGTACGGAAGAATAGGTAAATAGATTGGAGGTGGCCTGTGTGGAACCCAGATCCAACCGTAGCCATTTCCAGCCCAGTCAACACTCTCATTTTCAATGCTAGTCTTGGTCTCTTTCAATTTCCGTCGTCGCCGGAGACTTAGCTTATCTGCTTCCAATGCGACCTGAGCTGTCACGCTAAAACCATGATCTGCCTACGTGTCACATTACAATTGGTTGACAGAAACATCTATAAACGGGTTGTCCCGAGTATCCTTGGGACAAACCCGTTCCGTCCTCGCTCTCTCTCTCACGGCGCGGTGGGTTCTAGGGTTGCTTCCTCCATTCTTCCCTCACCGGTCACAAGGTGAGAGATCCGATCAAATCCCTCTTGAGGGTTCTTGATCTCTGCGACCAGATCCCTCGTTATTAAACTTTTGCTGCTTTAGATCGGTAATTGGCGCTTTGGTTGAAAGATTTCGATAAAATTTTTGTTCTGTTGGAAAGGGCTTGGAACTTTTTTCTTTGCGATTCTTTTCTTATTCCGGTTTAAGGGGTATGGTATAGATCTGTTTGGATCTGTTGGATTATCGAGATTTTTTTATGTTTTTTGTTGTTCGGTCTTCAATGAATTCTTTAATGTAGGTTTTTTTCTTTTTTTTTTTTTTGGAGATGTCTGTTCGTGATTGGATTTGGATGAGATCTTCCATTTGATTCAGAATGGGGTACTGGATATATTTTGTTACAGATTTAATGTTGTTTGGTTTACTTTGCAATCCTTCGGAGCATCTCCAGTTGATGGATTTGGTAGCCAGGGATGGAATGCTTTGCTTCATTATGTCTTAAAATCTTTGCTTAAAATCCGATATTGTACGCGTGATGTCTCAATTTCTTGTAATAGGTCGTATTTACGGTTGGATTTTTCGATTTATAGGTGGGTGTGACTGAATATAAGTGAGTTCAGCTTGAGTGTTGGCCTCGCAGGTAATCCATTCAGGATTATTTTCTTTTCTCCTAAGACGAGGGGGTACCTTAATTCCTCATGATTCATGTTCATAATGATGTCGGATACTTTTTTCTCCTTTTAGTGACGCTGGATACTCGATGAAAATGTAATAGAAATTATAAAGGTGGAATTTTTTGAACCTAGGGATTTATGGGACCTATTGTCCAGATGCGCATGTTTATCCAAGGATAGGGGCAAGGCTAGCTACCTGAAGTTGACTGGTTTCCTTGTTGGCCCTTGATTTATTTGCTAGATCTTACATGAGATCCCGTCATGGAGGTTTGAGTGTATGCACAAGTCAGGGGTTGGTGTAACTTTATTGCTTGCTAAACTCGAGATTAATTAATCTGTTCTTGAGAAGAAGGAACTTTGTCCGAGCATTTTATATGTTTTAGGCCTTGGTAAGGGGAGGTTGGCGGTGGTATTGCATTGCACTGGTCTTGGATATCTCAGATCTGGTACTAACACCTGGTTATGCAAGTACATACTGGCCACTGCTCAAGTTTGGATTGGATTCTGTTCCAAAGTAGGTAACATTATGAAAATCCTAGGTGAGGTCAGGTGATCTGCTCCAGGCTATGGTCTAGGTAGCATTGCTTTGTTGTTGGATTCTTTGCTGCCCATTGATTGTGTTCTGCTGCTGCCTGGATTGGAATTGACTTGCACAGCACCCAAACCTCCCATGCTGCTAGGATAAAAAAAGGAAGTGCACAAAAGGTAGGACTGATGTCTCAAATGGGCTAGGCTTTTACCCTAGTCTAGTCGGGGCAGCCTATTCAGGTTCTTAGGCTGGCGTTCATGACAATAGTGAAAGTGGATCCTCACAATGGGAGATGGCTTGGTGTTGGGAGGTAGCTTGTTGGTGTGAAGGGTTGCAGAGAATTTAGACCAAGATGGGGGTATGCAACAGAGGCCTTGGAAGGAACACTTAAGCATAACTTATATCTTATTAATACCTTATGTGCTATTATATAGCATCTCCATTGACATTACTCTAGAAAATCCAAATAACTTGTATCAGAACATGTAGAAGTATATATAGGGTAACTATGCTGATTTCTTGTCGAGTTGGATTAGCACGTCTTACACTTGTATCCCACTAAATTGTATCATTGTGAACTTGAGTGCAATATATGTACATGGATGCTAATGTGCATGCATGCATAGGATGATAATGTTGTCTTAAATGTGTTTGAATCCACACTATTGTCCTTCAAATTATTCCTCTTGGTTGGTTATCTTCCACCAAACCTAGGACTGAAGTTAAATTTTTCAAGGGTTTCCCTTTCATCCTGTTCCACAGCCATGCATTGTTAAGTCCACACCATGCATTCGTACAAGGTAAGAATAACATTTTCAATAGGTTTGTATCTGCACTCATGCCATATTGAATTATCTTTTGGTTGGTTATGTTTCTATGAGTCCCATTAGTGATGTAAAATTTTGTCATTTGTTTTTCTTTTGTCCCATGCCCATCATGACCAAAAAAAGAAATGACTCTTTATGACCCTTTCAATTGACCTTGACTAGGGATGACATAGGGAAAAGGGGTAAAGTGCATAAGGAAGAGATTATAAAAGGAATAATCAAGTCTTTTCAATGCACTTCTATGTTAGTTGTCAAGGGATTCTGTGATCGAATGCCAATATTTCCTAAAGACTTTGCTCCTTTATCTGCTCTTTTGTTTTCTCAATATGGTCTTATTTTCCTGCTTGGGCATCCAAATTCGATTTCCTTCATTCATCATCCGCTTTCTTTGTGATGATTCGGACAATGAGGACTAAATGGGGATTGGCTTGGCTGACTCCTACAAGTCAAACATGTGCTTGTCCTCTTTGAGAGAGTATAGGGTCAAATATTATTACTTATTGCCATGTTGACCTGTAGAGATTTTGAGAAATATTTCATATCGTTGAATAAAACAACAACACCTGATTGATCATTTATATTTTGGAATTATGTGCCACCTCCAATTATTCTAATCGATATTATGTGGTTGACTGCGCAATAGATTTGAGGAAGCATTGCTTTTGGTGTGCATTAAATCATAAAATGGCGAGAGCAGCATGGCTTTGTTATCTATTGGAAGTAAAAATTGGAAAGCTAAAAAAATGTTGCAAAGAGCCAAAGAATTTAAGATATATAAGTTCCTAGGAATTGTTTGCATAAATGATATACATACCATAAATTAATAAAGATAAGCTAATTTGGTTTTCATATTAAAGAAAGGAATATTATAGATATTCAAAAGAATGATATAATATTGGTGGTACATCTCTAGTAAACTAAGTTTGATTTTGATAAAAAACAGTTTTTCAATGGAGCATTTTTTCTGCGGATGGAGTTGAATATTTGAGAGTGTGGGTGCAGGGGCAAGAACAAGATATCAGGGCAGCTGCAAAGATTTTAGCTATTAAGCTGTTAGATATTAGTAAAGTTTTGTTATTGGAACAACAACATGGACATCTTGCCAATTGGCTCTGTCCTTCATTTTTTTTAATTGTTTAATAGGAAAAATATGGAGGATTTTATGTTGAGGCTAAAAAAAGGTTGAGGCTATTCTCCTATGTTTAAAGATGTTGAGAAGTGAACAATTGCAGTTTGCCTTCTTTTCAATAATTAATAACCAGCAATTTTTGTTTGCTGCTGCTACTAGAAGTTTTCTGCTTGCTGCCTCTTGATAACATTTTTTTTTGCCCATAACCAGATTTTTGGAGTCCAATATATAGTGGGAAAAAACAAGACTTGTTGGGATTATGGGTCTCATCCATACAAAATATGTTGCATGCCTACCTTTAAAAGTTTGCTGTTGTATATCTATATTATATATAAAAGTGTAATAAGTTTCTGTCCAGAGATGATATGCACCTTCAAATCTAATTAAATTAATCTTAGCCATTATAACTAGCAAGCTATATGTCCTGATTATATCAGAATAGAGTGCTTGATTTGGCCATAGAGTGCTTTGTCACAAACACATATTCAAACCTTAATGAGTGGTCACCCATCTGCCCATCTATCATTTCCCCATCCCACCCTGTTCTTCATGCTTGACTCCTCTGTGAAGAATATCAAACATGACAAATAAGACAAAAGGAGCTGGCTGGGCTTAGGATAAGGCTACCTTCTGGCTCTGTAGATTGGAGACATTGATCTCCTTGGGCTGATGATGGAAATGGGCAGTGGCAAGGGATAAGTCTAGCTATAGTAAATCTTATGTACATGGAGGGGAAAAGGATTTAACATGTCCCTAGCTCAAGCAATGAACAACAGTGATCTCTCTCTCCTTGGGAGTTATACCAATTCATAGTTTTTAGTCAACTTTGTGTTGTTTTCTTTTCTGTAGATCTCTTGCTTGAGTAATAAGAATGCTTTGTCTCCAGCTTCTTTTGGATAATAGATGGTTGAAGATCTCATGGTGCCCATGCTCAATGTTGTTAATAGGAACTCAACTTTTCTAAACTGAGAGAATCCATGGGATTTTTTTTTAAATTTTTTTTTTGTTGTTAACAAAGGATGCTGGGCTATATGAATTTTGTAACCAAAATATGACATGGCTACATTGTATGGTGGAAACAGCTTGTTTCATGATTTCCCAATTTTCCAAAATCATTCTCAGCTTGAAGTTTCACTGTCTTTCAAGGAACTGTGCAGGAGTTAGCTCATTGTTAGTTTTGTTTTAAAAAAAAAATTATTTTAAGAAAATAGATCATGCAAAAGTGATAATATAATTTTTTTGTGAAGTTGTTACTTCGAATGTCCATCCCATGATTTTGTTATTGCATGCCATATAGCAAATGTTCTTTGTGTAGCTGAGTAATTTGCATGTTATGTCCTCATGGTCTATGCACATTCAACCTAATATTGAGCTACGGCTCATCAAAATTGAAAAGCTTCCTTCTCCAACGTGAAAGATCTGAATATTTCAATAAACTTGATTGTGGTTAGTGGGCCTGTGTTGGAGCAAATGTGGTGGTAGTAGAATACAGCTGAGTATGCTTTTTGTGCAATATCACGAGCCACATATTGTCACTTAGGTGCAGGCTTTCTCTCAGTTGATCCTATTGGTGCTTATCCATGCCAGCTGCTTGGTCTTATGGCAAGGAAATGTTGTGTTGAGCAGTCTTGCAATAGCCTAACTAAAATAATTAGTAAATAAAGAATCTTGCTGTCAACCAAGTGATCAAAGCTGTGGCCTTTGGACCATGATTGGTAATCAAACTTCAAATTTTATCGATTTAGTAGAAGATACATTGTTTTTTTCTCTATTTTCCTTTTTTTAATTTTAAGTCTTATTCATGATGAATACTAACAAAAATTTTAGTTTAGATGTCCACAAACTCTCAACCCATCATTGAGATACCAAACGAGAAAGACCATATGAGTGTTGGTTTGTTTGTAGAGAGTCTAAAGACCAAATGGGCCTACCACCATGGTATTCCGTATAAGGCCTGAATCGGTCGGTACATGCCGTACCATACTGTACTAGTGGGGAACTGATTCAGTTCAGGCCGATTTTTTGAAAAATGACCTGAACTGGATCGAACGGCACGGTACAGGCTGGTACGGTGTGGTACGGCTTTTTACCGTTGCATAGGATTTTTTTTTTTGAATTTTTTATTATCAATACGGGCCTATACGGTATGGTACTGTACCATACCGACCGGCAACCGGCATGGGATCCGGTATCGATATTTAAAACCTTGCCTACCACTATTTGTCAATGCCTATTCTATCCAAGCCAAGGAGAGTAGATTGTTGCTTAGGCATGTGCAGTTAGATAGCATTGAGGATGACACAAGTGAAGGAATAATTGCACCTCATCAAGAGTAACTGCGAATCCCTTTTCTGTCTCAGTCAACAGGAGCTCTGGTACACGTCATTGATGATTCTAGATTATAGTAGATATTTATCTGATTTTGATGAGGTTATATCTAGGCATATTTATGAGGAAACTAATCAAGGAGCTGATTTGGCAGCCAGTTCTTGGAGGGTTAATGAAACAAATTTGATTTGGAAAGGAAATTGTCCTCTGGACTTGGGAAAAAAATTCGGGCTTGTGATGTCTTGGTTGTCTGCATGAGATGCCCTTTGCAAGAGGCTGCTTTACTTTGGCCATCTCTGTTGTCATATAGAAAAAAAGAAAGGAAAATGATAATGGATAAAAGAAATGGATACTCCTTTATCCTTTACCATTAGTTTTACTAATTTCAACAAGTTGAAGGAGGTTAAATTCTTTACTCAAAAAATTCATCGCAAAGTGATGAATTTTTTAAAAAAATTTGTTTGGAGCACTATGTACATGTGCATGTGAACTTTTACTAGTATTACTAAAAGATGTGGATTTGTGCTTCTTCAGTTACTCATTTGTTGTTCGATAGTTTCAATCTTTTTAAAACATCTATAAACTAGATACTTGGACACACCTTTTTCTGTGACCTGATATGAACTAATCATTTAATTGGACAGCATGTCTAGGTAAATATTGACTTGATGTGTCCTACTCTAGTTAACTAAAGGAATCGGGTAAAACTTTATGCTTAGCAAACTAAAATATTGGCTGTTGATATGTTAAACAGCTAACTTCTATCCTAAAGGAGTAAAGGACCATGGCTTGTTCGTGTTCAAATGTTTGGATGGAAACTGTTGGCATTTCAGATCCTAGAAAATTGGTTATGTCACAGGCATGCAAATTATCATTCATAAATTTTGATGAACACTAAATCCTTGATGGAAGGTACCTGGTCCAAGTGTACTCTGTTCAAGTCTCAACAAGTTGATAAGCAGGAAACACCTTCCAACTATTAGGAGATGGTGTTCTTAGACCCATTCTCAGCACTGTTTTCAAATGTATCCCACATGGCTGCATCTGCACCCTATATGCAGATGCTGTCTAGCGACCGCAATGCATTGGTCTGTTGAATATGCAGCAGGTGTGCATAGCAGGACTTAGGTTGCTACATTGGCCTAGGCAGTCCACATGTCTAGCCTTTTCTTATGCTGGTGACCACTTATTTTTCTCCTCTCTTTCCTTTTCAATTGATAGTTCTTAGATTTGTTTGTTGTACTTGAAAAATTGAACATAATATGTAGGGGATATTGTTATTTTTTGGCAAATGTGTTATACTATTACTTAAATAGGTTCTCAAATACATGTGAAGGTGTATGCTCATTTCTTTTCTTGGGGAATATTTACTCATACCACCATACTTGACTATCCTTATCTTGCATAATTTATTAAGTGGTGTTTTGCCTTAGTTATCATAAGACTGAAACAAAGGGAGATCTGTCATGGCTTTACCTGTAACCCAATTGTTCTTGCCTTGTACGGGAACCACGTCAAATAGATAATACAGCACTGTGAGTTCCATTATTTTTAAAAATGCACACTCTAAATCATCAAGGTGGTCACCTAGGATTAGATTTTCGGTCAACTGTCTGTCTTTATAGTTCCTAAGTGCTTAAGCAGGCCCCATATGTGGACCAGGTGCCAAGTTGGTCCCCAAGTGGCCTGCCTAAGCTTAGTAAGTCTGCATTGGCCAGTTTGCACTACTTTTTGTGGGGATGTGGTTTTAAACCAAGCAAATCAGGCTATTAGTTGACTAACATATTATAATTGTCCTACTTTAACAATTGGTGCTCAAGATTCTTGTTATACGTAAAAGTTTCTCTTTCTGTTTTTTGTATGTAACTTTGCAGTGAGCAATTAATATATGATAGATTGTTTATTTTGACTACAAAAGTGAATCATTAAACATGCTTTCTTTGGATAAGTAATTAACATCATCATACAGTTTGAGGAAAATTTGTAATTTTATTACTTAAATATCATGCTACACTAAAGTAAGTTCTCAGATAAATATAAGGACTTCTATAAGTTGAGATTTCCCTTGAATTTCTTCTAATTTGGTTCTAACTCTAGTTTTTTGGTACTTTATAAATAATAATTAATTATTTAATATTTTGTCACAATTTGTCTAGGTGTTTGCCTAAGCATTGCCTTCTACCTAACAGTTATTTGGTCCCTTGTCCACTAACATAGGACAAGTGCTTGCTGTTAGAGTTTTCAGTTTCCATATTTGTATCCGAACAAGTCATCGTTCCTGGTTGAAGGCATTAGCAGTTTGGTCATGAAGTAGGCTCAGGCCTCAGCTTAAGTGGTTGTCCTGGGCAGGCCTTGTTGATGGTTGGGATCAGTAGACCTATGACCTCAAGCTGGGCCTGGATGATTGGTGATGCATTGACCTAAACTTGGGTTGGTGAGATGCCTGCTGACCTGTTAGAGCCTCGTATTGAACCTTTATTATATTAGAATTCCAATTAGTGTTTGTCTTCATTTAAACCCATCATATGCCCACCTAGAACCATGTGAAGCAGAAGGTGAATTGCTGTTCATGTTCCAACATATTACAATTTAGTGCCCTTGATTGCATATTTGCATCATTTACATGCCTTCTGTTTTGCATAAGATTTGCGGGAAACAGTGTAGAATCTCCGGTTAATAATCTTGAATAATTTGTGCAGTATCTTTCCACTAAAATATTTCATTTTTCCTGTATATGTCTGAGGACTTGAAGACTTGACATCTCCTTGGAGCAAATTTAGTTGGCCCAACCAATATGTTTTTCTTCACTGATTTCACTCTTCTATGATGGAACCTAAAAACAATACATGGTATTAGCAGATACTAAGGTTCGCTGTCTTGGCATGGACCCCATATTGGTGCCATTCTATTATGGTGTTGGGGTACACGGTTCGGTATGATACAAGACAGCATGCAGTGTTGGTATGGTACAAGATAGCATACCGGTTTGGTACCAGTATGGTAAACCTTGGTAGATACTGTTGAGTAAATTATAAAGTTGGCAAGCTTTTTTTATGAGTCTTTTTGTTACTTTCGGATGGTATTGGAGGAACTTCCTTTGCCTTTTTAGTTTCTTCACCAATTTATGTACTTGGGAGAAGGAAATGCCCCATTTTACACAACTTCATTTGTTTATTGGGCGGCACATTATTATTCTCCTTGCAGTTCACCATCATTGTACTTTAATACATTCTCCATTAATCTACACAAAGTCCTAGTGTTGTTTTTCCTTTTCCCATTCTATAAGGTTATGATAAGAATCTCATCAATCTTATTAAAGATTTGGGATTCTCCAACATGGCCTCTATAATTTATGAATTCTTCTTATGTTTGGTTTCTCCTTTCAATGTTTTTTGCTCCAAATCATTTGTATTTGTCTTCCTTTCAGATTCAAGGAGATCTAGCTGTCAAGTTATTTAACCAAAATGAGGCCCATTTTTTGTGGCAACTTTGAGTATGACGCTCGCCAATCTGACCTTGAGCGGCTTTTCAGCAGATATGGGAGGGTCGACAGGGTTGATATGAAGTCAGGTAGTCTTTTGTCCATCTGTAAGCAGGTGTCAATTCATTGTTCTATGAAGTTTTTTTGACCCTTAGGATTGTTAGCTGATGTATTACAACTTAATACATTTGTTTCCTTCTTCAGTTCTTTTAACATTTTTTTACTTTTGATTGAATGCGCCAATGTGTGAATATTTCATGGAAGTTACATCTGAAACACTGAAGAATTATTTCTGGATGTTGATACTGAATCATGATTTAATTCTTAGTATTGCTTTCGTGTGGACAAATGGCTGCAGACCTGAGTACCTTCAAAACCTGCAGTGGGAAAACTGTATTAAGGGAAAATTGCTATATCTTTATGTTTCCTTTTGCGGTTGTAGTATGCATCTTTACAGCTCCATATTCATATGCATAATGTCGTGCTAGATATTACAATATGAGCTGGGCTGTATATGATTCTTAATTGAATGAAAATTCTTGTATCTTACTGTAGTAAGTTCAAGTTGCATTACAGATGTAAAGTAAACTAAGCCTGGTCCATGCTAATGGGCATATATTTAATGAAAATCATCAATTATGTTTGATTTATGTAATGCCCCTCAGTAGATGGCAAGTTAGGGACAATAATCTATGTCAGAGCCATAATATGTGGGTGCACCCTACTATTGATGCCATTTCTCAAGCAGGAGTCCCTCCCTTTCTCAAAGTTGACATGCTACAACTGCATCAGCTCTCAATTGCTATGTTGCAACCATTTCCAGACGGCATGACATAGCCATGGGGGACCTTTTTATTGAGTTTTACAGGAGAATTGGGAATCAGGATAAACATTATTTATATATATTTTTTAAGATTAGCCCCCCCGGACTCAACAATTTCTTTGGCGCAGGAATGTATTGGAGCATCCATGCTCTTCCTGGCTGATGGGCTGTGCAACGCCTTTCCTGCCTGAGCCCGAGTCTCATCTTCTTGTGTATTTCCAGGAGCTGATCTGTTCCACCATTCACTGTGGCATCTGTCCACCTGGAAACATTTCCCCAAGAGACCATTGCCTTTCATTTTCCATGAACTTTGCCCACTGTCCCAATCTGCTCATGTTTCCCATGCCGATCTCGCGGCCAGGCTGGAGAATAGGTCGAGAACGCATAATCTGTTCGATGGCCTACCACGAGAGACCTACTTTTGGATTATTATACCATGACATCATTTAATTCTACACATAAGGTCTGTTCTTGATTTTCTCGTCCCCTAGTTTCTAACATTCATAGAGATGGACCGAAGTTATGTAAATTTCTTTGCAGAGTCTTTGAATATTTCATTGGAGCCACAGGCCTCAGCTCTCTTTTGAAGGTTCCGTTGTACGCGGGGTTTATTGACCAAGATTTCTTGTTAAGTTAATACTTCAGTTCTTTGCTTTTGCATCTACTTTTGCAGGATTTGCATTTATCTACATGGATGATGAACGTGATGCGGAGGATGCCATTCGAGCACTTGACCGGACTGAATTTGGTAGGCAAGGGCGACGGCTACGTGTTGAGTGGACAAAGGTACATGACTTTGTGTTGCTGGTCGGTGGTTAAGTGATTCACTGAAAATTTTGACTTTTATATTTCTCATTGATATCTGAAAATTGGATTTACAGCAAGAGCGTGGTGGTAGGCGGTCTGGCAGTTCAAGAAGATCTCCAACCAATATGAGGCCAACAAAGACCTTGTTTGTCATAAATTTTGATCCAATCAATACCAGGATGAGAGATTTGGAGAAGCATTTTGAACCATATGGAAAAATTTTGAATATTAGGATTAGAAGAAACTTTGCTTTCATCCAGTTTGAGTCACAGGAGGATGCCACCAAAGCATTGGATGCTACCAATATGAGGTCATCATTTTTTTCATGAAAGTTCATCTTTTCGTATATTTCACAAATCTTTAATATATTTTTTTTTCTTTTTCATAAATAAATTTTGACTGCTGTTTCTGAGTAACTTCTTTCTGCAATTTTTCCTATTGCCTCATGGAACTCCTTTTGTTTAATATCTAATTCCATTTTCTCACAACTTTATTAAATCGATACTAATCTTTTGCAATTAGTGGTTCATGTGAACACAAGTTTTAACAAGATTCTTAGTATTGCAAAAGCACAAGCTGAAAGTCTCAGAAGTCCTAAATTTGTTTTAATGCTTCTCCATGTTTGAGGTCATATTTTCAGTTATTGTTTCCGCTAGCTTGTAGGTCTTATGTTGGCAAACATGCACAAACTTTTTTCTAAACTTTTGATGACTATCATATCTAGATGTATCTTTTTCCCAGGATACCATATTCTAGCATTACGGCTATAAGATGCCTAGTTCATCATTTCGATGTTTCTATCTCCATTGTGGTTCCTCTGAAGCTTAACAGTGAACTAGGCAACTTAGGCTCATGGTAACAACCTGAGTTCTCTAGTTTCTTTGCTTGTCGGATGTCTTTCGAAGCTGTTAATAATGATGATTTTTCAGCATATATTCTTTGATGAGGAAGAGGATGAGCCTTGGCACAATGGTAAGTTTGCTCCATTGTGACATGAGGTCATGGGTTCAAAACATTGAAACTGTCTTCTGCGTGCAGGGGGTAAGGCTGTGTATATCTGACTGTCCCCTGACCCTGCAATGGCGAGCCTCATGCACTGGAGTGCCCCTTTATATTTCATTGAGGAAGCAAATTTTTTTAGGAGAAAAGAACATAGAAGTTGTCCATCAAATACAACATGTCCTGAAGGTTTTGTGATGGCCCATGCTATTGAGGTGCATCTTGCCATTGACTGCTGGTTCCACTTATGGATATAATAGAGGTTTAGATCACTGTTTCTAGCAACTTTATGAAGTTGTTTTATTAGAGGTTATTCCTAACAGTCATTATGGAAAATGGGTTTACAACAGAGGGAAGATAAGGGAGTGCAATGTTGGAGATTCTCAAACAAATTTCAGATATTGCTCGCTAATATTTATAACAAATTGTGTGCTTTAAGGAATTGTTTCACTAGAATGCCTTTAAATACATTCACCAACGTACTGATGGACACCTGTTTCAATTGCACCCATTTTCATATAGTTCCCATGGACTTCCCTCCAAACACCAATTTTAACATCTTTATGGGGTATATTGTGATAAGCATACTGTTCCAGGTGCACATGGTAGGACAAACATTTATCTGACATAATCTATGAACTTCTCCATTGCTTATAGATCGTTCTGTTAAATCTTTGACTTACTCTGCAAATGTTTGTTCTTTTACAATTAAAATTATTAGAATTTGGGACTGTAGCTCGAGTTGTCGATGATGATCAACTTTGAATGGTTTATGCATTTTTCATTTGGTTGATCTAAACAAATCTGTTAACCTTCATTCTCAAGATGAGATTTGCAAATAACTTCTGTATCACTATTTGATTGTTCTCTTTTGTATTGGATATGTAGCAAGTTGATGGATCGAGTTATTTCAGTGGAGTATGCACTTCGTGACGATGATGATAGACGAAATGGGTACAGCCCTGATAGAAGAGGTCGGAACAGATCTCCGGAAAGGAGAAGTGATCGTGGGCGATCTGCCAGTCCTTATGGTAGAGGCAGGGAGAGGGCTAGCCCTGATTACGGTCGTGGTCCCAGCCCGTATAACAAACCTGAACAGAGGGGTAGTCCTAATTATGATAGAGCTGAAAGCCCTGATTATGAGAGGTACCGCAGGTTAGTATCATTATTTGATTGCCATCTTCCTATCCTGTATGTTATTCCCAAGTATTATATTATTAATTGCTCTACGCAACTTGTCGCTGTTTTTGCAGTCGCTCACCCAGGCAGGAGAGATTGTAAGATGATTTCCAGTTCTATGTGATTTTGTGCTATCTGTTTGTGGTACAGGTAACTAGTTTCTGGTGTGCTTGGCATAGATCTTCCTTCAGCTACTTCTGCCGTAGCAAACTGACAAATTTCTAGGACTGTGCACTTCATTTTGTTTTAGGGCTTCTATATCATGTAATTTGCTGCACTATGGATTTATTGTTTTTTCGTATACAATTATCTTATTGATCCATGCTGGACAAAAAAGAAAAAAATGAATGGTGTGGGATCAGTTTTTAAACTGTTTATCTCTCTTGTTGGTTCTTGACAAGTTGAAGGTTTTTTTTCCATTTAACGATTGTCTGGCAGCTATTTGTGTCCGAAATTCCATATTCTGAATCGTATTACATATTTATAATGAGGATTTGAATGTGGCTTAAAGCAGCCTGTCTGAAGTAATACATTAAATTGAATTTTGCTGCTACTCTAGCAACTATCGGATGACCTATGCTTTGTTGGCATTTAGGAGGAACATAAGCTGCTATTTTTTCTGCAGTTACTTGTGAACTGAAATTGTTTGGGATGAGTAATACCCATATTCCTGGTATCTTCGTATAGCCATATTTACCATGCTATATCGACCACAGTTACATGCTCAGTGTTTGCCAATACTTTGGACTATTTGGTAAAGTACTGCCAAAACCATGGCGGCAAATGGAGGGTCTTAATGGAGGCATAAGACCTTATGATTTGGTAATTACTTGGTCTCATTAGGTTTTGTTAGGGGTGGTGCATTATCAGTGGCAGTTTTTGTAATCCACTGTACTGCCTTCCATTTATGTTATCTTAGATCTTCCTGTCCTCTATCTATCCTTAGTACAAGCACTTTCCTTGCTGGGCCTTAAATCTTGATAAACATGGTTATACCATTTTATTCCATTTGCCCCTTCGATATTATTGATTGTTGTAACTTTTTGCTTTGCTTTGCTGGAGTATGTATTTCTAAATCATTCCCATATTCTGCCATGCTGATTTGATATATGCTCGAATTCTCCTTTTGGCCAAATTTGGCTACATGCAACATTTACATCAACGGTGCTCCACTGAGATTTTCCAAGGACAGCAGGACAACCAATGGACTTGGCTACGCTTCTACTAATTGAAAATTTTGTGAATTTTCATGTTTTAGTGACTTGAATTAACATGGTGATACAGAACTTTGTGCATACACCCTGTTGGAGTCAATTAGCAACTGTTGGGATTCACAAGGTTGTCTATGTTTGGCATTCATAGGATCAATTTCCTAGCAAATGGCCGCACATTTAAGTGCTCAGTCTTTAGAAGAGTCACATATTCAACCTCTTTCGGACAAGAAATAGCATTAATAATCACTCTGTTGTTCTAGATGTGTTAGAGGGCGGATGGTCCTGGGTTTTCTTGCATGTTTTGCCTTGCTGCATGTTTAATGGGATATGATCTTTCAATTGGAAGGAAACTAAGATTTAATATGATGAGCACCTGCGGAGGTTAATTTATCTGGCAGCAAAAGCATCCAAAAGTGTTCCTAGATTTTTTTAATTTTGTTCTAATTTGTTCTTGGTTTTTGTGTTTTTAAGTAGGGAGCTTCTGTAAATCATTGGGTTGCCTGATCTTGCAGAAAAAGTTAAGATCAAGGGTAGAGTGTAATCTCTGTTTCCTGCCTCCCATCCTAGTTGGGTGCTCGCTGTATCTCTAAGCCACTAGCCAGCCGGCAAACTATCATCTAAGTTCATGTTTCTGATTCTATTTAAAAAGTCAAGTGGATAGAACTCAACCTTTTTCATCAGTTTAGATCAAGTGCTGAAAATCTTGGCCATCTCTACTTCCCAACACGTTCCCTGGCTCCATTCCTATGATTCAATTGAGCTCTACAGGTTCCTTTTGGTCAGATCATTCTGCTTTCTTTGACAAGCCCTTGGTCCCAGTATTTCTGCATTCTAGCCTTTTTTACATCTGCGTGCCATCTGTCCTTCTTGACCATTCTGACATGCCTTTGGATTGTCGGTCTTCCGTGATCGCTATGGAAGGCACACTTTGCAATGAAAACATGCATCATATGTATCAATATCAAATCGTATGTTGATCTGTTGGGTGCCTAACCCACGATATTAATGGGGTGGAGGCTGTTCCCCTAATGTTTTTGGATACCAAATCTTACCTAAAATGGTGTTTCCGTGTATCGCAAATTTTTTGATTTGCATCCCATCCTTGGCTGTCGCTACTTTATAACTGTGGAGTGCATAAGAAATCTCTCTCCTTTAGATATATGAATTGTTTCATTGGCTCAAAGTATTCTTTGTGGGTAGGTGTGTATGATGCATGTGATGAATTCAGAAACTATTTTATTGATGATTGTGATCCCATCAAGCAATCAAATGAAAGAATTAACCGATAAACGATTATCTCATTAGACAGACAATTGTCCCATCAATTAATGAGTTCCTTTTGATTCTTGTCATGCATGTGATTGACTCGAGATACGTTTATTAGATGGATGGAGGTGGTTCCATGGCATCATTTTTTCACTTGGTGCGTTTAAGCTGTTCCTTTCTAGCGGGGGTATCTGATGGTCGTTTTTCTCAGATAATGAAACAACACTTGGCAAGTATTGTGCGTGTGACTGATCAGGGAAAAAAAATCTCCTTTTGGCGGTGGTGATTGATGGGGATATCATACTTCAGTTCATTCAAGAGCAAAAAATTTTTAGGGGACTTGAAGTAGAAGTGACCTTAAATTCAGCTCACAAATGGTGGCAATATCTTAGTCGAATAGGTAGGTGTATCAGATTTGGTGCCATTTCTTTTGGGTTTTTTTTTTTTTTAAATCGAATTTGAATTAATGTGAGCTTATTGTTTCTCTCTTTCTCTTTAAAAAAAAAAAAAAAAAAAAAATCCTATTGAGGTGATCGAGTTGGTTTTGTCATATGACTGATAAAAAAGGTCGATCAGCAAACTAGTTGAGTAGGTAAAATTATTGGCGGAATCTAGCTTTAATAGGTCTCTCGTGTCTCAGTTTCATTAACCCATTCCACTTGCTCTTCCAAAGGGTGCAACTTTCCAGTCCTCAGTGTTTATGGTATATACAAAAATGAAAGCAGTAGTCAAACCGTGCAAGTAGAAATTCATTGTGCATAACAATCTCTGAACTCTAGCATCTATTTTACAATGCAAATTATCCAATTTTTGCATACTATCACCATTTACTTAACATTTTAGTAAAAAAAATTTTTCAAGCCAATGGTGATTCTGGTCTAAATTAGGTCTGGTCTAAATTTTAAAAACATCCTATCCATGCTGACCGCATGAATGAAGTTTATTCTAAATTATTTCATTTTTCTATCTGTTCCGTTAAATTGGCGTCATCTATCCTTCCTCATCCTTCTCTGTGCATGCATATGGGGCGTCCATGCTTGCATCCATGATAACAGGAACTCGTAGGTGTGAGCTTTCTCAATCAATGGTGCTTCCCTAGTGAACTTTCAGAAACCAAACCAACTACCAATCATTCCTGTGCCAATGATGCGTGGAATGGAGGAAAAATAGGGGAGAAAAAAAAAAAAAAAAAAAAACCAAGGAAACAAAGTGTCAAAAATATAAATCTTACATGCACTATTTTGATTTTGTCCCATAAAAAAAAGGTCATCACTTGAACCGACCATGAACCGACCACTGTTAAGAAATTAACATCCGAGAGCGGAAGATGGCCACTGCTAATATAATACTTGAGTGCTTGTTGGGAGATTGCAAGTTTTAAGCATTTAATGGTTTCTTTCTCCGCCACAAAGCTAATGAAGTGGAGTTGGGGAAGTGGGGATCCTTTAACTTTATAGCGTGGGGTTGGCACCGGACACGTTCCAGGTCAAATTGCGAGAGCTCGTCCTGTGCCGGCTCCCACAAGACATGCTTGCGATCGTCCTCTCAGTCCATCTCAGGTGCACTTTAATACTGCCCCTCTTGCTATAGTATATAATTTTGACGGCTTCTCAAGGTCACATCCTAGGAGAATGCTTCTTTCTTTTTGATTGACGGGGAGAACAAGGACCCACCCAATAATATTAAGCGGAACAGTAATCACCTTTCTTTAATCCATGCTTCTTGTGTTTTCCTTTCAATTTGAGACCAATGGGTGATCGGGATAGTGTCTTCCATTTGTTCCTCCATGAATCTTGATGTTAAAAGCAGTGCCTAAATTATTCTGAGAACAGGTCAAGATCCATTGAACCTTCTCTGTAGCTCACATTATGTTGTTCCCATGGTAAGGCTTATGTTTGGTATTTCATGAAGGTGGCATTTGATAGTGCTGTTTTAGGGGCTAATGGAGAGTTAAAAATAATAATGTGGTGTGAGCGTTAGATACTACGTCCCTCTCGACCGTACTTCCCGTGCATGTGCACTCCTCTATCATATTGCATTATGCATGCCTTTGTTGTTTCGGTAAAACTAACTTTCTAGTAGCGAATGAATGCAGCTCAGGCAGAAGCGGTCGGTGGCCTAAGAAAGACCCTACCAATAGATTAGGCTGCAATCAAAAATACCAGCAAGGACTCTAATGGAACCAATCGATTCGCTAAGCTAGATGGTCCCAAGTTATGGTGCTTTGAACCGTCCAATTGGTCTTATCCTTGACCATCATGACCAACTTAATGATGTTTTTGTACATTTAGTTGCTTGCTTGTGGTTGTTTTTAGCTAGGGAGGGCCAGCCAGGACCATTTTTGCATTCAAGAGGCGTCAAATGGTTGGATGGTTTTGGTAGATTTTGACGGAGATGGAAGATCTAACTAGTAATGGAGAACTAGCTGGATAACTTTTGTGCAGAAAATGAGGTGACTTGGACTGTGAATTGTGACGCTCGTTTATGCTACTGGTTTCAATTTAAGTGGCATGCACTTCAACTTGGAAGGCCATAGCTGAGGTTCAAAACCCGCATTGGCCCTTGAGCCATCAAAAATACTTATCTATGTTATGTTGAGGAAAACTTCATTATTACTAATCTTTACATTCTTATATCTCCAATGCCACATCATCCATCATGCCAATGGTGTAACTGTGTATGTTACTCATTACGTTTTTCCAATGATCTGTGACTCAATTATTATCTGAATACAAATTTTTTGTAGTTCGGAGAATGGATGCTGCGACTTTCGGGCAATTGGTTTAACATGATTACTATTTTGAAGTCATGATTCTTGATGTTCTTTTGTTCTCCTTTTCCCAAAAAAAAGGAGAAAAGGGAAATCCATCCATGTTATAATTACTTGGATCCAAATGTTTGGAGATAGACTATCTGAGAATTACTGACAGAATCCTTGGTTGTTAAGTGGAGGAATCTGACTGCCAAGTCAGGCTCCACTTCATCTTCATGTTCTTTTTCATAAAAAAAAATTAGCCACATGTTTTGTAAGCATGATTATGCAAATTAATTAAGAGTGGCAAGTGAAGCTGCAGTGCATATAATATATATACCAAAACAGAGTGGATAAAAATGTTAGACAGCCTAATTAGTAGATTTTAATATGAGAGTTTTCAGTTCAAACCATGATTGACCTCTCAAACAACTGAACAAGATAGGGCATGAGTGGCAGTTGAAGGACATTTGGAAGCCATGAACTACCTTAATGAAAGGAAAAGCCTCTCCATACGGCTGCTCCCCAACGCATTGATCTATTCTACTGACCCTGACCCTTGGAGATGCGAAACCACAATATCTCATTCTTAATACTAATCCAACATTGTTCTAGGGGCAAGCAAAGTCTCAATTAGAGATTAAACTAATCAGATACTCCAAAGATTTCTTTCCAACATAAAATTGTGCAAGTTGAGCACAAGAAAAGATAGGAGCAGGAAGCATGTTGACGTGGGAATGAGTAATTTCCGCTCCAATGATCAGCACATGCATATTTATTCAACAAACTGCATGATGTTTGCATCGACCGTTTTCACTGTACTAAATATATTCTTAATGCACAAGCCTGCAACTCGAATCTACGCACGAATAGAATAGCAGATTAATTGCGGGCTCTCAATCAGGGATTGGATTGTATGTTTAATACGAAAGAATGATTTCTCTTCTTTCGCGACGTCAACCATTAGATTGCACGATATCTACTTTGACTTCTGTGCAGACAGATGAAAGACTAAGATTGGAGTGCTTTTCAATCTGTGCCAATCACGATCCAATAATTGATGCCATGAAAAAGGATCGATTATTCTATCGTGCGAAACATACAACCCGAACCCTTGTTATTAAAGGTGTTGGAAGAATCTCTCTCATGGGATCCACCTGCATATTTTTTGATCAATTATATATGCAAAGACCAAAGGAAGACCATCTAAGCCAGTTCCTACAATGGCCTTTTCTTCCCTCCAACTTGGTGTCTCAGTGCACCAACTTCTGCCTTGCATTGTTTAACAAAGAAACGTAGGGGAGGTTGGTGAATTGGAACTCGAGATCCGAACCTCTGCCCTAGGAGCCTAGGTTTTGTACTATAGATCTCACCTAGGTAACCTTTTTCTCCTTTCTTTCTTGTTATTTCCATCTAGCCCGGCCACTGGTTCCAATTCCGAATAGATTCAGTTTTGGTTTGAGTGTGTGACCCAACTACACGTTCAGTTCAAATGGTGGTTGCCCCACAGGCCCCTACCTGCAGAGAAATCTACGGTACGTGGTCATAGTGGCCATTTGACCTGGGAAATGGTAATCAAAGTCCCAACCTTCACGCTGCCGGCACCCTGGATTCACTCCTAGTACAAACCATGTCAAAGACTCATCATTTTTTCATCAGAAGAAGTTAAAAAAAGTGGGAAAATAAATCACCATATATACTTTTTATAATTTGTCAACATTTATGCAGTAATAACCGATCTCATCTCTTCTAGCACTAAAACACCAAAAGAAGAGCTAGAGGAAGCTTACAAGGGTTCAACAAAAAATAATAACTCCCCCACCCTTAAAAAAAAAAATCCAAGTAAAAAAAAAAAAAGTTTATCCAAGTTAAGTTAATACGGTGGATCCATCAATCTTTACGCTAACAATGAAACTAGGCTTGTCATCCCCATCCGAAACTCCCGTCTTTGTTGCTTCCTTCCCGTTGCTTTCATCGCTGCCGTCGACGACGACTTTGACTACCAAAGCGTTGCTCTCGACAGCGCCTCTCGCGAGCCGCTGCGCCCGCTCCGCCTGCAGCTTCCAGTCGGTGTCTCGCACCACCGACAGCATCGCCGCCACGCACGCCGCCTGCGCCGCCAGCAACCCCAGCCACAGCCCCGGGAAGTCCAACCCCACGTAGAACCCCAGCCCCACCGCCACCGGCATCCCGAACCCGTAGAACGACACCAGGTTTATATTCGCCGCCGTCCGCGGCCGCGCGCAGCCCCGCAGGACCCCGCACCCAGCCGTCTGCGGGCAGTTCCCGAGCTCGCACAACCCCAGTATCGGCAGCACCGCCGCCGTCAACTTCATAATCTCCGCGCTCTCCGTAAACATCGCCGCCCACGCATTCCGCACCGATACCGCGAAGACGAGCGCCGCCAGGCCTAACGCCGCCCCGCACGAGAGACCGACCGCCGCCGCCCGCCGCGCGGGGTCCGGCCGGTTTGCACCGAGCTCGTTGCCGACACGGGTGGACACGCCGTAGCTTAACGACGAGGGGAAGATATATAGGAGGGAGGTGGTCTGGATGAGGATTCCCATGGAGGCGACGGTGGATTTCGGGTCGAGGAGGAGGCCGCAGAGAAGGATCATGATCTCGTACCACCACCACTCGAGGCAGACCGAAATGCAGCTCGGTATCGCGAGGCCGAGCAAAGATTTCCAGGCGGTGAAGCCATCTTTCGTATGATGCAGCTCACCATCATCGCCAGTGGTAGTGTTGTGGATGCCAAAGAAGTAGATGAAAATAACCAAGAGGATGAGAAGGTTGAGGTTGGCGAAGACTGATGCGAGAGCGACGCCTTGGATGCCGAGTTTTTGAACGGAGACGAGGAGGTAGTTGATGGGGAGGTGGAGGAGGAGAGCGAGGGCGGCGCAGTAGGTGAGAGGGATGGTGATGGACTGAGCACGGAGGTAGATGCGGAGGGGGTGGAGGAAGGATTGGAGGAGGAGGTCGGGGAGGGAGGAGAGAATGTAGGAGCGGGCGGCGGCGGCGATGTCGGGGTCTTGGCCGCAGAGGAGGAGGAGACGGTGCATGGAAGCCCAGAGGGCGGCGATGGGGAGGGAGGCGGTGAGGAGGAGGAGGACGGTGCGGCGGAGGGCGAGGCGGAGGAGGGGGGAGTGCTTGTCGGCGCCGAAGGCCTGGCTGCAGATGGGCTCCATGCCAGTGGCGAGGCCGGAGAGGATAGAGTAGCCGGTGATATTGGCGAAGCCGATGGCGAGGGTGCCGCCGGCGAGAGGGAGGCGGCCGAGACGGCCTAAGAACAGCATGGAGATCATGGATCGAGAGTAGAAGAGGAGGCCGCTGAGGACCATGGGGAGGGCCAGGGATAGTATGGACTTGGTCTCGACCAGGGCGAGGGCGAGCTCGCCGGGTTGCCTCGGCTTTAAAATGGGCGGGCTCGGGTGCTTGTGGTCGACCAAGGAGGCGAGTAGTGTGCGGTTTGGTGATAGGGTGTTGGAGTCGCACATATTTTGGTTGGTGTGAGGGGAGGAATTGAAGAGAGGCTTTGTTGGGGTTTTTGGTTGCAAAGACAAGGGGGGGGGGGAGTATGGAGTTTTGTACCAAGGGAATGGGAGGGATGGAGCTTTTATAAAGGGAGCTAGCTTTATCCGTTGAGGTGTTCCAATGGAACACCTTTTTGGAAAAAAGGAGGCAGGAATTAAGCACATATGCTGATGTTTTCCGCTGCTAGAACTAACTGAAATGTGTCCATTGGAAGGTGCACCCTAGCCATACTCTTAGAGATCTAACACAAGGTTGGATCATGGGTGGGTTATTAAATGTGTCCATGCTGATGTTTTGCATGTGTTCCCGCGACCTCCCACTCAAATTATTTAATGTTTCTTATGGTACATGTGTGCTTTTCTTTTTTTTTTATTATTATTATTATTATTATTTTCTTTCTTTCTTTCTTTCCACCAACCCTCCTATTGGAAGAGGAATAGAGCGGTAGACTTCAATGTTCGTTACCTACCTATCCTATTGTTCTAAAATCAGATGATATTAACAATTTTAAATGTGAACAGAGGATCGATAGAACAGATCTAGATGAAATCGAAGAAGAATAAAGAGATTTGAGAAGATAGAAAGAAGAAAAATATAACACGCATAAATTTGTATGATTGATTTAGCTACAAACCTACTTCTATGGATGAGATAGATCAAAAATTTCAAGATAAACATAACTTTTCAACTAATGGTGCTCCACCGATGATGACTTTTAGATCCATGCGTGTAATGAAGGTTGGAGGAAGAAAAAAGAAAGAAAAAAAGAAAACTCCAGGAATGCAAGGTTTCAAGAATAATATTACAATCAATTCTGTGATTCCTCAAGTAGTACCTTAATCTACTCCACAAAGTCATCTTCTTAATTTGTCTCTACTCATCTAAGAGGTAATACAAAATATCATCTCGGTTCAATTATTTTAATGGTAAAAAGAAGTTCCAAGCACTGTTAATGAAATCAACACCAGAATGGAGATATACAGATGGACACTGTTATATAATACATCAAGTCATTGCTCAAGCATTGTAAAGTTCTATACATTTAATGCTGTCATTTTACAAAGCTAATGAAGTGGGGATGGGGTTAAGGCAAGTGGGGTGTTTTCAAGGCGTGGGGTTGCCGTCGGACGCGCTTAAGTGTCAGATAGCGAGAGCTCGTTCCATGCCGGCTCTCACAAGACATGCTTGCTTTTTTCCTCTCAGTCTATATCAAGCAAACTTTAATACCATTCCTCTTGCTATATAGTATATAATTTTGACAGCTTCTCAAGCTAGCATTCTATGAGAAGGGTCCATGTTTCTTTGTGTTTTCACTCGTATCACTTCAGACTTAACTCTTATCTTTTTCCAATTTCAGACCAAAGGGTGATGGGTTAGCATCTGCGATCCATTTGTTCTAGTGCCTTAACCATGGTGAAAATCCATTACCTACTTTGTAGGTCAAATTTCATTGTTCCATCGTTTTACTTATGTATGTTTGGGATGAAGAGGTGAGGTGTGGAAGGTAGAATGAATTGAATTACAAGATAGTTCACTTGCATGGACTTCAGGTGGTAGTGCCATTTGATGATACTCTTTATGAGTTTGAGTTAATGGAGAGTGAGAGCTAATAATGTGGTACAAATTTTAGATACAACGTCCCTCTCGGCCGTACATCTTGCGCATGTGCGCTCCTTTGTTACTCGGTTTTTAGTGAATGATTCGATCAAATAGTTGAGAAAAGACTCGATGATTATGGTTATGGTACCCTTCTTGAATTGCCGAGTCAGATGGTCCCAAAGTCATGGTGATTTGAACTGTCAACAGTTGGTCTTAGCCTTACAATTAGAAGCAACTTGATGATCTCATTGTACAATCAGTTGCTTGTTTTTGGATGTTGTGAGCTAGGGAGGGAAGGCTAGGACCATTTGACATTGAAGAGATGGCCCAATTATTGGAAGGTTGTGGTAGATTTTGATGGGAATGGAGGATCGATCTAACTACTAATGTACATTAGTTACCTTCTTCTGCAAACAAAAGACAAGGTGACTTTGTGGACAGTGAATTATGATACACATCGATGGTACATGGGTTTCTACTATTTTTCAGTAGCATGTGTTTTAACTTGTAAGGCCTTGGCTAAGGCTAAAAACCCTATATTGGCCCTTCAACCATCAAAGATACTCAACTGTCATCCATTAAGGAATTCTTTACTACCATTAGGCTTTACATTCTCATATCTCAAATGCCGCATGATCCATCGTGTGCCACGATATTAGGATAGTAGATGCTGTGACTTGCAATTGGCTTAATATGATTAATATTCAGACATCATATTGATTCTTGTCACATGCTTTATTTGCATTCAATTATTAGGCAAATTGATGGTGGCTAGTGAATATGCAATGCGCAATCATGCACTACAAAGAGCAGATAAAGATTATTGTTGAGCCAACATAGCAAATTTCGAGCAAGTTAGAAGAGTTTGGACTGAAGAGTTTCATCCTATTGGGGCATATTTCATTAGAGTGCATGCATGTACTCCATTCATTTGTAGTAAGTTATCCCATTCTCTCTCTCAAAAAAAAAAAAAAAAGAGCAGATAAAGATTATGTTAAAAAAGTCTCATCCTAAATTTTTTCCAATACAAGAATTCTGATCAAAATAATAATTGGTCTATGTACTTGAAAGGAAAAGCCTTCATAACAATGCTTTCCAACGCATTGATGTATTCCAATGGCCCTTGACCCTTGGAGATGCAAAAGCACCACCTCCCATTCTTTAATTTCAATTGAATATCACTCTGGGATAATGTGAAATGCCAACGAGGGTGATCAAGAATCTGATACTCAGCTTTCTTTCTATATAAAATTTGCAAGTTGGGCACGAGAAAAGGTTCGAGCGGGAAGCATGTTGACGTAGGACTGAGCAAATTCCACTCCAGTGATCACTGCATGCATATTCTCTCCCATAGGGGTTATATTTTTCATCTTACTTCGCACAAATCTATCATTGAATTGCACAATAATTACTTTAAGATCCATGCAGATGGATGAATGAAAGAGTTTGAAGTATTTTGAGATCTATATAGAATACAATTCAATAGTTGACATCGTAAAAGGAGATTGATCATTCTTTGATGTGAAAGATACAACCCCAATCATATTCTCCAAACAACACTGCAAGAGGAAGTAGTTGCAGAGGCTGTGCGCCTGGCATTGGCATCGATCCCTTTCATCGTACTGCTTCATATATTCTTAATGCACAAATCTGCAGCGTAAAACTAAGCACGAGTAGATCATGAACTGCTTGTTGTTAAAGGTGGTGGAAGAATCTCTTATGGGCTCCACCTGCATCTCTGTGATCTTCATATAAAGACTAAGAAAGTACCACCTAGGCCAGTTCACATATTGGCATTTTCTTCCCTCCAACCTGGTGTCTCGTTGCACCAACTTCTGCTTTATATTCTTTAGCAGGAAAATTGAGTTAAGATTGGTGGGTTGAAGCCTTAAAAAATCCTAGAGCTCCAGATCTAGACCTTTGTCTGGGGAGCTAGAGTTTGGACTCGGATCTCATCGAGATGCTTTGTTTTTACTTGTTTCTTGTCATCTCATCTAGCCTGACAAGGTGTTGCAGTTTTTTTTTTGGATTGATTTGATTTGGGTTTGAGTGTGTGAGACCAAGCTACACCAAATGGCGGGCCCTCAACGTGGCGGTTTGAACAAGGAATCAAAGACCCTTGCTTCTCGCGGCCGGCACTCCGGATTTAATCCAAAGAAGAAAAGACTAGGCAATTTTATATATACACGAATGGACCGCCTCCATGGCCTTGCAAGACAATAGGCAAATGGCCAATATTCATCAGATTGGCTCTGATCGGACCCTCCAATCGTTGCTTAAGTCCATAAAGATTTTTGAAGGAAGCAAAAGAGGAAGAAAGGACATACATAGAGGCAGGATCTCCCTTGGCTACGTTGATTTTTGCACTACCTCTCTGACAGGGAGCCTCTGAATTTATTTATAGCTGAGATGTTGGATCTCTAGCAAATCGTATCTCAATAAATTTGATGTCGTACCGTAACAAACTACTGATATAACATAATAATCATAACTTAGCATGTGATGGAATTGTTGAGGCCACATGCAGATTTGAGATAGAGGGACTGAGTTGCCTCTTTCATGAGAAGATCTTGTTCGGCTTAATTAGATGTGCAACCAAGATAGCCAAGCCGAGCCATGAGATCTTGCCCGTGGAAATTGGCCATCTCAGATCTGCTCGTTTCAGTGGAGGAAGTTCGACCAAAATGCCTTTTGAGAGGTTCTAGATACACTTGGACTGTCATATGAGCCGCGAGAGCTTGATGAATCTTATCGTAGCATATCACTTTGTTCATTAAATGCCATAACAATACCCATTCATTAATGTAGCACTGTATGAGGCTATGACCATAACCATATTCATCCAGTAGTATACAATTTTCAATTATCACCATACATCCTCATTTATCAAGATCATCTCCAATGTTATTCCGAGTCTGTTCCCATCTTTCTTCATAACCTCCATTCTTGTTACTTTAGATCTCTCTTTTCTTTATTTTTGATACAAACTCATGAAGTACCTCTCCTAAAACTTCCAACTCTCGCAAGTTGAATCTGATTAAACCCAAATTCTAACCCAATCATACCGATAAATCTCTCAATGTTAATCCAGCCCAACAATAAAATAACACCCATAAAATCAAGTTAATGCAGTGGATATCTATCAATTCTTGTGCTAACAGCCAAATTGGACTTGTCATGCCATCCAAAGCACCGGTCTCTGTTGATTGCTTGCCAATGGTTTCATCACTGCTGCTTACCATGACCACAACTACACCATAACATCATTGTCAACAATGCCTCCTGTAAGCCATTGTGCCTGGTCGGTGCGCCAAACCACCGAAAACATGGCCGTGGCCATGCACGTCCCCTGAGCCACCGGCAGCGCCGTCTCGGACCTGAAGTCATGCACCCCCTCGAAGACCCTCAGTTCCACCGACACCAGCATCATGACCCCATAGAAGACACCAAATTTATGTTCGGCGCTGCACACAATCATGCACTCCCTCGGCGGTCCACTGTCGCCGGTGATGCTGCATGTGTTTATGAAGAGTATATATCCCAAATATGTTCTATATTTCAGAATGTGTATGTCTTCCTTTCTTAGTCATTTATTATTGGAAAAAAAAAAAAAAAACATGATAGGTGTGCTCATAATGAAGAGTATACTTACATGAGAAAACATAGTAATCTAGAAGCTTGTCAACCAAATTACAAGAGTGAAAATCTAATAGCTAGCATATATAATCCAGACTTTCAGTTGTTCTCAAAACAAAGAGTTGTCCTTCAACTAAAATTAGATTAGTTAATGATGTAGGTTGCCATGCATGCAATGCCGGGCTAAGGGGCTAAGGCTTTCACATTGTACATAAATACATTAAAATATTATGATCTCAACAGTTTTACTACAGTTATATGCACGTGCAGTGAGTAACAACGTCTGAAACTATAGTGCACAAGATGTTGGACGTATTGGGTTAGGCAGGTAAACCGTAGGTCAATATTGTTGCGTGCAAGTCTAGAAATAAGGAGTCCCGACGAGTTTGAGGGTGTATTTTTTGTACGAAAGAATGATTTATTTTTTTTCGCAACGTCAACCATTGGATCATGCAGTATTCACTGTATAGTTAGTGAAAAAAAGAGATTGAAATGATTTGAAATCTGTGCAAGATGTGATCCAATGTTGACATCGTGAAGAAAAATCAACCATTCTTTCACGCAAAAGATACGACCCGAATCCTGCTTTTCCTAAGAGGCTAGGAACATTGCAAGGTATTCCTGTTAGACTATTGGTTGACCAACTTGAAATTGGCCTGATTTCACCAGTTGCCATCTAGATCTAAGAGGAGCTCAATTATCAAGACTCAAGATAATATAGATTAAGGAATTGATGTGAAAAAATCCATAAGGGGTTAAACATTGATGTGTTAAGGTTCCATTAGAAGTTAACACAGACCCATGGATTATGTCAGAGATACCTTTTGTCCCGTGTATGAAAAATTGATTTAGTAAACTAATCATTTCCATTGAACACAATCTATAGAGTGGAGAACTTAGCCAATACCCTAGATGTGTAAAATGACCACCAGAAACTTATCAAATTTTGACCAATTAATGCATATTCTAACATGTAGAGATCAAAATCAATGATGTGTATTTTTAATTTATATGCTCCATTTTATATTTTATTACAATGAAAATCTTGGTATCATTTTTTTTTTTTTTTTCACTTGTACAATTTATAGGTAACGTAATGGCCTATTTGAGTAGTCTAATACTGATTTTGATTCATTATGCGAATTCTAGCTCTACACAGCCTACAGTCCTTATCACCGTTGCTAGAATATACATGTTAACATGCTATTGGAATTTGACAGCCAAAAAAGAAAAAAAAAAAAATCCATGCTACTGGAATCTTTTATTTTTGTTGAATGCAAAGAGCAAAGGAGGAGTGGAGGAAGGGACTGCAGGGTAGAGAGCAAGGGAAGCTGCTGAGTGAATTTCCGGAAAAGAGAATCTTAAAGTACTTATGAAAAAGGAACAGGATTTGTAAATAGCTGGAAGAAAATGTTGATCTTTAGTATTATATCTATAATTTTGACCTTTGTTTTATATCTACAATTTAGACCAACAACACCGATGATTTGAGACCCTATATACACACATGCACATGCACATACGTATAAATATACATACGCATGTGTGCATGCTTGCACATGTGCATGTATGTATTTGAAAAGATAATATATATATATATATATATATATATATATATATATATATATATATATATATATATATATATATATATATATAATTGTTGCTAAGTATTAAATCTCATATATATATATATATATCGTCCATCCTTTTCTTGTTAGTTTAAATTTTTTAGCATGACATCAGGGCTTACGTTTGTAGAGATTGCAACTTCAAATAATTATCTCTATATGTATACGTTGTTGACCCTTCTAAACTTACTTCCATGGGATCACCTGTTTAATTAACATTATAGGCTATTTAATGGTATAATAGCTCATTATAATACAACTAACAGACCACTAGTTGATTTTTAATCTAATTCTTTAATAAAAATAATAGCTTTCTAAAATATGATTTCTTTTCAAACTTTTCTCCAAAAATAATTTCTGCCATCTATAAATAATATTTTATTAAATAATAGCGATTTGAAAAGTACCAGTGCTATTGATATGTTGATGATAGTACTGTTATATTGATCAATCATAGCAGCTATATTTTAACAATAAATAACTCAAAATAGATATGATAAATAACGGCTTTTTTAGTCATTATATAACGGTCAATAGTGACTTAGGTGTCGTCTAATGTGCTTGTTGGACTATTGATGCAATCTTGCCTATATCTCTTAGCCTGACGTCAAGATCTTGCAATATTGTCCATTGCAAGATTGACGCCAATCACTTGCATTATTTCCAGCCGAGCTTTAAGTTCTCCCCACAGCCACTAGTGTTTTCCCACTGTTTCAATAGATGCATAAATAGATATAGATAGATAGATACATAGAGATATATAGATATGAGTATAGATACATAAATAGATATAGATAGATAGATACATTGAGATATATAGATATGAGTATAGATACATGTGCAAGTATGTGCGCATATATATATATATATATATATATATATATATATATTATCATCTAGTGTAGTATGAGAGAATTTATTGTGGAAAAATTATTAGTTGGACTAGATTCATGATGGATCACTAATAATTAAATTATTATTATTTTTTGTTTTATTTTATGTATCATAACAACATCCGCTACATATTGTATTTAATTTCTTTTTCCTCCTTCCAACTAATAAATTATTAACGGTGAACCTAGCCTAACTAATAATTGTTTCCCACCATGGTTCCAAATTTCTTGTATTTGAATGTGGGTAGATATGGTTCATTCTCCGTCTTTGGACCAACCTCCCTGATGTTAACACTTAATGGAGCCTTTTGCTCTTAGAAAAAGAGCCGACAAGTTGGTTGGCTGTTAAGATAGCTCTAATTCTTCTTGAATTCCAGACATCCACCACATGTGCTATCCATCCTTTTTGTGGAAAAATCTTAAGACATGCAAAACACATTGAATTGCAATTCCCTTTAAGGGAGTGTTTTGATTCCCCTGGTGAAGCATGGTAACATCAACGCACCAAATGTCTTGCATGTTATATTCTTGAATATATCATGTCAAAAGTTCATGCTTGAAAAAATGTTTTCAACTTTGTGGAGCTCCTTTGAAATGTTTCATGGATGTCCAATTTTCATGCTAGATTTTGACTCCAAACCTTTCTTATTAGGGTTTAATATTGGTTCATGGATGTGACCTTGCATACAAGTTTGATTGTTAAGGATGCAGATCAATCAGAATCTTTGACAAAATGGGAAGGGTTGGAATGACTTGAATTCTATGGTCCAAAGGATTGCAGATATATTAGACTTTCAAATTCTGAAAACTAATGGTTGGATTCATCTATGAGCCACCTTGTATAAGTTGGAAGAGGATTTCATGTAACAGAAGTTGCAAGATGTCACCTATCTATTGTAATCATTTGTTCCCTGCCGAAGGGGTTTCAGGAGGAAATTTTGGTGAATGAGTACTGGATTGATTCGGCCATCTTAGACTTGCACAACAAGCAGGCCTGGTGCCATACTAAAATTAGAGAGGTAGGTTACAAAAATCACCAATATATCACAAAAATCAACCATGTATTTCTGAAATCTCATATGCTTGTCCAAATTTAGACAATCATGTGATGTTATGTATTCCTACCTACTTAATCCCTGTTGACGGGAAACATATGATGGACACTCCAACCAAATGTGATGGAAATCTCCTAGAAGAGTTGGAGACTGAAAGCGATGCTTGATATATGTACTTTTTTTTTTGATAAATTATAAAACCTTCCTTGAGCTTCGGTCGAACTACAGTCATCTCAGTAGTTTGCAAAACCTATATGAGCACTCAAACCTATATAAACACGCTTCACGTTTTATTCAACCATACGGTCTAATCACATGCCGTTAGACAACCAATTAATATTATTTTGGATTTAATTGCTATATCATAATAAATTTTTAAAATAATCAAAATAGCCTTGAATAAAAAATAAAAAAATAAATTGGGCGGCGGATGACATAGAAAGCAACCTTCTCATGGGTAGGCACTAAATATTATTTCCCTATCATGATTTCCATCAAATCCCACTTCCAATATTATTTTCTATGGATTCCCTAGAAAAAAAAAATAAAAAGCAAATAATTAAACAAACCATGACCTTTGACTTGAAAAAAAAAATTCTAGCTGGATTTCTTAAAAACAAGAACAGAAATATTTTCATATTTCTTTCATCAGGGTGTTTAAGAATGAATGATCCGAGTCTTTTCTTGCTCCCAGTACTTTGAGAGGACGAGATTTGCACCCCAGTAGTGGGATCCACTTAATAGCCCATCGAGCCACCAGCCATCTTCACTATCTTGTTGGTTACTGTCGGAGAAGGCCTAATCACCCTCGGAGAGAGCAGAGAAGTCTTGCTAGTGCCTGACGAGATCTAAAGAACTCGAGAGAAGATATTACAAGATCTCATCATCTCCTCACCCATTAGCATCTTCTTCTGTTTTACGAGACCCTTATTGTTGCCGCTGCCATCAGCATCGCCACACTTAAAGCTAATGTTGACCAAGCTTGATGTCGTGCTTGGATCGTCAAAGACCTCCGAGCCAACCAATTGGTTAAGCAGTGGGTTTTGGGGGCTGGTGAAGGGGTCACCGAAGTCACTAGTCGGGCCCTAGATTGATGGTGGGAAGGTCACGAGCTCTGAAAGGAGCTACTACTAGTCGGCGATCAAGAGCTTAGTGCTCGAAAGACTACCACGCCCACCAACAGAGGAAGGTGGGAAGGGTGAGGAGGTGGTAGTCATGGATCCAAACAAAGTCATCATCAGGGTTAAGCTCGATGAGATAGTCGACAAAGAGCTTGTTAGTGGAGAGATAGGAGCACCGGAGGAGAGATCGAAGAAGACACCACCAAGGGAGGAGGGAATAAGTAGAGGAGTGGCTAGAGGTAGTGCTTACAAAAGCCATGGTAGAAGTGGCATGGAGATCAGGGGAGAGGAGGACGAGAATGCAGTAGAACTTTTGACAAAGTTGGGTGGCAATGGCGTCATGGTGCACAGAGTGGAGGCTGTCGGGGAGGCCACAGGGGGCATTGACATGGAGGACCTCGACATCGACGGGGAGGTTGGAGCGGAGCTGGAGGATGAGGGTGTCAGGATCATAGGAGAATGACCAATCGAAGGGAGCGGCAGGGTCGGGGGTTGCATGGAGGGAGAGGTGGTGCGAAACAATGATCTGGCACTTGGGTGGTGATGGCGGTGAGGCAGATAGGGAGTCGGTGATGCTGGAGGTGGAGAGGATGCACAGGTCTGCCATGACATGGGGGAGGTGGGACCGGTGGTGGGGCAATGATGGAAAGTCTAAGTTAGTAGTGGCCAGATCCAAAAAGTTTAGGACCAAAAAGGCATCACTTCTTTTTTAGTTATTATGAGGGGTAATTTGGTCTTTTTAAAATTTTAAAACTTTTTAGTAACATTATTATATCTCAAGGGTGTAAGTATAGATTTTTTAAATTATTGGGCAAAAGTTTAATAAAGAAAAATCTCAGAGGGATTTTTATATTTTACCCTTTTTTTAGTTGTTGGGGGGGGGTCATGCCCCAAAAGAGAAAAAAATAAAGAAAAACCATCACACCCCAAATTCAAGACATAATATGGTCATGCTACCGAGGGGTACAGCCAACGATAATATGAAACCAATCAATCATAGTCAATTAAAATTTTTTATTAATAAAATATAATAAAAGATTTAATTTCATTATTCATCAAATAATTAAATCAATATTGAATCAGAGTATCTAAATCCAAAAGCAAATACCAATCCAAATCTCAACATTCGTAAATAGATAACTATAAATCTATGATCATAAAATAAACTAAACTTTCTGTCACACCTCCGATCCGGGATCGCGAGCCGAAGATCGTGGCAACCACCGCATATTTATGAAGAACTCTTTCCACAAGCAGCAAGGCATCTCATCACGATATCAATACATCACAGCAAAATAAAATTTAAATAATTATTATTCAATTTTAATTTAAGTAATTAAATCAAATATTTTATATTCAATAAAATTTTAATAAAATAATAAATCTAAGTTTAATGAAGTTGACAATGCTAAATCTCGCCTCTAAAAGCTCTGTTCCAATATTATTTCTCACGGTCGCAATTAATTATCTGAATCTGAAAAATAAAAAGAAAAGTAATAAGCTAGACAGCCCAGTAAGTAACAAACATCTCAACTAGATATTTCAGATATTTATATAATTTTCAAGAATAATGCTATGAATAAACATAAAAATATATTTCATGCTAATTCAATACAAATCCAATCTTTTCAAATATTTATATATAATATAATCATAAAATCGATTCAAATCAAAATACTAATAACTCAACAGCCTCGACTATGATCAACATTTAACCTCCATTAACGAGGTCCACTAAATACCAGTGTACAACCTCCACTGACAGGGTCCACTAAACACCAGTGCACAACTCCCACTGACAGAGTCCACTAAATACCAGCGCACAATCTTCACTGACAGGATCCACTGAATACCAAGTATGATTCTCTTAGTGGGGTCCACTGAAACATAGTTAGACTGAGAGCCTAAATTCGATCTGTATCAAAATACTTTTGTATCATAACATACCATAATTCTCACTGAACATATGCATAATCGATGAACCATAATATTTCAAAAGTACTTTTCTTTCAAAACATAATTTCATAAATCATGCATAATTTCAAAAAATAATTATTTATTTTCAGAATAAATATGAAATATCTCGAAAAGATGATTCATTACTGACCTTTCACAGATCACTGAATGAACAGATCGACTAACTTCTAGGAGATTCTTCAGTGCCTATTATCTAAAATTATATTATTATATTAATTTTAATTTAAAATTAAATCTAAATAAATTTCAAATCAAAATTTTACTTAAGATCGGATCCTTCACTAAACTCGATCAAAATCATCAAAAGGAAGTCTTTCACTATGTTAATCTTAGAAGGATAATTTTGGAGAGAAAAATCCATCAAGAAAGAGAAACAATCTAGAGAAAGAAAATTTTAGAGAAAAAAAATTCAATTTTAGAGAGAGAAAGCAATGGTTCAGGCTGAAGGGAGAGAGAAGAGAGAGAAAAACTTTCTCTCATATTTTATTATTTATTTATTTTCTTTTCTTTTCTTTTTCTTTTCTTTTAATTTTTTTTCTTATTTTTTTGTTGTGCTGGGTTTAAGGCCTACATGGGTTGGGTACTACATTCTTTCCCCCTAAAAATAAATTTCATCCTTGAAATTTTTTTTTCTACTTAAGTCCTCAAAAATTCAGATTACTTTTACATTAAATCATATCATCCTCTAATTTCAAAATCGAATCTTTCATCATAATATCTATTAAATCAAATTACTATTCTGATCGGTTTGAGAACAATTCAGACCACTATGCTTTCATTGCGCACTCTGATTCAATCCACTGGTACACGTATGTCAATTTAAGTTTCTAAATCATATCATGATCAGTATAAGTCATTGTCCCAATGTCCCTAGTGTCTACCCACCTACACTCATGTCTGATTTTATATGTCATATAGTTTATCTACTTATGCTCTGATACCATATTAATTATCATGCCTCAGATCTGAGATCGTGAGCCGAAGGTCTCAGCAACCACCACATACTTATAAAGAACTCTTTCCACAAGTATGCAAGGCATCTCATCACAATATCAATGCATCACAGTTGAATAAAATTCAAATAATTATTATTCAATTTTAATTTAAGTAATTAAATAAAATATTTTACATCCAATAAAGTTTCAATAAAATAATAGATCTAAGTTCAATGAAGTTGACAATGCTAAATCTCGTCTCTAAAAGCTATGTCCCAATATTATTTCTCACATTCGTAATTAATTATCTGAATTTAAAAATAAAAAAAAATAATGAGCTAGACAGCACAGTAAGTAACAAATATCTCAACTAGATATTTCAGATATTTATATAATTTTCAAGAATAATGCTATGAATGAATATAAAAATATATTTCATGCTAATTCAATGCAAATCCAATCTTTTCAAATATTCACATATAATATAATCATAAAATTGATTTGAATCAAAATACTCATAACTCAATAGCCTCGATTATGACCAACGTTTAACCCCCATTGATAGGGTCCACTAAATACCAGCACACAATCTCCATTGGCAGGGTCCACTGAATATCAACGCATAACCCCCACTGGTAGGATCCACTAAATACCAGCACACAATCCTCACTAGTAGGATCCACTGAATACCAACATATGATCCCCATTGACGGAGCCCACTGAAATATAGTTAGGCTGAGAGCATAAATCTGATCTGTATCAAAATACTTTTGTATCATAACATACCATAATTCTCACTGAACATATGCATAATCGATGAACCATAATATTTCAAAAGTATTTTTTTTTTAAAATATAATTTCATAAATCATACATAATTTTAAAGAATAATTATTTATTTTTATAATAAATATAAAATATCTCGAAAAGATAATTCATTACTTACTTTTCACAGACCACTGAATGAACAGATCGACTAACTTCTAGAAGATTCTTCAATGCCTATTATCAAAAATTATATTTTTACATTAATTTTAATTCAAAATTAAATCTAAACAAATCCCAAATCAAAACTCTACTTAAGATTGAATCCTTCACTAAGCTCGATCAAAATCATTAAAAAGAAGTCTTTCACTATGCTAATCTTAGAAGGATAACTTTAGAGAGAAAAATCTATCAAGAGTGAGAAACAATCTAGAGAGAGAAAATTTTAGAGAGAGAAAATTTAGTTCTAGAGAGAGAAAGCAATGGTTCAAGCTGAAGAGAGAGAAGAGAGAGAAAATATTCTCTCATATTTTATTATGTATTTATTTTTTTTCTTTTTTTTTATTTCTTTTAATTTTTTTTTCTTTTTTTTGTTGGGCTAGATTTAAGGCCTATATAGGTCGGGTACTATACTTTCACTATCAAATTTTCAAGCTTGCTACGCAAATATGCAAGCTTAAATCCTTTATCGATCCTAAAATTTTTTTCTCTATAAAAAAATAAAAAATAAAAAGATGTGGGCTCTATTAGCTCAGTAAGTAGAATCAGGGCTCCCTTATCAGATCCAGCATAAATCTTTTTATGATAATACAATATTTAAAAAGTAACATATATTATAAAAATAAATATTTCATAGAGTATATAATAAAACAAGTTATAAACTAGATCATGCTTGCATAGATCATGAATATTTCATAAACATGAATCATAAACCATTCTTATCGTGTATTCGTATCATGTTTGAAAATATTATTCATAGATATTCGTGTAAGATTACTATTACACCTGTGATAGGGTCATATTTTTTAATCGACAGAGTTCTTATTTCGTGTACCAACTTTATATCTATTGGTAGGATCATATTTCATGTGGATGCTAGTTCTAGATGTCGATCTTTCTATAGGGATTCGTTCATAGCTATCTGAGAGCCTTTGAAATCTTTACATCATTTTTTTAAAACATACATATACATAGATGAAAAAAATCATAACTTCATAATCATGCTATTTTCATAAGACATATTCATAAAATTAATGCTCATAATAAAATATATTTTTTCATATCACATATGCTGATCTTTATTTTATGAAAAATATGATTTTATCAATAATAATTTTTTACATAAAAAATATGATTATTTAAAAATATATAAGGAGCGCAAGATTCACTTACTTCGATCGTCCTACATCTTTAGTCTTCCTTAAATGAATCAAATAATCTTATTTAAAATATTAAATCATAATTAATTTTCTTTCAATGAGTTCAATAAAATTAAATAATGAAAGAGATTGTTGATCGTATGGTCGGTCATATAAGCTGTCGAGATATCAGAATAATTCATGGTCTTCCAGCTGAGGATCCGATCTAAGCAACTCTGATCAAGGAATTATAGAGTATAGATTGAATCAAGATCAAGATCGATCAATAGATTTCATCAATAGTAGATTTCAAAGGTACTAGACAGGCTCAGCATGGGTTTGACATATGGTATAAATATCAAAGCAATCTCAGGTCATCTTGTCGGAGTCAATATAGATTCTTAGAAGAGGAAGATATGACTCGATATAGGATCCATAAGTCTTCTTATAGAGAAAAAATAGGTGAAGAGAGAGAAAATGGAGAGAGAATCTTCATATTTTTCAAAAGAGAAATCTATGATCAAGATCATCGAAGGCCATGTCATGATGACTCCATAAGCATTAATGGTGATCAGATCTCTAAATATATGGTAAGGATCAGACTGTGATTTACAAACTACACCGATATCAAAGCAAGTTCAAATCTTTTTTGAAAAGATCATCTTAGATTCATATTGGGGCCCATAGATTAGTAGAGAGAGAAAGAGGGAGTAGGGAGAGAAGGAGAGAGAGATAAGTGAGAAAGAGAAGTTCTCTCTCTCTTTTTCTTTTTTCTTTTCTTTTCTTTTTCTTCTCTTCTTCTTGTTTTCTTTCTTTGGCCAAATAGGGGGGACGTCGGGGCTAGTGACTCATGCGTCGATGGGGTGCGGTGGCATGGTCGAAGGTCTGGCAATGGGTGGTGAGGTACGATCAATGGTGGCCAGTAGTGGATGGCCAGCGGCAAGAGCCGAACGACAGAAAAAATCAAAAAAATATTTCAAAAAATAGGAGAAGTGGGTAGACTTCATCTTTAGTCATTTTTCAATGAAATCAGAGGCCAGCGGCAAGGTCTAAGGCCATGGAGAGAAAGGAAAGAAGGAGAGGAAGAAGGAGAGGGGCTTTACCTCTGCTTCGGTGGCATCTTTGGCATCGATTTCTAGCAGGCACAAGCAAAGGGGGTTGCAGCTTCAAAGGAAGAACAGAGGGAGAAGGAAGAGGGAGGCATGCTAGTGATCATCGTGGACAACTTAGGAGGGGTAGGAGGAAATTTATAGAGGATTTTTTAAGATTTTTGATGGTCCTAGGATATCTATTTTGAGTTGGATTCAATGGGAAAGAAGACTCCCATCGGGAGTCTTTGTTCTTCTATTTTCTTTTCTTTTTTCTTTTGGGTTGCATTAGGATTCGTGCAGTTGGTCTTTAGGATTAGGTTATCACATTTTATCCTCCTTGAAAAAAGGTTTCATCCTCGAAACTTGGTATACTGGAGATTTTGAATATTGAAAATACATAACCTTTATACTATCCTTAAGCTTCCAAATTATGTATTTATTCCACAAGTCCTTAATATAAATAATTATATAGTATTTCAAAACTAAATATTTTTTATCTGAAAATAATGAATTTCTTTGATCTCTTAATCTTGGATTAAAATTTTATAATTTCTTACCTATGAAATTATTTGCTCTTGGCTAATTTCACATGAGAATCATAATCAACCATAGCTATTCTTAATAAATATGGAAAAGTCTGGAACATTAGATGTTCATCATAATCTGCAACCTTCTTTATCCTTTTAACTTTATATATGATGTAACTATTAAATTTTCATTATAGAAAATCCTCAAATCCATTCAAACAAATAAAGAAATAATGTTAAAGATAAGAAAAAAATATTTAGATCCAAAACATTCTACATTCGAGCTCAACTAAGAAATATTAATCCACTAACCTTAAACTTAAGATGATCAAAACTCTTCTGACCACTGCTATAATAAAAGAACCAATCATCGAAGATAGTATTGCAACATCTAAACGGCCTAAGGATCAACAATCTTATCCTTTCATTTATCAATTGTAGTCTCTTTTATGAAAGTCAAGTCTCTATTTATATTATTAATATTCTTAACTAGTTTTAATATAATGCAACCACCATACTTCTATTATGCACTTTGATCTAATCCATCAAGTCCTCTAAGGCTACCACGTGAATCCTGACAAAAATATCATTTACATTAGAATCTAAAAAATAAAATCCGACCTTTTTTTTATTTATTTATTTTGATAGAACTAGAGTAAAACTCTAAGTTGCTTTATCCTTAACTATTCCTCAAGCATACCACATCAAGATTAAATATTGATTCTCTTTCTACATTCGAAATCATTGCATTAGCTTTCACTATTCATCTAGAATCCAATACATCTAGAATTAATTTGGAGTAAGTTAACTTTAGATTTACTTAACAATCAATAGGATGATTCTAAATCAACCTTTCTTTGTAAAATAATTAAGTCAAATCTTCAATAAATTAGAAGATCTTAAATCAATATCATTGCCAGTAGAATCAATTCAGTTATCTCTTATCGAGCTTCCTTCATCATAACCCTAGCATCAATAAATAATCTGACATAAAATTTTGTTTCTTATTTATTAAAAATTATGCAGTCTTCCAAGAATTTGATAATAGTAAGATACCTTAGATGAGTTTCAAAACCTAAACTTTAACTTGAAATAATTAATATACTCCACTATCTTCAACAAACAAAGGATAGATTAAATATTCCAATACAAAAGATGGTAAAAAAAAAATTTTTAAAAAAAAAATTCATCAAAATGTGTACGTTATAAAATCTATCCACCAAAAGAATCAAATATATATTTTTATTTATATGTAAGTTTCATATATAATCTTTTTATAAGTTCAATGCTCAAAAATATTTCTCTCTCATATGATACAATTTTTTTTAGGTCACATCCTAAATAGCTTCTTTTTCAAAATTACATTAATGATCAGATCATCAACATCAAAATTAAAAAAGTCATGATCTTCACTTATATCAAGTTTAAAATTTTAGAATCATCTAAATAGCAATTGAACAAGCATACTTGATGTAACATATAGATATGTCCCACTTTATGCTCGGGTCAATACCTCTTAAATTTAAACATACTTATTGAAGTTCAAGACATAACTCATCAGTTCTATTATATACATCATATGCTACTAAATAAATTCTATTATAATATATATTGACCTAAAATCTAATCTTTGAATCCTTTAGGCAATATCGATCATGTCTTTAGTAATTATAACCTTATACTTAAATACCACTTAAGTTACAATCCTTAGTGATCATAATCTAAGCTCTGATATTACTTATATTATACCCGAGTCACTTAATCCATAGTCCTAAATAATCATAATCTAGGCTTTGATACCATAAAATATCATGCCCTAAATTCGGGACATAATACGGCCTTGCTACCGAGAGGTATAGCCCACGATGACACGAAGCCAATCAATCATAGTCGACTAAAATCTTTCATAAATAAAATATAATAAAAGATTTAATTCTATTATTCATCAAATAATTAAACCAATATTGGTTCAGAGCATCTAAATTCAAAAGCAAGTACCAATCCAAATCTCAACATTCATAATAGATAACTACAAATCTATGATCATAAAATAAATTAAACTTCTGCTTTCAAATTTTTAAGCTTACTACGCAAATCTTCAAGCTTAAATCCTTCATCAGTCCTAACATTTTTCTTTTATAAAAAAAAATAAAAATAAAAAGATGTGAGCTATATTAGCTCAGAAAGTAGAACCAGTGCTTCTTTATTGGATCAAGCATAATTTTTTTTATGATAATATAATATTTATAGAGTAACAGATATTATAAAAATAAATATTTCATAGAATATATAATAAAATAAGTTATAAATCAGATCATGCTTGTATAAATCATGAATATTTCATAAACACGAATCATAAATCATTCTTGTCATATATTCATGTTATGTTTGAAAATATTACTCACAGATATTCGTACTAAGATACTATTATACACATGACATGGTTATATTTTTTAATCAATAGAGTTTTTATTTCGTGTGCCAACTTTATACTCGTTGGTAGGGTCATATTTCGTATAGATGCTAGCTCTGGGTCTCGATCTTTTTTAAAAAATTTATTCATAGCCAAATGAGAGGCTTTGAAATCTTTATATATTTTTATAAAAATATATACATACATAGATGAAAAAATCATAAAATTTATACTTCATAACCATGCTATTTTCATAAGATATATTCATGAAATCAATGCTCATAATAAAATATATTTTTTTATATCACATATGCTGATCCTTATTTTATGAAAAATATGATTTCATCAATCATAATTTTTTGTATAAAAAATATGATTATTTAAAAATATATAAAGAGCGTAAGATCCACTTATCTCAATCGTCCTAGATCTTTAGTCTTTCTTAAATAAATTAGATAATTCTATTTAAAATATTAAATCATAATCAATTTTCTTTCAATAAGTTCAATAAAATTAAATAATGAAAGAGATTGTTGATCCGATGGTCGGTCTGATAGGCTATCCAGACACCGAAATAATTTATGGTCATCTAGCTGAGGATCCGATCTAGGCAACTCTGATCAAGAAATCATAGAGCATGGATTGGATCAAGATTAAGATCGATCAATAAAGTTTATCAATAGTAGATTTTAAAAATACTAGATAGGCCCGGCATGTGTTGACATATGGCATAAATATCAAAGCAGTCTTAGGTCATCTTATCGAAGTCAACATAGGTTCTTAGAAAAGGAAGCTAAGACTTGATATAACATCCATAAGTCTTTTTAGAGAGAGAAAGTAGGTGAAGAGAGAGAAAGTGGAGAGAGAATCTTCATATTTCTCAAAAGATGAATCTATGATCAAGATCATCGAGGGCCATGATATGATAACTTCATAGGGGTTAATGGTGATTAGATCTATAAATATATGGTAAGGATCAGACTGTGATCGACAAGCTACACGGATATCAGAGCGAGTCTAGATCTTTTTTGAAAAGATCATCTTAGATTCATACTGGGGCCCATGGATTAGTAGAGAGAGAAAGAGGGAGTAGAGAGAGAAGGAGGAGAGATAAGTGAAAGAGAGAAGTTTTCTCTCTCTTTTTCTTTTTTCTTTTCTTTTCTTTTTCTTCTCTTCTTCTTCTTCTTCTTTTCTTTCTTTGGCCGAATAGGGGGGACGTCGGGCCTGGTGACTCATGCACTGATGGGATGCAGCAGCACGATCAGAGGTCCGACAATGGACGGTGGGGTGCGGTCGACGGTGGCCAGCAGTGGATGGCTGGCGGCAAGAGCCGAACGGCAAAAAAAATCAAAAAAATATTTCAAAAAATAGGGAAAGTGGGCAGACTTCGTCTTTGGTCATTTTCTAATGAAATCAAGGGCAGCGGCAAGGTCTAAGGCCATGGGGAGAAAAAGAAGAGGGAAAGGAAGAAGGAGAGGGGCTTTACCTCTGCTTTGGTGACATCTTTGGCATCGATTTCCAATAGGCACAAGCAAAGGGGGCCGCGGCTTCAAAGAAAGAACAGAGGGAGAAAGAAGAGGGAGGAACACTAGTGATCATCATGGATAACTTAGGAGGGGGAGGAGAAAATTAATAGAGGATTTTTTAGGATTTTTGATGGTCCTAGGAGATCTATTTTGAGTCATATTCAATAGAGAAGAAGACTGCCATCGAAAGTCTTCATTCTTCTATTTTCTTTTCTTTTTTTTTGGGTTGCATTTGGATTCATACAGCTGGTTTTTAGGATCAATTTATTACAAAAACTATCTAGAAAAGCAAATAGTTGCCATATCAGCCATTATAAGAGATCGAACAACAAATGGAAGAGTTGGAGACTGAAAGCAATGCTTGACATATCACTACAACAAAACTCATTTTTAGTGGCAATTAATTAGAGGCAAAAGCCTAATTGCCATGAATGTAATTTAAGATATCAAAATTTAGTGACAAATTAAAATAATTGCCACTAATATCTATTTTTTATCGATAAATGTATAAATTGCCATTATAAAATATATTTATATCAATTTTTATTAGTAATTACCATTATAAATCATATTTATATCGATATTTATGAATAATTATCATTATAAAATATATTTTTATCTATATTTATTAATAATTATTATTATAAAATATATTTTTATTAGTATTTATTAATAATTATCATAATTTTTTTATTATTTATTTATAATTTTTTATCTCTCGAATGTTTCGCACGTGGAGGAAATCCTTCCCGATTTTTTTCGCGCACTGGCTCAACCCGCACAATTTTTCCCACAGACACCAAGCCTCCCTCGTAATTCTGATTTGTTATTTCTCCTGGCACCCGCAAGGGTGGGAAAAAAACCAGAGTAGTCTGAAGTAGAACCAGGAGACAAGGAGAGATAGGGAGAGATCGACATCGCTCCTCCCATCGATCTTCCATCGAAAGTGAGACAAGGAGAGATAGAGAGACATCGACGTCGCTCCTTCCATCAATTTCCCATCGAAAGAGAGATAAGGAGAGATACAGAGAGACAGCGTCGCTTATACCGTCGATCCTTCGCCTCACAAAACTCGAATCCTCTTCGATCGATCTCTTCAATCTTCCCTGTATCGTCCAGGATTCCGATCAATTCCTTCTTCCCAGGTTGGTCTTCCAATCACCGTTCTCCATGTTGCTTTCTTTTGTGATGCATGCCTTGTTTCGGAGAGAAGTTTATTAAAAAATATAAATTTTTTGTGTCCTGTTTAGTCTGATTTATTTTTGATTTATTATTGCTTGAGGATTTTTATGATATATTTTAATCTTTATCTTGTCATGGAAATGATTTTTTGATCCAAAATTTGATCTTTTTGGTTGTAAATTATACTAAAGATTAGGATTTTGGGTTGCTATTTTTTGATCCAAAAATGACGTGCCCATCTGTGTGCACGCATAGCACTCGCCCGCCAGCGATGATGTCTCGACCTTGCCGTCACCATCGTCACCAACACCGATGCTAGGGTGGAACCTCCATCATCGGGGTGGTGTTGGATGTATGCCCTAAAAATCAATCTTGGCTGACATATTTTATATTTCTAAGATATAATTTTATACTTATTAGGTATTTATACTACCATTCATGTTTATGTATCCATGAATCATCCAAGGGATTAACAAGATGATGACACATATTCTCAAAGAGTTGAGAATTTGAGATATGTGTCATTGATGGTTAATTCTTAAATTATTTTTGATCATAGGATCATCATGAGGATGGTGATTGATCCGGATAGACCAATGCACGGATCGCTTCCTTCGAATAGATGGATCTCGAGTCTGTGGTGTAGAGATACTGGAGCGAGAGTGTAGGTGATTGTTAGAGAATAACTAGCACTGAGCATGATCAACATGAGAAGTCACATAGATGTCTGCTTACTCGTTAGTGACTTTTTTGATATTGCAGTTGTATGACTGATCCTTTGATCTGAGATGGCACTACTGCTCATAGTGAGGCTGCTAGAGTTTGACTGACATATCGATATGGGTCTCAATAAGCTCTTGTAGTGCATGTTGGTGACAGTTGATCCATTATAGGAGTGGGGTGTGCATCAAGATAGGATCTATCGATCCTAGCAGAAGAAAGTAGTCTTATGGGATTTAAGAAGCTGAGTTCTTAAGTCTATGACCATAGCAGTGTGATAATGGACAAAAGTTTTCATAGAATCACATATAAACTTGAGCTGATTGAATCTATCATATGACTGATGATGAGGTTTGACGATTCATTCATGATCTGCCATCCGATCGGGACTCACGATAGAAAAATTATATCATATGTTAACTTCACCTAGAGGTTCATCACTATTTATTCTGCAGGGTTGTCACTACATACTGCTAGATATCACTGATAGATTGTGAGATCCATGAGCATCATCTTGATGATCGATGATCTTTAGTGGACAGAGTTGGAACTATTTCAATCTATTAAAAAGAGTTTCAATAATATTGTGATAGAAATCATAGTATATCTCACTATCAGACAGAATAGAACCTATGAGATCCATATAAAAGAGACTTTTGACTGATCAGATGGTTGAATTATGATTATGAATCGTAACAGGATTTGATTATCAATTTGATTGATGATTGATCCAATGCAAAAGTTGTATTAACTCGCTAAAAAGTTAGTGAGTTAAAGGAGGATTAATTAGCAATTGGATTGCTAAGTGACTCAATTTGATTGAGTTATAAAATTTGCATCAAGTCTAATTAAATTTAATTTAATTTGACTTGGCTTGGGTTTGATTTAATCAAACCTGATTGTGTTATAAGATAACCTAAATTGCACGGGAGAATGATTCTTATTTGAATTAAGATTTGGATTTGACTCAATTCCTAATTAGACTAAGATGCATGAGTTTCTATTTGGACTAGAAATTTTTATTTTCATGAGTACATCAAATCTTAATTGGATTAAGATTAAATTGAGTTTGACTCAAGCACCAAGCAAGAGTCCAAAAGGATTAGGACTCCTTCTCCAATTAGGTGACTTCTAATCTAAATAGTTTGGATTTCAAATCAGATTTGATTTTTATCTATTTAGATTTAATCAAGTCCTAATACAATTAGGATTGGTTGAGGTTTAAATTGATTTAAACCAGCCACCTAAAGGAAGAGTCCTAATTGGATTAAACTCTTCTCTCCATATCTTAAACAAGTCCCACGCCACCTTGATTCCATGCACCATATAGGTCCCATGTTGAACCAGGTTTGGATGCAACTTTTCTTCCCTTTATTAGTGTGTAAGAAAGAAAGCTAATCCCCTTTTTTGCCATGTGAAACCTGGGCATATAAGGAGAAGAGTGGGCGGCACAAAATTGATAGAGTCTTAGGCGTTATGGACTCTATCTGCTACCCAATCTAGAACTCATCTTATATCTATTTAAACCCAGCACCATGGGACGTGTAAGATGGATTTAAATCAGGTTTTAATGCCCAAAAATTTGAGGAGGCGTGCGTCAAAAATAGAGGAGAGGAGAGGGATGGCATGATGATTGAAGGTGTGAGGTAAGATTGCTTTGATTGCTTCTTTCTTGCAACAATAAATAGTTGGTTGTTAGGACATCCTCTTCTCCATCTTTTATCTATGTTTAGACATGGATGTCTTCTCTTCTTTTTGTCCAAAAGTTAGATAAAATTTTTATATCTCTATTGTAGAGATTTGATGTATGAATTTTAGAAAGAAAAGAGAAGTAAGAATTCTTCTCATGATCTCTAGCATAGAGATCAAGATCCTCCTATCATCTTCTTCTTTTCTGAGAGTGTCTTAAGAGAAAAAAAAAATTCAATCATCAAAATACGATTTCTGCAAGAGAGCTAGCACCTCGGTGAGATCAAAAGGCTTCTGATCAAATCAGAATCTCGTGTGGATATCCGTAGAGGTCAGACACTTGTGCGACTATAAGGGACCTTCAAAAGATATTCATGATCATTAATTCACGGTGAAGATTGATCCATGTCAAAGTATATTCTTTATTTATTTTTTTTATTTAATTTTTGTATCTGAATCTTATCTCACATATGATGATCCTATTTATGATTTGAAAATTTGATCTTATGCATGCTTAGATTAAATTAGATTTAATCTGAAAAATTTTAAATTCCACTTCATACTTCTTTTAAAAAAGTTTGCATGTATGAAATCATGAAACTCCAACATTGATATCAGAGCCACATCATATGTATGATATTAAGATTTAGATATAAAATTTGAAGAAAAAAATTTCAGATCTGAAAGGTTTTGATGTCATTCTGACATAAGGTTACTCTGGCATAACTTGTTATGCTGTATGGTTATCCTAGAATGATATTAAAATTTTTAATTAAATTAAACTTTTAGATCTGATTTGTGCTCCATATATCTGATATATGTTTTATTATTTATATCTGAAAAGAGTTTTAAGATCTGTTTTGATTCATATATATGATATATGAAAGTATGTTTAGGACTAAAATTTGTTTCTATGATCTGAACTTGTTCATGTATATGATACATATTTATATGTATGATCTAAAATTATTTTAAGATTAAAATTTATTTTTTATGAAAAAAATTTAGATCTAAAAATTTAAATTTAAGATATGAAATTAGTGTTTGTACATGAGGGATTGGTCATGGGTAGATCAAATTAGGTCATGTAATTGGATTACATCAAAAGATTTCTGATTTGATCATGTTAAGTCCAAATCGATTTAGTTGTTAATCAAATCAAGTCAAGTGTTGATTAGGGTAAGATGAATAAAACTTAAGATCATACAATTATTGTTGATCGAATCGATTAACATCTATATGTAGAATCGATTAATCTAAGAATCTAATTCGGCTCTATATCTCGAATCTGATTCACCTAAACTAACCTATTGGATCAATTGTTTAATTGGTGTCTAAGATAAGTAATTGAAAGTGGTTATCTAATTGGTTCCGTTAGCTTATCTGATTAATTTATTGATATCTAAGAAAAGTAACGGAGGGACTCCCATCAATCTCCACTTACCTGACCAATTTGAAAGATTGAGTTTCAAATATGATTGTTTTGTAGTTTGATTTAGTCCATGCCAATTAGATCAGCCATTTGATGACTGATTAGATGAGACATAAATCTAAATCTCTTCATAAATATTAAGTCCAAGTCTTCCACCGTTGTAGATGTGCGGGCGTGCTACTGGCGTTGATTGTTCTCGGTTAGTTACAGTGGTTCAGTTGTATCGAGAATACACAACCACTCTATTAGTAAAGAGTTACTCTAAAGTAAAGATGGGGTTGGGCCCAATAACTGTTAGGTGAGAAATTCAATGACAGCTTTGCACCTGCTTGTGAATGATGGGTCTGACTTAACTAAGGAGTGTGGGCAGTAACTGTTAAGTGAGCCCACATGACTTAGAGATCAAGTGGCTGCAACATGCTTAGAGAAGTATTTGGACAAAGAGTTGTCTACACATCGGTGTTTATTCGTGTTACCAATAACTGTTAGGTGAGGTGCACGACATCGGTGAGACTGCAGTACCCACTATAAACTCAATTATCGTGTTAAGATTTTTGTTTCTCTACCTGAAGAGTGTGAAAGATCTGATAAAATAGTAAAAATCTCTTTTTGTATCTAAAAATTTTTAGAGTAAATTATAAAAATAAGTACAAACATTCAATTAGAATCTTTGCTCTCTATTGTTCATTGTATCAGTTTTCAATCCTTTAGCTTGAATCCTAGATATCAACCGATTAACCAAAATCAATTACATAGACTGGCTCACAAATTAAAAATTTATTTTTAATTTAAAAAATTAAGCAATATTCTCTACCAAGTTATTCAAATATTAACAACTCGTCCAACCCATAGTCAACGAGCTATATTTGATGAGTGGATGGACAATGTCAATAATGATAGGTGCTATATGTGGAAGTCAATGTTAGATGAACTCCAACGCATGTATGAGTACATATTCACTATCAACGATACATTGATTCATCTTCAAGTATTGTGAGATGATCAAAATCGCACAGTATATTTGATGCATGATGGACAGTCAGTCTATGATCATTATTTGATAATGATTAAGGATATTAAGGAGTTTGAAAGGCTCGACATGACCATGCATAAGAAATTACTTATGAATTTGATCTTGCGATCCTTGATTAGTTTATATGGATAGTTTGTGGTAAACTACCATATGAAAGACCATCTTAGCACCTTATCTGAATTGGTCAAAGTGTTGCTAACAAAGGAACCTTGAAAGAGTTCAGAGGTAAATACCTGGAGAACCTAAAAAAATAATGACACGTCTAGAGTAAGCATGCCAAAATTGCTCAATACAATCTTTATAATTTTTTCTTCTTCCAGTTGAACTGTGGACTCTAGTGTAGAGTCGATGGAAAGGTGGAGGGCTAAAGAAGTAACCTTTAAATTGACTATAGGGCAACAGTTGCTGCTATAGTCATGGATATCTGTCCTTTATGATTATCATTTGGATTTAGTTCTTAGAGACAGTCTCTATCATTTGCATGGTGATATATCTGTAAACTTAATTGAGCAAGTAGTGAATGTCATCGGATCTGAGAGATGCAAAATTGAGATAAAATTTAAAGTATATGTGGAACCTTAGGCTAGATCGTATTAGAAAAAAAATGATTAACAAATTGAAGAAATATGGACTTTGAGCTCACTGACTGTCGAGTCATATCTAGTTTGTGCATCATTTCTTTGAGAAAATATGATCAAGCGACTTTTATGGGATAAAAAAAAGGGACCACTGAGATACTTATCCTTGTACACATTTGATGTGTGTAGCCCATATGATGTGCTAACTAAGGACTTATCTCTACTTTGTTATCTTTACCGATGATCAGTCATGGTATGGGTAAGTATATGAGATACAAATCTAAAATTTTTGAAAGGTTCAAAGAATTCAGATGTAAAGTAGAAAAGTAAATCGATAAATTCTTAAAGGTACTTCGATCGGATCGAAGATGCAATACCAATGAAAATTTTTTTTTGATTATCTCATAAAATGGCATAGTTTCATATTGGACTGCTCTTAGTACATCTCAGCTCAACGAGATAAGAAGAGTCATAGGACTATATGAGATATGATCTGATCCATAATGAACTTTACTGATTTATTTATATTTCTTTAGAAATATGCTTTATTTCTAAAAAATTGAGTTCACTCTAAACCTATTCCGACCACACCATGTGAGATATGACATGGTGAGAACTGAATCTTGATTATTTTGAGATTTAAAGATATCCAGCTTGTGTCTAGGATAGTAGATGGATATGTTACAGAATAGGTCTGTAAAGCTCATCCTGAAAGAGTTTAGGATGCTACTTTTCTTCTGAAAGGATTACAATATGATTGTGACCCGACATACTACCGTCTTGAAAAATTATTTAACCAAGATGTAGTGAGAGAAAAGTTAAGCTTGAAGAGAGTGTCTTTAAAGAGCAACAAGCCTTGGAATCTTAAAAACCTATTCATCATGAGCCAGTAGACATATATTCCTCCTCCACCTCGTACACATAGTAGGATCTCTAATCTTCTCGAAAGGTACTTGGGTATGCTTAACAGAGGATGTAGAAAAAATTATTTCTCATGGAAGATGAGAACATAGAGATGATCTCAGAACCTATAACAAGGCGATGTGAGACATCGACTCGAAGAAGGAGATGTGAAATAGCTTTCCTGAGTAGAGATCTTTTGAAGATTTCTATATAGAATAGCCTATGAATTTCACTTCTCATGATAGGAGATCACAAAGTCTACAATACTTTTAGAGTTGGAATAGTCATCTCGATGATATGATCAAATTGTTTGATCAGAAAAGAGGAATAATGTGTTTTCAAAAGGGTCGGTGGGAGTGCCTAATACTGACATCGATTAAAATATAATTGAATATGATTAAAATATATTTTCAAAAGTAAGCGTCCTAAAGATCTATAGAGATAGATGCAATTGAATGCTTGTATTTTCACAGATAAAATACAGAGAGTAGATGCTGAAAGGGTTCAACATAGAAATCTCAGAGAGGTGTCTGCTACCCTCCTAGGCATAAATATATACCATATAATGTACTTAAACTAATATAGTTAATACTGTGAATGTCACGAGTAGATATCAGTTGTATCCAGGCTGTGAGTGCTGGATTGCTGTGAAAATATCCTTAAGTGCTTAAGAGGAACTAAGATATGTTCTTAATTTGAAAAAGGATCAAAGCTAGGAGTGGGAGAATACATCAATTCAGATTTTATGTTGGATATTGATGGTAGAATATCTACATCATGAGGTGTGTTCCTGTATTGATATCTTAGAAAGGTTTCAAATAATCGATTGATGGAAGCTGAGTATACTGTAGAAGTGTAGGATGCATTCTGGTTATAATATTAGTTGCAGAATTAGTTGTCATACCATCATATATCGTAACACTATACTGCAAAGACAATGGCACCATAGTCCTTGCTAAGGAGCCTAGGTCTCCCCAGATATCCTAGCATATAGAGCAGCAGAACATGCGATTATCTCAAGTAGAAATATATAGAGGTACAGAGAGCAAACTCTACATGTGATGTGGATGACCCACTGGTAAGTCACTTAGCTAGCCTAAGAGTAAAGTCTGTCTTGTGAAGATGGGGCTTGGTACATGGTAGATTGACTTTAGTGCAAGTGAAAGATTATTGGATGTATATCCTAGAAACCAATCTTGACTGACATATTTTATATTTTTAAGATATAATTTTATACTTATTGGGCATTTATGTTACCATTTATGTTTATACGTCCATGAATCATCCAAGGAATTAATAAGATGATGATACATATTCTCAAAGAGTTAAGAATTTGAGATAAATTTCACTGATGGTTAATTCCTAAATTATTTCGGTCATAGGATCATCATAGGGATAGTGATTGATCCAGATAGACCAGTGCATGGATCACTTTCTTCGGATAAATGGATCTCGAGTCTGTGAAGTAGAGACATTGGAGCGAGAGTGCAGGTGGTTGTTAGAGAACAACTAGCACTGAGCATGACCAATATGAAAAGTCACATGGATGTCTGCTCAATCATTAGTGATTTTCTCGATACTGTAGTTGTATGACTGGTCCTTTAACTTGAGATGACATTACTGCTCATAGTGATGCTACTGGAGTTTGATTGACATATCAACATGGGTCTCAATAAGCCCTTGTAATATATATTGATGACAGTTAGTCCACTGTAGAAGTGGGGTGTGCATTAAGATGGGATCTATCGATCCTAGCAGAAGAAAATAGTCCTATGAGATTTAAAAGGTTGAGTCCTTAAGTCTATGACTAAAGTAGTGTGATTGATGAAAAAAAATTTTATAGAATCATATATGGACTCGAGCTGATTGAATTTATCATATGACTGATGATGAGGTTTCACGATTCATCCATGATCTGCCATCCGATCGGGACTCATAATAGAGAAACTGTATCATACATTAACTGCACCTAAAGGTTTATCACTTTTTATTCTGCTGGATTACCACTACATACTGCTAGGTGTCATTAGTGGATTGTGAGACCCACGAGCATCATCTTGATGATCGATGATCCTTGGTGGGCAGAGTTGAAACTGTTTCAATTCATTGAAAAGAATTTCAATGATATTGTAATAGAGGTCATAATATATCTTAATATTAGACAGAATAGAACCTATGGGGTCACACACAAAAGAGATTTTTGACTGATCAGATGGTTGAATTATGATTATGAATCGTAATAGGATTTGATTATCAATTTGATTGATGATTGATCCAATATAAAAGTTGTATTAAGTAACTCGCTAAAGAGTTAGTGAGTTAAAGAAGGATTAATTAGTAATTGAATTGCTAAGTGGCTCAATTTGATTGAGCTATAAGACTTGTATCAAGTCTAATTAAATTAGATTTAATTTGACTTGACATGGATTTGATTTGATCAAATCTGATTGAATTATAAGATAATCTAAATTATATGAAAGAATGATTCCTATTTGAATTAAGATTTGGGTTTGACTTAATTTTTAATTAGATTAGGATGTATAAATTTCTATTTGGACTAAAAATTCTCATTTTCATGGATGCATCAAATCCTAATTGGATTAGGATTAAATTGAGTTTGACTCAAGCCCCAAACAAGAATCCAAAAAGACTAAGACTCCTTTTCTAATTAGGTGACATCTAATCTAAATAGTTTGGACTCAAAATTATATTTGATTTTCATCTATTTGGGTTTAATCAAGTTCTAATACGATTAGAATTGATTGAGGCTTAAATTGGTTTAAATCAGCCACCTAAAGGAAGAGTCCTAATTGGATTAAACTCTTCTCTCTATGTCTTAAACAAGTCCCACGCCACCTTGATTCCATGCGCCATATAGGTCCCACGTTGACCAGGTTTGGATGCCACTTTTCTTCCCTTTATTAGCATGTAAGAAAGAAAGCTAATCCCCTTTTTTGCCGTGTGAAACCTAGGCGTACAAGGAGAAGAGTGGGTGGCACAAAATTGGTAGAGTCCTAGGTGTTATGGACTCTATCTCCTCCCCAATCTAGAACTCATCTTATATCTATTTAAACCCAGCACCATGGGACATGTAAGATGGATTTACATTAGGTTTTAACACCCAAAAATCTAAGGAGGCGTGCATCAAAAATAGAGGAGAGGAGAGGGATGGCGTGATGGTTGAAGGCATGAGGTAAGATTGCTTTGATCCTTTCTTTCTTACAACAACCAAGAGTTGGTTGTTAGGATATCCTCTTCTCCATCTTTTGTCTATGTTTAGACAAGGATGTCTCTTCTTTTTGTCCAAAAGTTGGACAAAATTTTTACATATCTATTGTAGAGATTTGATACATGAATTTTAGGAAGAAAAGAGAAGAAAAGATTCTTCTCATGATCTCTAGCATAGAGATCAAGATCCTCCTATCATCTTCTTCTTCTCTAAGAGTATCTTGAGAGAAAAGAAAAATTTTAACTGTCAAAATGCGATCTTTGTAAGAGAGCTAGCACCCCAGTGAGATCAAAAAGCTTCTAATCAGATCAGAGTCTCATATAGATATCCGTAGAGATCAGACGCTTGTGTGGCTATAAGAGACTTTCGGAAGACATCCATGATCATCAGTTCGTGGTGAAGATTGATCCATGTCAAGATATATTTTTTATTTATTTTTTTTATTGAATTTCTATATCTGAATCTTATCTCACATATGATGATCTTATTTATGATTTAAAGATTTGATCTTATTTATGCTTAGATTAATTTAGATTTAATCTGAAAAATTTTAAATTCTACTGCATACTTATTTGAAAAATTTTGCATGCATGAAATCATGAAACTCCAACAAGTGGAGGGTCACTATTTTCTAATCCAAAAATGATGTGCTCGCTTGTGTGCATGCGTAGCACTCATTCGCCAGCGATGATGCCCCGACCTTGCCGTCGCCGTCGTCGCCAACACCGATGTCGAGGTGGAACCTCCATCATCGGGGGAGCTGGGTCCACCTAAAAATATATACAATGAATGAAATTATTCATGGGTCGCTAAGGCTACCGATCAGAGAAATTATTCATGTATAGAATAATGAATCACATTATTCACTTCACGTTAGTCACTTTCCCACACACTTATTTAAGTAATAATTAGTGGTTTGAACCATTCTAATCAAAAAATTTTATGCATTTGGATAGTGGGGGCAGGAGTCGACATAAGATCAGATTGAATGAGCGACTTATTTTTTATTTATACTTTTAGTTTATATGTAGCATTGGTTCTCTAAAGTATAACATTTTAGACAAATGCGCATCTTCATAATGATATGATTATTATATATGCTGATTTCGATTCTTTAGATTATATTTGAATATTTTGATTTTTGCAATATATTTTACGTATAATGTATAAAGTAGAAATGTGTGCTGCATCTCCATTAATTTTTTTAAATTGTAGGACAGCTAATTATTATGGATAATCGTAAATGCAAAAGATAGATGGAGTGTAGTAGAGTGGGTAAGGATTACTTGGATGGGATAGAAAGCTTTCTTAATTCAGCATTCAAATCTGGATCTATTGATGGGAAAATCTCTTGTCCTTGCAAAAAGTATGTACGTTATTATCATAAAAATCGTGCAAAGATTTATGATCACCTTGTAGTCAATGGTATAATGCAAGGGTATGATGCTTTGGATTCTATTACATATGCAACCATTTCTAATAGAGTCACTATTAATGGAGAAGAAATATTTAGAGGCAATGTTATGGTCGAAATGATACGTGAAGTATTTGGAGTTTATGATGAAGTAAATTTAAATTCAAATACAGAGCCTTTAGGTGAGGCAAATTTAGAAAGATTTGTAGAATCAGAATCTGTAGAGCATTCTCTGCTAGATATTAAAAAATTCAATAAAGTGATGGAAGATGCAGAGAAAGAATTATATCTAGGCTGCAAGGACTTTACAAAATTATCCTTTTTGTTGCATTTATATCATGTAAAATGTTTGTATGGATGATGCAATTCGAGCTTTGATGTGTTGCTAGATGTTCTGAGGCGTGCATATCCTAACAATGAGATACCAAAATCCTTTTAATGAAGCAACAAAGGTTATTGAACCGCTGGGGCTTAAGTTTGAGAAGATTGATGCTTGTCCCAATGATTGTCTTTTATTTAGAAAGGAATATGCTAATGATGATTCATGCTCAAAATGTGTGGCTTCTCGATGGAAAAATAATGAGAATGACCAACTCAATGATGTATCAACTTCAAAGAAATGGAAGAAGAAGAAAGTTCCTATGAATATTATAAGGTATTTTCCCTTAAAATGGAGACTCCAAAGGTTGATGTCATCTAAAACGGTAGATTTGATGAGATGGCATGCAATGAACCACAAGAAGGAAAATGATATTTTGAGGCATCCAGCTGATTCTAAAGCATGGGAAAATTTGGACCAAAGGCATCCAGAATTTGCTAAAGAGTGTCGTAATGTCAGGTTGGGGCTAGCTAGCGATGGTTTTAACCTGTTTGGGATAATGCAAAGTGTATACAGCACATGGCCAGTGATTCTAATTCCATATAATTTACCATCATGGAATTGTATGAAGCAAAAATATTTTATATTGTCATTGCTTATACCTGGCCCAAAGTCACCTGAAAATAATATTGATGTATTTTTACAACCTCTTATAGAAGAGTTGATTGAGTTATAAGAGGTTGGTGTAGAAACATATGATGCTTCAAATGCAAGACGATATTTCAAATGCATGCAGCAATTATGTGGACTATAAATAATTTTTTAGCATATGAGAATCTTTTTGGTTGTTGCACCTATGGTCAATATGCATGTCCATTTTGTAATGTGGATACCCATTCGAGACGATTGACATATGGAAAGAAGTTCTGCTATATGGGTCATAGGCATTTCTTGGATTCTGCACATAAATATAGGCATAATGCAAAATCATTTGATGGGTCTAAAGAATTGGGGCATAAACCTTTGGCTCGATCTGGATCTGATTTGTTGGATCAATTAAAAGGAACAAGGTTCAACTTCAAAAAAATAAGTGAACCAGCAGACGAGGTTCAAAAGAGAACATGGAGAAAGCGGAGTATTTTTTTTGAACTTCCTTATTGGGAGCACCATCTCATCAAGCATAATCTTGATCTAATGCATATAGAGACAAATGTATGTGGAAACCTTGTGCATACTTTATTGAATGTTGATAAGAAATCAAAGGACAACTTGGGGGCTCGTCGTGATTTGCGAGAGATGAAAATAAGACCAGAGTTATGGGCTGAAAAATGAGGTTCTAGAAGGGCTTATTTGCCCCCAGCATGTTTCACAATGTCTCCTTATAAGAAAAATCTTTTTTATAAAATTTTGAAAAATATAAAGTTTTCAAAAGGTTATGCATCAAATATATCACACTGTATTCATAAAAATTATAAATTTTTTAGACTTAAGAGCCATGATTATCATGTTCTAATGTTGCAACTTATCCCTCTTGCAGTACGAGGGACTTGCCTGACAAAGTTAGTTCTGTTTTGATTGAGTTTTGTAGCTTCTTTCAAGGACTATGGTAAGTCTCTTAAAGTAGATGAGCTTGAGCTTTTTGAAGGAAAAGTTGCTCTAATTCTTTGTGAAATGGAAAAAATTTTTTCACCATCATTTTTCACTATTATGGTGCATTTGGTCATTCATCTAGCAAGCGAGGTAAAGATTGTTGGCCCTGTATTTTATCGTTGGATGTATCCCATTGAAAGATAAATTTTTCATTAATCAGTTTGCTTGTTTTGATGGTATATTGTATATATAGCAAATGCAAAATAATTGAAAACTATCTTTTACATAGGTATTTAGCAAGGTTAAAGTCCAATGTTCGAAACCGAGCACGTCCAGAGAGTTTGATTGCAGAAGCATATATAGCAAATGAATGTTTATTCCTTTGCTCTCGATATCTCCAATCATCTACAAATGATACTGATAATGATCTAGAAGCAGAGAAAGGATCATATCTCTTTTCAATTGAAGGGCAGTCATATAGAAGTGTTGAAACATTTATGATGGACAACAAAATATGGACTCAAGCACATCGATATGTGCTTTTTAATTGTGAATTTGAAATGATAGCACACCTTAAAAAGTTAGTACAATACATATATAAATGTTGTCTACATATATATATATATATATATATATATATATATATATATATATATATATATATATATATATATTCAATAATAATGCTTTTACATATTGCAGGGAACATGAGAAGTCAATCAAAAGAAAAAATCATAGATGTCGTTTAAATCTACATGATTTAGCAGCTAGGCATAATGAAGAATTTCATGAATGGCTGAAGGAACATGTAAGTATAGGTTATTTTCTTTAGTAAAAAGGGCATTTAGAATCAAAGTCTGAATATATATATATATATATATATATATATATATATATTCTCAAACTATCCAAGTTATGGACTTTGATGATGATGAAACCATTGGGCTAATCTCTGATGAGAATAAAGTAATTGCTCAAGGGCTAAACCATATTGCCAGAAGGTTTAAAGCTTTTGCTATGGATAATGGTTACAAATTCCGAACTGAAGAGTTTGAAAGAAAAATGAATACCCAAAATAGTGGAGTTATGATTTTTGCAAAAATAGAAAGTTATACAAGTAGACGGGACGCACGCCTAAAGTTGGGAGATGTTAACTATTACGGCAGGCTTACTGACATTATAGAGTTGAATTACTATAGCAGATTTAAATTTGTTTTGTTCAAGTGTGATTGGGTTGATGTCACACAAGGAAAAGGGATAAGAAAAGATTCTTTGGGATTCACTCTTGTTAATTTTTCTCGATTGAGACACACTGGCAAGCACTTCAATGATGAGTCATTTGTGTTTCTATCACAAGTTGAATAGGTAATATTTGTTCAAGACCCTAAAGATCGTGAATGGTTCATTCCAAGACAGATAATTTTTAGAGATGTCTTTGATTTGAGCATGGAAAGTGGGCCTCAACTTTCGACCACAAACTTAGAGAATGAAACCGTCGATTGGGTTAGATGAGATATTGATGGGATATTAGTTGATATTGAGGAAGCTGATGCTAATAATACAGAAGAAGAGAATTGAGATTTTCTTTTGATGATGTATATGACAATGATTTATGATTTTTAATTAATTACAATAAAATATTTTCTTTTAATGATGTATATGATAATGATTTATGATTTTTAATTAATTATAATAAAGTATTTTCTTTTGATGATGTATGTGGCAATGATTTATGATTTTAGTTATATTGAGTTTTAATTTTTTTCTTTTACTGTTATATGTTGAATTTTTTTTTCAACTATTGTATTTCTTTTCATTTACTGTTATTGAATTGCCACTAATTCAGAAGACATTGTATTTGACACATTATTGCTGATATTAAGGAAAAATCAAGAAAACATCTTATGGAGCCTTTAGTGGACAATTGTAGTCAAGCTAAAAGTGATATGCCTTTACGATCTCAATGACAAAGTCTATCCCAAAGGCAAAATGGAGATTTTGAAAAGGAAGGACAAGCAGAAGAAAATACATCAAGTATAACATATTTAGTTACAAAGTACTTATCAATCTAAAAAAATAAATATTTTATCTTTAATTTATTCTTCAGCCCGACCAAATAGAAAAGCAAAGGATTGTAACACTAATACATATGATAAGGCTCGCAAGCAAAGAATTGAAGAAAATAAAAGGAGAATTGAGGTGATTGATTATAAATTTGTCAACTCTTACATTTCTTTTCTAATTATTAATTATAGGTTAAAAAAGAATGATTCTTTAATCAATTGCTTTAACCATTCTCTTCTCAAGGAATTGAAAATTTTGAAGATTTCAAAAAGCTTGACAGAAGTCACAAATTCAGCAAAAAAGACCTCGGTATAAGCCTGAGTTTTTGTTGATTAATTTTTCGTTAAGAACCAACTATTTGCTAGATGTCTATTTTTCTCTCTCTCTCTCTATATATATATTAAATTTTTGTAGTAGCAGCACCTTAGAAAATAGAGATCATCCAAGAGCAACATTGTATTGGAACCAAGGCGCTCTTCTCGTTTGGGTCATCAATCAAATAGTTACATGGAGAATGATGATTCTCACTTGAAACATCACAATAATAGTGATATTGTTTTTTATGATGATGAATCTCTAAGTGTTGAAGTAGAAGAGGAAGGAGAAGAGAAAGAAAATACATCAAGTATAATATAGTATTATATAGTTGTTTGTGATGTAGGATAAAATCTAATGTATGGAGTCTTTGAAATTTATGACATAGATATAAGGAAAATACCTGAACAAAAGTTTGTACGTGGACCTACTCTATTAGCTGATGTTTGGAACATACCTGAAGGAAATACAATTATTGTAAAGTTTAATGTTCGTGGGTAACCCTTGATGAAAAAGGATGAGTGCTAGCTAGTTTTTTAGGTATTGTGGTAAGAGATGCTACACTAACTCTTTTAAATTTTAGCGATTGGAAAACCTTTTCAGAGGAGGAAAAAAGTAAACTTTTGATATTTGTGAAGGTAAAATGGTTACTCATATTTATTTTTTTGTTATTAAAATATTATGAGTTGTATGGAGTTTGTGTTTCATAATTTATTTTTGTTATTTTTATCTTTTTGCATTATAGACAAAGTTTACTATTCCACAAATTGATGATGATTGGATACTTAAATCCATATCAAAAAAGTGGAGGGATCGCAAAAGTAATTTAAAGATGGAGTACACAAAAAAATATAAAAGTCTGCAGGAGCTACGTTCGAATAAACCTGACTGTATACCAAGAGATCAATGGAACACTTTGGTCAGTTATTGACATTTAGAAAAAGAAAAGGTATAATTCTTATCTCATTTCTATTCAAGTACTTATAATTATTTTTTTTTTTTTCTACTTATACTTTTGTAGTTTTTTAATCATAAAAATATAGTCACATAAATAGAAGTAACCGTGCAAAGCAAAAGATAGCTCACACTGTAGGATCAAAGAGTTTTACACATTTGATGGCAGAAAATGTATATTTTAATTAAATACTTCATACATTAATATATAGTATTAATTATTCATTACTCTTTACGATTGATTAGACAAAAGATGGTGTGGAGCCCTCATGTGCAGAAATATTTATAGAAAAACATAAATAGCAAAAAGATGGAAGACCAATTGATAGTGAGTCAGCCCAAAATATTGTGAGCATATATGACCCTTCAATATTTTTGGCATTTTGGTACACCATTTTTTTTTATTTTGTTCCTTTCAAACTGAATTGCTTCTTTTTTATAAATAGGTGATGATGCAGAAAAAACTAAGCAACAATCAACATAATAATGAAGAATCTAAAGACAGTGTTGCTTAGGATGGTGATATATATTCACAAGTGATGGGGGCAGAAAGAGCTGGTCAAGTACATGGTTTAGGACTTGGTCCAACTCCTAAGATGTGGGATAAAGGTAGTAGAGTTTCTTCAAGTAGCATGGCATCAGAGGATAGAGTTCAGATGCATAAGTTGCAAGAAGATATGAAAGTGATGCAACAACTTCATCTTGAGGAGATGAATCTCATGAAACAAAAGCAAAAAAAACTAGAAGCTAAGCTGGCTTTGGTAAGATCATATATGAGTACGTTCGTACGTCTTGAAGACTTGCCTTCAAGTTCAAATGATACAACAAATAGATAGATAATTTTTTTTTTATAATTGTATATCATTTATTGGATTAATAATAATCAAGTAAAATGATTTTCTTTTTACTTTTTTAGTAGGTTCCAGATGCTGCTAGTGCTCATGGAAATACACAATGGATTCATGGACAATGCAACACCACTCTAATTCCTTTTGTATCTCGACCTCCAAGTCAAGGTAAAGCATTGTATTTTATGGTGGTTGTCTTAAGAACTTAGTTTGCTATGGTGGTTTACTTATTTTTCTTTGCTATTTCATTTAGGTCGTACTTTCTAAATGAAAAAAGTATCAAAACAATTGGAATGCTGGACAATTGAGGAAGTTTCAAGTTTGAGTTATTTGATTACGAATGGTAAAATTCGGCTTTCAATATAATTAAACATATCTTATGCGAATTATTTGAGTTATTTGATTTTCTTGAATGTGGTTGGAGATGGGCCTTTGCTGATTAGTTTAGTATGCAAATTTATAGTGGCCTTACCATCATCAAAGTAGATCTACTATCACTTACTAGTTACCACTTATTAGGCTCTTGGCATGGCATAAATTAAATTTTTACCTACATATGTAACTTCTATATCAAAGATAAATAATTATAAGAAACAATGTCTGCAATAGTATAAGTTAATTACTTTTGGCTCCTATAAATGGTCAATGAGATCTTTAATATGACTTAAGGAATGAATTTCTTTTAGAAATATATGTGTATGCATGTAAATGTACTTAATATTAGATGCCAGTTCTCAAATGAATGTACACATTGAACCTAATAAATGCACAAGTGGTGGTAATCAGTGCATATATAATATTGGTCAATACAAATTTTAAAATTTCTTAGTTAATAGTCAAAGCTTTTATGGACAAAATTATAATAGTCTGGTGGTAAAGTCCAAAATATATTGTTCCTGCAAAATAAAAATAGAGCAAACTACTTTATAATAAGGATTTCTTTTGCAAAACACCTCTATTAGTAATATAAATATATACTTTAGAATTATCATAATTTAAGTACATTCAATAAAAAAATTTACATCATAACTTTGAGATACTATGAAAGCAAAAAAAAAAAAAAAATTTGTTTGACACTTTTGCCTGCTGTAATTTATAACCAAATCTGACGTTAACTGGAAGCAAAACCTCCTAGCTATGATGAGAGTTCTGGCTGGTTCTCTTTGCTAGTTTGTTGCTGCAATAACTATTACTGCTAGTGTAATGTCCAGTTTGCACTAAAAAGTAGCTAATATGCTTTGGTACAAATTTCTTTGACATGACTTATGGTAGATTTATAATACCTTATAGTCTTCAGCATTATAATTTTTTATGAACAAATTACAATATGTACAATTTGCAGCGTAGGAGACAGATTAGAAAGGTGACACTTGAACCACTTTTAAATTTGAACCCTCAGTTGCAAAGTTTTGGTATAATATAATGTAATTTGATAAGATTTTTTATCAAAATTGTGGGTCTAATGACAACTAGGTGTCTATTTTAATATAACAAATGGAGGAAACTGAATTCTTCTCCTTTTTTTTCTTCAACAAGAACATAGCATATCAAAGAAAGCAGTATTTTGTGGCGAATTAGAGTTAGATTTTCAGCAGGGTTTCAGATCTCCCAGCTCTCAGTTTTTCTCTTGGTCTCATATTTTTTGCATCATTAGTTTCTTGAACTAATGCTTTTTATGTAAGGGTACTATTTTGATAAGTGTGTTTCAGTGTAATATATTGTTCAAAAATAGAGATCTGTATGCAAATTGAAAAAAACTTATGTTGTAACTTTTTGAGTAATAGCATCAATTATGCTGTTGCAAGTTTCATAGTTTAGTAATATATGAAATCTTTCTAGATATTTATGCTGTTTCTAGAACAGCGATCTTACAACTGTTATCTCCTATCATGGCAATGTAATCAAGTCAAAGTAGATTATCATATAGTGAAAATGATACCACAAGCTATTTTCTGGTTAATTATGATTCATGTATGTGTTTCTGTTCTGATTTCTGAGTTTTTATTAAGTAGTATATGCCTACATTTAATGATTGATGCAGATTTGATTCCTATTATAGTTACCTCAAATATTTGAGAGACAAGGAATTAAAACTATATTTATAAATAATTAGAGTTATATTTTGATAGATCATATCTTATTTTTATTTTAATCTAGCTTTATTACTTTTTCTAATAAAAAAAATTATATAGCATACAAATATATGAATCAGAGCAACTCTTTCATGACAATGTCATGGCAATACTAATTATCATAAAATATATAATTTTAATTTTAATAGTAATTGTTGCAGCTGCAAAAACTTAGATTTAGAGGCAATACTCATAGATTTTAACGGTATAAATATTTACTAGTTTAAGATTTGAAAAAAAAAATTTGATGATTATAATTATCATAATATATGTTCTAACCATTGGTTGACTCATCCTATTATGGCATTAACAATTGCTAGCTTAAAATTTTAAAAAAAAATTTCGACGATTATAATTACCGTAATAGGTGTTCTAAGCTTCATCTGCCTAGTGTCCTATTACGGCAAAAATAAATACTGCAAATAATTACCATCACAAACTTTAATCTTTTTTGACAATTAAAAGGCCTTTACCGACACTGCCATTAATCATTGGTAAAATTTTTTCCAATGCTGCCTTAGGTGGCAGAATGCCTTTTGCCAGTAAATATATTAGTGACGAATATAATTGTCGCTAAAGGCAATAAAAATTGCCATCAAAATTTGTTTTTGTTGTAGTGTATGTACTTTTTTTTGAGTAAATTATAAAATCTTTCTTGAGATTAGGTTGAATTACAGTTACACCTAGTAGTTTACAAAACCTACATAAACACGCTTCACATTTTATTCAACTATACATTCTAACCCCTACTGTTAGATAGCCCGTTAATATTAATTTGGATTTGATTGCTATGTCATAGTAAACTTTTGAAATGACCGAAATCACCTTGAGGAAAGAATAAAAAAATAAATTGGGCACCGGATGTGTAGAAGGAAACTTTCTCATGGGTGGGCACCGGACATTATTTTCCCATCATGATTTCCATCAAATCCCACTTCTAATATTATTTTCTATGGATCCCCTAGAAAAAGAAAAAATGAAAGCAAATAACCAAACAATCCATGGCCTTTGACTTGAAAAAAAAAGCTTCTGACAAGATTTCTTAAAAACAAGAACAGAAAAATTTTTAGATTTCTTTTATCAAAGTTTCTAAAAATGAACAAATCCAACCTTCTCTTGATCCCAGTAGTTCAAGGGGCCGAGATCTGCATCTTAGCAATGCGATCCATATAGCAACCCATCAAGCCACTAGCCAGCTTCACCATCTTGCTGGTTACTATCGAAGAAGGCTTGATCACCTTTGGAGAGAGCAAAGAAGTCTTGCTAGTGCTTGGTGAGATCTAAAGAATTCAGGAAAAGACATTACAAGATCTCGTCATCTCCTCACCCATCAACATCTTCTATTTTACAAGATCATTACTGTCGCCATCGCCACTGGCATTACCACCCTCGGAGTTAATGTTGACCAGGCCCGATGTCATGCTTGGGTTGTTGAAGACCTCCAAGCTGACCAATGAGTCAAGCTGCGGGTCTTAAAGGTTGGTGAAGGGGTTGCTGAAGTAGCTAGCCAGGCTCTAGGTTGATGGTAGGAAGGTTATGGGCTCTGAAAGGAGCAACTACTAGTCGGCAATTGGGAGCTCAGTACTCAAGGGACTGCCGCACCCACCTATGGAGGAAAGTGGGAAGGGCAACGAGGTGGCAGTCATGGATCCAAACAAAGTTGTTGTCGAGGTTAAGAAGCTCGATGAGATGGTCAGCAAAGAGCATGTTAGCGGAGAGATAGGAGCATTAGAGGGAGAGATCTAAGTGGAGGCCACTAAGGGAGGAGGAAATAAGTGGAAGAAGGTAGTGGAGGAGCAGCTTGAGATAGTGCTTACAAAAGCCATAGTAGAAGTAGCATGGAGGTTCTAGGGAGGAGGATGGGGATGCAGTGGCGAAGTTGGGCGGCGATGGCATTATGGTGGGTAGGGTCGAGGCTGTCAGAGAGGCCACAAGGGTACATGAAAGATCTCACCATCGATGAGGAGGCTGGAGTGGAGCTGAAGGATGAGGATGCTGGGATCATAGGAGAAGGACCAAATGAAGGGAGCGGTGGGGTTGGAGGTTGCACATAGGGGGAGGTGGTGTGAAACAATGATCTGGCACTTGGGTGGTGTCGATGTCAAGGCCGATAGAGAGTTGGCGATGCTAGACGTGGAGAGGATGCATGGATCTACAATGACATAGGGGAGATAGGACCAATGGTAGGGCAATGATAGAAAGTCCAAGTTAGCAGCAGCAAAGTCTAGAAGGTTTGCGGAGGACTGAGAAGGCATCACTTCTTTTTCTATTATTATGGGGGACAATTTGCTTTTTTAAAAATTTTAAAATTTTTAGTAACACTGTTATATCTCAAGGGTGTAAGTATTAGTTTTTCAAACTATCGGATGAAGTGTAATAAAAAAAAAATCACAGAGGGGTTTTTGTATTTTACCCTTTTTTTGGTATAGAGGGGGGCTCATATCCCAATAGAGAAAAAATAAAGAAAAACTATCTAGGAAAGCAAATAGTGGCCATATCAACTATTATAAGAGATCGAACAACAAATGGAAGAAGAGAAGGGGAGAAAATATCCAAGTCAGTGTGGAGTTTTGACAAGGAAGTTGTAGGCGATTAGCTTCTCTATATATGTGAAAAATGGAGGAGTCCAGCTAGGAGTAAAGAATTAGAATGTCCATCAGTAGAGGATGAGAAGAGGAGCAGACATTATGTATGGAGTGACTTTTAGAGCCTTTAGAAATCCAACTGACCATAATTAGGGAATTACCTTCAAGACATATGCGTCTAAATCAAAAATGAGTAACTACTATTAAAAACCCCCTCCAGACAGTCTGGAGCTTTGCCTCTAGCACCATCGGTGTGATCGTAGCAACTACATCGATATACAGAATAATATCATAATGATCTCCAGTGAGATATCCCAAACCAACCCAATGCCCTGCCCATGATGCATCAAAATTAATCTTTACCATATTATAGGATGGGGGAGTCCAAAACACCAATCGAGGAGAATGATGACGAGCTCACAGAGCTGCTGACTCCCCAAGACTACACAAGCATGGTATTGTCTATATTGCTTGATGCTTGAGTGAATTCCTCAGCTGCAAAAAGTGTTGCACTGAGAACTTGTGGTGGGTTGAATTGTTGGCCATTGAAGACATGATTGTGTCTAGAATTCCAAATACACCAAGCTATGTAACAAAGTATGCTTTTATGTTAATCAGCTACCATTGAATCAGAAGTATGTTGAATGATATCAACAAGATAGCCATAGGGTGGGATATCCGTAAACCTCACATTCAGAAGTTGCCACACCTGGCCACTTTTGGACACAAGAAAAGGCAGTACTCCAAATCCTCAACATTCAATTGGCAAATGTCACATAGGCTATTTTGTTGGTCAAGCAACCCCCTGGAATAGAGAAGAGCTTTGTGAGGAAGTCTACCCTAGCAAACCTTCCACCAGAAGTCCTTGATTCTAGGACCAATCTTACGACGCCAAATCTAGCTTAAATTTAGAGACATGTCATCACTAAACTCTTTAGCAATATCATCATAAACCTCTCTAATTCTAATTTTAGTGCCACTGATGCGTAGTCGTTGATAGCACCAAAAATAACTCTACTCATTACGTAGGTAGGATGAGTCGAGATCGTATCCTCAGGGATCTTGGGCTAAGTTGAGATTGCAAAATAAAAGAAAGAAACGTTGTTTTGATTTAAAAAATAAATTATCTTAAAATTGATGTAATTAGAAAATAAAGAGCTCGAAAGTTTTGAATTAATTTTGCACTAGCAGAGTTGTATCTCTTTTTTAATTAAATAGATGTGATTAATCTTAGAAAAAATATCTATCTTTCCTCGGCACACTTCGTACCCGTAGATCACGGCGTGTCTCCGGAAAGTACTAGATAAACAACTTTTCTTTTCTCGGCACACTCCGTACCCGTAGATCACGGTGCGTCTCCAGAAAGTAAAAGTTGTTCCTAATATTAATCTAATAGGAAAGCATAAATAAAAGCATATGAAAGAGAGCAAATAAAAAACTCATGATGATTTAAATAAAAAGCATAATCTTTATTGCATATAAAGAAATATAAGAAAGTTTAGAACAATAAACTCACTCTGTGTCGTTACAAAATTTCTTCTCCACTCCCGAGACTGCGAGCCTAGCTGCTCATGGAGTAGTCCCTTTCTCTTCCTCTATGCAAGGCTCTAGAAGAATTCCTAGGCTCCTCTCAAATGGGAGTACAAGAGCCTTTTTATAGGTGTTAGGAGGGATGAGTTTTACATGATTTTCTGATGTGGGACTAAAAAAAATACTAAGGACTAAAAGATGGATGGATGAGATGGAAAGATCACAAGCAGATAAAGAAAATATAAATTCTTCCTCCAGAAGTATTTTCAAGTATCATATTTTTTCTTTTAATGAGCATCTGTTCGTCTGTTCGCATCCGCCAGCAAAAACTCCCCGTGCCCCACCATGCCGCGCACCCACGCCCGCGATGCCGTGCGCCCGCTTGCCGTGCACGCTCATTGTCGCATGCTCGCACGTCGCGCATGCCCTGCTGCGTGCGCTCACTGCCGTGCCTGCCCTGCCGCGCAGATTACAAAAAGAAACTTTTGTTTCTTTAAAATGATGCCTATATCCTTTTGGGTTCCTTGCATAATATCTTCATTTTTTTTAATATCGTATGCATCTTTCTTTTATTTTAATTTTATTTTAAGTCCAATTTTCTTCAAACTTGAGTCTTTTTGATCTGCGAATCGGACTCTTTGTATCGACGATCCCTTTCCTGTAAAACATAAAAAGATGCATCAAATTTTTAATAAATAAAATAAATTAACTATAATTTTTTGCTTTAAATGACTTAAATTAAGTGTTTATCACACCCCCCAACTTGAATTTTGCTCGTCCTCGAGTAAGATAGATATATCAGCATTGTGTACCAACTCGATCTTAAATACAAAGTTAGGTTAGACATCCCAAAAGATAGATGATATCTGGTCAGACCATTAAAGAGATACTTCATTGGATTATCAATTTGACCCAATTAGTGGCTGAGTATTAACTAAAAAAATTTTAAGAGCTTTTCTTTCACCAACTCCCCACTTTACTCTTTAAATCCTCTAACTTAATGTGAGAGAGGTTTATTATCTTCTTGCAATTTAGTCCCCTTATTATCCACTATTTTTTTTAACATTGCCTATATTTTTACGCGAACCACAACACTTACTTAGGCGAAGGGGCCCGGTTACTCAGTAGAAAATCAATATTTTTTTTTAACATAAAATTTTAAGGAGAATTTTTGCATACCTCGACTTTTCACCCAATCTCTCATGAAGCAGATTCTTTATTGAGATCAGTAAGAAGAAGGTTGTAGAATCACTCCTAAAATTTGGTCTAGTTTAAACCCTACCATTCATTGGATTTTCTTAATAATTTATTCCTTAGTATCTCTAAAATTATCTTGACCGTTAATCATTCATTGATTAGGATGCCTAATTGACTCTTAATCAAAATAAAATTCAGATACACAAAACTAATTATTTCTGACCATACTCGAGGATTTGATTAATTTTCTTCCCCCCCAACTTAATCTACATTGTCCTCAATGGAGTGGGAAAGCAAAGAAAATAAAAGGAGAGAGTGCACCTGGGATAATTTTGCTTCGAAAGTTGAAGATAGCTTCATTGATTAATAGGTTCTTGTTCTAAATTTTTGCAGCTGCAGTAAAGTAAAAAAAATATGAAATCATTGGGTTGCCTCCCAACAAGCACTAAGTTTTACGTCTTCAGCCAGATGTCAAGTTTATTATTCATTATAAAGTGGATCACACAGGTAGATGGTGTCGATTCGTTCTTTATGTGCAATTTCATCTACATATGGCTTCAGACATTGGCCGTTTACCTTAAATGTATTGCCATTTCGGGGGTCATGAATTTCAATTGCTCCATGTGGGAATATTTGTGTGACAATGAAAAGTCCATCCCATCGGGATCGAAGTTTATCGAGAAAAAGGCGTAACCTGAAATTGAAAAGCCATACCTTTTGATTTAGCTCAAATGATTTTCTAGAGATATATTTATCATGAAATACTTTGGTTCGAGCCTTGTAAATTCGTGAACTCTCGTATGCATCATTGCAAAGTTCTTCCACTTCATTGATTTGCAACCTTCGATTAGAACCTACATTCTTCATGTTAAAATTAAACATTCGTATGGCCCAGAGTGCTCGATGTTCTAATTCAACCGGCAGATGGCAAGCTTTGTCATAAACTAATTGGTAGGGTGACATACCGATAGGAATTTTAAAAGCTGTATGGTAAGCCCATAATGCATCATCTAAGCGAAGAGACCAATCGTTTCTATCGGGCCTAACCATCTTTTCTAAGATATGTTTAATCTCCCTATTTGACACCTCTACCTGACCATTAGTTTGGGGGTGATATGGTGTGGCCACTTTGTGTGTAATATTATATTTTTTCATAAGTACTTCAAAATATTTATTTGTAAAATGAGTCCCCCCATCACTAATGATCACCCTTGGGAAGCCAAACCGACTAATGATATTTCGTTGGATAAAACTAGTTACAACTTTATTATCATTAGTCTGTGTAGCTATTGCCTCCATCCATTTTGACACATAATCAACTGCCACCAGAATATATTCGAATCCAAACGAGGCTGGAAAAGGTCCCATGAAATCAATTCCCCAAACATCAAAGATTTCTACTACTAAAATGGGGGTCAGTGGCATCATATCCTTCTTGGATAAATTTTCTGTTTGCTGACATTGCAGACAACTTCGGCCAAAGTCATGTGCATCTTTGAAAAGCGTTGGCCAATAAAACCCACTCTGCAGTACTTTTGCTGTAGTTTTTCTTCCACTAAAATATCCCCCACATGCCAAAGAATGGCAAAAAGTGAGAATGCTTTGGAATTTACTCTCGGGGACACAACGGCGAATAACTTGGTCAGGACAGTATTTGAATAGTTCAGGTTCCTCCCAGAAATAATGTTTAATTTGTGAGAAAAATCGATCCTTTTCTTGTTTTGTCCAGTGAGAAGGTACTTGTTCTGTTGACAAGTAATTGACAATATGGGCAAACTATGGAGGACGGCTAGAGAAGATTGCGAAAAATTGTTCGTCAGAAAATTTTTCTTTGACCTCATCTATGCCTATCGTGTGTTCAACTAAGATCCTGGAGATGTGATCAGCTACCACATTTTCGGAACCCTTCTTATCTCAGATTTTCAGATCAAATTCTTGTAAAAGAAGGATCCATCTGATCAAATGCGGTTTAGTATCTTTCTTTGAGAGGAGATGTTTCAGAGCCGCATGATCAGAGTAAACTAGAACCTTAGACCCTAACAGATATGAGCAAAATTTTTCAAGGACAAACACTACTGCTAGTAGCTCTTTTTCTGTTGTGGTGTAGTTTAATTGGACATCGAAAAGAGTCTTGCTAGCATAATAGATCACATGTGGCTCCTTATTAATTTTTTGGCCTAAGACGGCACCTATTGCAAAGTCAGAGGCATCACACATAATCTCAAATGGAATGGACCAGTCAGGAGATTTTATTATGGGTACTGTTGTCAGGGCTGTTCGTAATGTATTGAATGCTTTTAAACAGTCTTCGTCAAAGACAAATGGTATGTCCTTGGCCAACAGATTGCACAGGGGTCTTGAAATCTTGCTAAAGTCTTTGATGAAGTGTCTATAAAATCTGGCATGACCTAAGAAGGATCGTATTTATCGGACCGAAGTAGGGGGTGGTAGTTTTGAAATGACCTCAACTTTGACTTTATCTACCTCGATCCCTCTTTCAAAAATAATATGTCCTAATACAGTTCCTTTCCGCACCATGAAATGACTCTTTTCCCAACTTAGGACAAGATTTATCTCCATACACCGTTTAAGAACTTTGGAAAGATTATGGAGACAATCCTCAAAGGTGGTTCCAAACACAGAAAAATTATCCATAAAAACTTCAAGATATTTATCCACCATATCCGAAAAAATGGCCAGTATGCACCGTTGAAATATAGCGGGTGCATTGCAGAGCCCGAATGGCATACGCCGAAAAGCGAAGGTGCCATAGGGGCAGGTGAAGGTAGTCTTTTCTTGGTCATCCAAAAATACAGGTACTTGATTGTACCCTGAATAACCATCAAGAAAATAGAAGAAACTTTATCTTGCTAACCTGTGATAGCCCGAGGCCTAGCTGAATAAGAATCCCAGCCCAGCCAAGCCCCAAAAAAAAAAAAAAAAGAAGAAGAGAAAATAGAGGATATCGGGAGGAAGAAGACTCCCATTGAGAGTCTTCTTCCCACCGTGAAAAAGAGAGGAGAATCCGAGTAAAAAATGGATTCTTCCTCTATAAAACCCAAGCCCCTCGCCTCCTCCTTCGTGAATCACCCTAAAATCTCTCTTTCTCCCGATTTTTCTTGTTCTCGGATTGAAGGTTTTTGGCCGGCGATTTAGTGGCCCAAAAACACCACAAAGAGCAAGGTAATGAATCAAAGACTCCTCTCTTCAATTCCTTTTGATTATAAATCAAGATTTCTACCAATTTATTGCTATTTTTTTGAAAAAAATTTCAAGATTTTGAAACCTCTATTTTGGCCGTCCGTGTATGTGTGTTTTCCGATGCCGTTCGCCGCCGACGAGCACCCAGACCGAGTGTCATGGTTGTGCCACCTCAGGCTAGACCTCCCCTCCCGTCATTTCGATGAGATCCCATGGGGGATTTGGATGGGAAAGAAGGGGGGATCGCATCCCCTGTTTCGGTCAAAACAAGCCCGGGAAGAAGAAAAGAAGAAGAAGAAGGAAAAGAAAAGAAAAAAGAAAAAGAAAAAAAAAAAAAGAAAAAGAAAAGAAGAGGAAAAGAAAAGAAAAAAAGAAAAAAAAAAAAAAAGGAAGAAGAAAAATAAAATAATAATAATATAATAATAATAAATAGGATTTTCTCTCCTCTCTCTTCCGTGAAGAAAAAAAAGAAGAAAAAAAAAGAAGAAAAAAAAATTAATTAATAAATAATGATATAAATAATAAATATGAGAAAGAGAGTTTCTGTCTCTTCCCTCTCTCTCTTCAGCCTGAACTAGTATTTTTTCTCTCTTGAATTGGACTTTCTCTCTCTACTTTCTCTCTCTAGATTATTTCTCTCTCCTAAGATTTTTAAAATTCTAAAAAGAATGATGATGAATTTAAATGATCCTCGTGATGAATTTTTTATCTCTGATCGTCGGACGGTACACCGACATCCACTTTGATCAGATCAGGTATTTTTAGATTTTATTTCTCATAATTTTATTGAATTATCCACATGATAATTTCATCATGATTTGATCTGATCGATCGGATCTGTTGAATCATATTGTCTGAAGAATTCAAGATGAGTTTTCTCTCTCTAAAATTTTCTCTCTCTAAAATATTCTTTCTCTTGAGTGATTCTCTCTCTAAAAAGGTTAGTGAATGAAGAAATTTTTTTTAATAGTCTTGATCTGATTCTAATGAAGAACTCTGATCCATGATTGTCGGACAGCGTACTGGCACCCATCTTGATCAGATCTGATATTTTTCAATTTGATTATCCATGATTCTGATTTAATCATGATTTGATCATGTTGATTTCACCAATCGAGATATTAGATCAATCATAATGTTGGATTGTGTCATCTGATCAATTCGAATTGTACCTTATGAATTCTCTCTCCTCTAATTTTCTCTCTCCACTTGATTTTATGAAATCGATGAAGAAATCTCGGTCCTATCACTTCGAATCCAATTTGATCTGATAGTCAAACTTTGGATCGTTTAGGTCCTAATTAGATTTTGATTAGATGAAATTAGATGATCGGATCCAATCTAAACCATTGAAATATGGTATTCGTATACTTTCTAATTATTGAAATTGATTCTGTATAGAATTGTGGACGTTTGACCATGGGTAATCGCAATATGATCTACGAACAGAATTTTTGAAAGAAAATTTATAGAATTATGTGGATTTATTGGAATACGTTTGAGGTAAGTAATGTTTCACTTTTTCTAGATTTATCGGCAAATTATAATATATTTTTCTGACATGATTTGTGAAACGATGCATGAATTGGATGAATGGTATTTTGTTATGAAAATATCTTATTTGAAATGTTATGATGAAGCATGATTGAACATATTGATTTCATGATGCATTACATTGATTGATTTCAATACTATATGATTATATGTTTTATTATCGAAATTAGAATATGAAATATGATTTATGAAGAATTATGATATAAGAAACAATAAGAATTGACAACCTGACTATGTAAAGGACCCTGCCAATGGGGGCATATACGTTGGCAATTGATTGTCCTGAAGGTTATGTCGCCAGCGAGACCAGCGATATGTCGCCAGAGAGACCAGCGACAAACCGCCAGAGAGACCAACGGTTCTGAAGGACTTTACTGCCAGATGATTCGCAGCTCACCGCAAGTAGATACGTAGTATTATGACTTTGCCACAGAAAAAATATGGTCATAACTCATGGTTGATGAAAAGAATTTAAGAATGAAAAGAAATTGAAATCTCAAAAGAAATTTAAATTTTTAAAAAAGAAATAAATTTGGTATGAATTATGTTGCATAATTGAAATTGATTTCGAATTGATGAACTCTATATGCTTATTTTCTATAAATGATGATTTACTTAAATGCCTGATGAAATCTGTTGAAAAGTAATCATTGCTTACTGGGCTGTCTAGCTCATTACCTCCTATTTTACTATTTTTACAGATGTTGAGAAATTAAGATGATACAAGATATGAATGGAAGAGTGATCAGAAGCAGAATTCCTATACTTTTATTTTAGGTTGAAAGTCTTATTGAATTTGATGTAAAGCCTATGAATCGTTGTTGAATTTATTGAAATATTAAAGAAGAAATTTAGATCATTATATTTTTGGATAATAATTATTGAATAATTATTCTACTATTGTTTTAAGATAACATGATAAGATGCTTTGCATGCTTATGGAAAGAGTTTTCTATGAGTATGCGGCGGTTGCCATGATCCTCGATTCACAATCTTGGATCAGGGGCATGACAATTATAGTGGTATCAGAGCGTTAGTAGATGAACTAAGATGTGTATAGAAGGAGTGTTAGTGGATAGACACTAAGGACATTATGGTGTAGATTTTGATGATTGTAGTGGGAGAAATATTTAAAAATTTTGGTTAAACATTGAGATTATGTATAAAAGGATCGTAAGAGATTATGATATATAGAGTTTGAAATATGATGGATAATCTATAGATCATGATATGATTAGTTAGATCTTGATCGAAAGTAATCACAAAAGGATGGATATAAAATTTTATTGTGCATTATGGTTATTAATTTGATCATTGGTTATTCAAGTGAATCATAAGTTCAAATTCAATATGAGAATAATACTATGATATTACTTTTAGTTGAGAAGTTGACTATTATTGGTAAGATAAAGATTTGATAATAAAATATTGTTCCAGAATGGGCTAAGAAAGTTTTTTATGGTGCTTGATTAGAATATTTATCGAAAGTGAACTTGGTATGTGGATCATATATATAAAGTGGCATATTAGGATGAACGCATATTTGGAGATATTGCAAAAAAGTCTATTTCTTATTGATGAAATTGATTTTGAGATTGTTGGATATTCATCGTACTGGAATCTTTAATCATCATCCTTATATCTAGATAATAGATCTTATTATGTCTCTTGGAGACTATATGATGTGTATGAAATTTTAATTTAAAGATTTCGTATCTAAGTTGATCAAGAGATTTTCTGATATTATTGTTGAGGTTGTTAATAAAAAATTGATATCTTCAGATTAAGATAAAAGATCTGATTTATATTTATTTCAGATTAAGGGATCCATGTGAATTTACAATTTAGAAATTTTGGATTTAGGAATTGATATGGAGTTCCTTTGCTTTTGTTAACGAGGTCCCTAATTGAATCTACTATTAAATAGAGATTTAATTTTTTTTAAAAGTTTGTATGATAGTTATGAAAGGATATTTGATAGATATTGAAGATCCTGATGATAAAAATTTTAGAAAAAAAATAATAATAATTTGAAATTCTTATATATTCTGATTATGTCCAAATTTGGTGGAGCATTGAAGGATTTTTTTCTTCATTAATTTGACTTATAAGAATTTTTGGTTTGAAAATTATCGAATTGAATTGATATGAGAATTAAGATTTGATTTATATTGATTATAGTAAATCTATATGATGGTTTAAATATGATATTAGACTCAAGGGTTAATCAAGATTATTGTACACCAGTAAAAGTATGAATGAGAATCGAAAGTTAATCTTTGACTTCAGTTGAAATTTAAAATTTTAGATCTTTTCTATTGATAAGATAAAGAAATAATTTGATCAAAATTTTTTGGTGAAGCTAAAAAATTTTGATTGTTAGATCAGAGTGCACAGCGGAAGCATGGTAATCTGGATTACTTTGAGTAAGTCAGGAATGTTGACCCTTTGAGTTAAAGAATTATGATAGATGATATGGTTTGATACAAGAAATTCATTGATATTAGAAAGAATAATATTTTAAAATTTTGAATTATTTTAGATATCCTAATATGATTTTTAAAGGTAGTGCTTCCACCTACTATGCTACAAAAATATTTAGCATCCTAATTCTAGGATGAGTGGACCCTTGATTTTTGATTTTAGATTTAGAATATTTAGAGATAAATTTTTTCTATCCTAGAATTAAATTTTATAATCTCTATTTATTAGGAAGAATTTGAGATTGTTTATTGAATAATGATTTTAATCTTAGATTATTATACTCAAATATTTATCTCCAGGGTATAATAAAATTTAAAGTTAGAACTCTTTTGATCATTATTATTTCTCTGACTGAATGAAAAAGATTGAGATTATCTATTGATATTGACGATTGTTCTACCAAAGATGGATTGGAGTTATTTATAATTTAATTTGATAATGAATCGATTAATTAAGAGTTGTTAATGTTTAGATAAAGAAAATTGATATACTTACTTAGAATAGAGACATTGATTTTGGTTATAAGAAAAATATAGTTTTGATTTAGATCAATTTTTGAGTTATTGATTTTTATTATGGAATGACTTAATGATAAAATTTGCTTCAAGAATTAAAATATTTAAGAGTTTGAGGGTTTGAGTAAGAAAATTTTGATGACTAGAAATAGTGATATTGATTCAATCAACAATGGTGATATTGATCTTTATGAAATGACTTAATGATGAAGTTGTATCGAGAATTAAAATATCAAAAGTTCGAGAATGAGATTGAAATGATAAATCTTCAATCTTTGAAAGTACGAATAAGAGAAAATATTTTTGAATTTTGATTGATTGGGATGTCATCATATGATTCATAGAAGTATGTTTTTCTATCTTATGATGGGTTGAAATTAAGAGTGGTTAATATTTTAAAATAAATAAATAAATGAATGATGATGAATGAAGTTCTTATGCAAGAATAAAGATATTGATTTTCTTTTACCTACAAGAGATGGATTTAAATTTAATTTGAGTCATAAGATATTGAACATTAATTTTTACAGAGAATGAGATCATAATTTTGAAATCTTGAAACATTAAAAATTTTTGAGATGTTGATCTTGATAAATAAGAAAATAAATGGTTCTATTTCAGATCAGTATTTGATGTATTTACTTTTTTCTTATGGAATGATTTAAGAATAAATTTTATATCAAGAATTAGAATATTGAAATATTTGTAGATGAGATTCAAGTAAGAAACTATGAAGACTCAGGCAAGAAAAATTTTGAGGATGAAATTTCTTTTAGAGGGGAAGAATGTAATAGCCCGAGGCCCAGCCGAATAAGAATCCCAGCCAAGCCCAAAAAAAGAAAAAAAGAAAACAGAGGATATCGGGAGGAAGAAGACTCTCGTTGAGAGTCTTCTTCCCACCGTGAAAAAGGGAGGAAAATCCGAGTAAAAAATAGATTCTTCCTCTATAAAACCCAAGCCCCTCACCTCCTCCTTCGTGAATCACCCTAAAATCTCTCTTTCTCTCGATTTTTCTTGTTCTCGGACTGAAGGCCCAAAAACACCACAAAGAGCAAGGTAATGAATCAAAGACTCCTCTCTTCAATTCTTTTTGATTATAAATCAGGATTTCTATCGATTTATTACTATTTTTTTGAGAAAAACTTCGAGATTTTGAAACCTCTGTTTTGGTCGTCCGTGTGTGTGTGTTTTCCGACGCCGTTCGCCGCCGGTGAGCACCTAGACCGAGTGTCATGGTTGCGCCACCTCAGGCTAGACCTCCCCTGCCATCGTTTCGATGAGATCCCGTGGGGGATTTGGATGGGAAAGAAGGGGGGATCGCGTCCCCTATTTCGGTCAAAACAAGCCCGGGAAGAAGAAAAGAAGAAGAAGAAGAAGGAAAAGAAAAGAAAAAAGAAAAAAAAAAAAGAAAAAGAAAAGAAGAGGAAAAGAAAAGAAAAAAAGAAAAATAAAGAAAAATAAAGGAAGAAGAAAAATAAAATAATAATAATATAATAATAATAAATAGGATTTTCTCTCCTCTCTCTTCCGTGAAAAAAAAAAGAAGAAAAATAAAAATAAAATAAAATAAATAAATTAATAAATAATGATATAAATAATAAAAATATGAGAAAGAGAGTTTCTCTCTCTTTCCTCTCTCTCTTCAGCCTGAACTAGTATTTTCTCTCTTAAATTGGACTTTCTCTCTCTACTTCCTCCCTCTAGATTATTTCTCTCTCCTAAGATTTTTAAAATTTTGAAAAGAATGATGATGAATTTAAATGATCCTCATGATGGATTTTTGATCTGTGATCGTCGGACGGTACACCGACATCCACTTTGATCAGATCAGGTATTTTTAGATTTTATTTCTCATGATTTTATTGAATTATCCACATGATAATTTCAGCATGATTTGATCTGATCGATCGAATCTGTTGAATCATATTGTCTGAAAAATTCAAGATGAGTTTTTTCTCTCTAGAACTTTCTCTCTCTAGAATTTTCTCTCTCTAAAATATTTTTTTTCTTGAGTGATTCTCTCTCTGAAAAGATTAGTGAATGAAGAAATTTCTTTTAATAGTCTTGATCTGATTCTAATGAAGAACTTTGATCCATGATTGTCAGACAGCATACTGGCACCCACCTTGATCAGATCCGATATTTCTCAATTTGATTATCCATGATCCTGATTTAATCATGATTTGATCATGTTGATTTCACCAATCGAGATATTAGACCAATCATAATATTGGATTGTGTCATCTGATCAATTCGAATTATACCTTATGAATTCTCTCTCCTCTGATTTTCTCTCTCCACTTGATTTTATAAAATCGATGAAGAAACCTCGGTCCTATCACTTCGAATCCGATTTGATCTGATAGTCAAACTTTGGATCGTTTAGGTCCTAATTAGATTTTGATTAGATAAAATTAGATGATCGGATCCAGTCTAAACCATTGAAATATGGTATTCGTATTCTTTCTAATTATTGAAATTGATTCTGTATAGGATTGTGGATGTTTGACCATGGGATATCGCAATATGATCTACGAATAGAATTTTTGGAAGAAAATTTATAGAATTATGTGGATTTATTGGAATGCGTTCAAGGTAAGTAATGTTTCACTTTTTCTAGATTTATTTGTAAATTATAATATATTTTTCTGATATAATTTATGAAACGATGTATGAATTGGATGAATGGTATTTTGTTATGAAAATATCTTATTTGAAATATTATGATGAAGCATGATTGAACATATTGATTTCATGATGCATTACATTGATTGATTTCGATACTACATGATTATATGTTTTATTATCGAAATTAGAATATGAAATATGATTTATGAAGAATTATGATATAAGAAACAATAAGAATTGACAACCTGACTATGTAAAGGACTCTACCAATGGGGGCATATATGTTGGCAATTGATTGTCCTGAGGGTTATGTCGCCAGCGAGACCAGCGACATGTCGTCAGAGAGACCAGCGACAAACCACCAGAGAGACCAGCGATTTCGAAGGACTTTGCTGCCAGATGATTTGCAGCTCACCGCAAGCAGATACGCGGTATTATGATCCTGCTACAGAAAAAATATGGTCATAGCTCATGGTTGATGAAAAGAATTTAAAAATGAAAAGAAATTAAAATTTTGAAAGAAACTTGAATTTTCAAAAAAGAAATAAATTTGGCATGAATTATGTTGCATAATTGAAATTGATTTCGAATTGATGAACTCTATATGCTTATTTTCTATAAATGATGATTTACTTAAATGCTTGATGAAATCTGTTGAAAAGTGATCATTGCTTACTGGGCTGTCTAGCTCATTACCTCCTATTTTACTATTTTTACAGATGTTGAGGAATTAAGATGATACAAGATATGAATGAAAGAGTGATCAGAAGCAGAATCCCTATACTTTTATTTTAGGTTGAAAGTCTTATTGAATTTGATGTAAAGCCTATGAATCGTTGTTGAATTTATTGAGATATTAAAAAAAAAATTTAGATCGTTATATTTTTGGATAATAATTATTGAATAATTATTCTGCTGTTGTTTTAAGATAACATGATAAGATACCTTGCATGCTTATGGGAAGAGTTTTCTATGAGTATGCGGTGGTTGCCATGACCCTCGATTCACAATCTCGGGTCAGGGGTGTGATATAACCGTTCTAAGATTTGATCGATGAAGGACAATGAAAAATGGTCCTTCCTAGTAACGGCATTTAATTTTCTATAATCTATGCATACTCGCCATCCAGATGATATGCGAGTGGGAAGCAGTTCACCTTCTTCGTTCTCAACCACAGTAATACCTGATTTCTTAGGTACTACTTGAGTGGGACTGACCCATTTACTATCGGATATGGGGTAGATGATTCCAGCATCTAACCACTTTACCACCTCTTTCTTTACTACTTCATGCAAGTTTGGGTTCAATCTCCTCTGTATATCTCGATAGGGTTTGGCATTTGCCTCAAAATGAATATGGTGCATGCAAATGGAGGGGTCAATTCTTTTTAAATCGGTAGTGGACCAACTGATAGCCTCTTTGTGTTCCTTCAGAATACCAACCAATTGTGCTTCCTGATTAGGGGTCAAGTCTGATGCAATGATTACAGGAAGGGTGTCATTGGGTCCTAGAAATACATACTTGAGCGTAGCAGGAAGGGATTTCAATTCTAACGTAGGTGGTGATTCTAAAGATGGGACTATTGGTGTACTGGCTAATGTAGGCAATGGCTCATACTTGATTGTCCATGAAGGAATGGTTTTATCGTGTGGTGTATCCAACAAGGTGTTAACTTCTTTCATATATCCCTCAAAGTCATACACTCCAAAGTGAGCCAAGCAAGTATCTAAGGGGTCTGGTGCTAGAATTATGGGTGTTGCATCTTCTATAATGTCTTCTAGTGTATCTACTTCGAAGTAACTATCCATTGATGGTCATTGAGAAGCACCAAACACATTCAGTCTCAATTTTTTATTCCCAAACGATACATCCATGACTCCTGTCCTACAATTAATGCATGCATTTGCCGTAGCTAGGAAGGATCGTCCTAAGATAATGAAAATTTGTCTTGGGTTGCCACTTAGTTCTATATCAAGAACCAGAAAATCAACTGGAAAGTAAAACTCATCTACCTTGACTAAGATGTCCTCAAGTATTCCACGTGGTTCCTTAATTGATCTGTCGGCTAATTGCAGTGTGACTGATATGGGTTTCAGTTCTCTGAATCCAAAAAGTTCATACACCGAACTAGGTAAAAGATTCACACTTGCCCCTAAGTCCAGAAGAGCTTTTTCAATGTGATAATCTCCTATAACATAAGAAATGATGGGGGCTCCTAGGTCCTTAAGCTTTGGAGGAGTGGCATGCTAGAAGACAGAACTAGCCTGTTCAGTGAGACGTACTTTCTTTGGGATTTATGATCTAGATTTACATTTTTGGGTGCACAAATCCTTCAAAAATTTAGCATAAGCAGGGACCTGTTTGATTGCATCTAGAAGGGAAAGATTAATTTGGACTTACTTAAATAATTTCAACATCTCATCGAGTTTTTCTTCCTTCTTATCTACAGGAATAGGGGCTTTCAGGGCATCTAAAAATGGGGCTTTAGGCAAGTAAGATGATTCCGGTGCAGTTGGTTCCTTCTCTATTTTCAGATCCTCCTTGTTCTTGGGTGATTTGGCTTCGGTTAGAGGTTTAGGGTCGGTCTCATTGGTTTTACTAGTGTGTTCAATGATCTTCCCACTTCTCAGAGTCATGATTGATTTGGCATGTTCAGAAAAAGCTTCTGGGGTATTAGAGCTCTCAATCATAAATTGCCCTCTTGGGTTGCTCTCGGGTTGGCTAGGTAATTTTCCTCCTTCCCTCCTACTGAATGCATTCGCTAGTTGACCTATTTGGGTCTCTAGCTTAGCAATGGATTGTGTGTGGGAGTTAAGGGTCTGAGTGTTGACTTCTAATCATTCTAGTGCTTTCAGAACTTTTTCCTCAAAAGCTGAGCTGTGATCAGTAGTAGACGGTTGAGGAGCATTTTGAAATTGATGGTATGGTCCATGCCTATATGTTGGGTCCTGATATTGAGGTCGAGGTGCGGCAGGGCCAACCACTGGTTGTGGTCTCCAGAAAAAATTTGGATGGTTTCTCCAGCCGGGGTTATAAGTGCTCGAATATGGATCGTTTCTTGGTCTGCGAGCTTGTTGGACTTGAGCTTGCTGAACCTGCTCATGCACAAACTCAGAAAATTGAGGTGCGGCTGGGCATTCACTAACAAAATGGTTCGGACTTGCACACAATGCACAAACTTCTTGGATTGGGTTAGGTGGAATCGAGGATTGTCCAGTATTTAGAAGATGGTCTAATTTTTGAGATAGTTCATCTACCTTACTGTGGATATCCATAACATTTTCAATCTGATAAATTTCACTTTTTTTTGTTGAAGCATGGGTTGTTCTCTAGAAGTGGCAGACATATGATGTAGAAAATTCTCACTAAGTATTTCAAAAAGCTGCCAGGCTTCATCCTCACTCTTTAGCATGAATGTCCCACCACATGATGCATAACCATTTATCGATGTTTCTCCGATAGACCATCATAAAAATACTGACAAAGTTGCCATTTAGGGACAGCATGGTGTGGATATTTACGAATGAGGTCCCTTAACCTTTCTCATGTCTCATGAAAAAGTTCACCCTCCAATTGGGAAAAACTAGTGATAGCTTTTCTAATTTGATTTGTTTTTTCAATTGAAAAGTATTTCTTGAGAAATTCTCTCTGAAGATGATCCCAAGTTGAAATGGTTATAGAGTTTAAGGAGTTTAACCAATGCTTGGCTTTGTCCTTAAGTGAGAAAGGGAATAGTTTCAACCTAAGGGCATCATCGGAGAAGTTTTAGATTTTTACTGTGGAACAAATTTCAAAAAATTCATCCAAGTGTTTGTATGAGTCCTCGTTACTAAGTCCATAGAATGATGGCAATATTTGAATAATGCTAGACTTAATCTCATATTGGGTAGCTTCTACTGGAGGTGCTTGAATGCATGGACAGTAAGTATACGAGGATGGAGTGAAATATTCTCTCAATGAGCATGGAGGATTAGTCTCATCAGGTGCAGCCATGTTTCTAACTCGGATAGTCCTAAGAGTCTTTTCTAATTCTTCGTCTAATGGTTGCAAGTCGGGTTTTAGTGATCGTCGACCTAACATGCAACTAAAAGGTCTATGTAGGACTATCCTAGTCTGTTAAGGATTTTTTTTTTTATTAAGAGGAGAAGAGAAGAGAGAAAAGAATTCTAAAGAAGAGATTCTAAGAAGTCCTAAAACTAATAGAAGAATTAGTTGTGGTTAGATTTTAATTACAATCAAGTTAGCATGCAGTGGACTCTCTATCCTAAAGTTATCCTAGTTCTAGACAGCTCCTAACTATAGTTAGCCTTCAAGCCCTCCAAGTCGGAGCTTGACCAACCAACTGGCCAGGTAAGTGTAAGGTTGGTGGGAATCCCTCCATTGCTTTCCTTAGACATCAATTAAATTGGCCAGATCAGCGAACGGAACCAATTAAAAACTACCTTCCTTCAGGCCCAATCGTCCCGCAAACCACTTGCCTAGATACCAGCTAGCTGACCAAGTCTAACCTGGTTCAATTCTCAGAGTCACTTGTCCTAATGAGCTCGAAATCCTTAGGGGTCAACGTCTAATTAATTTTAGATTAAGGTCTAGGTTATGCAAATGCAAGGGAGTGATTTGTGAGCCAAGGAAGGGTGATCAAATCCCCACTTTATCTTAGTTAATGGGTTGCACCCTTAAAGTTAATTATGGAGATGCAATGCAAAGAAACAAGGTGTCCAATCAAGTTAGAAATTTTTATATTTGAGGTTACGCTATTTTATTTAAGTGTTATGAAATGTCAGTGACTTTTTTTTTTAATTCAACCGTGCCAAGGTCCCCGGCAATGGTGCCAAAATTTGATGCGTAGTCATTGATAGCACCAAAAATAACTCTACTCACTACGTAGGTAGGATGAGTCGAGATCGTATCCTCAGGGACCTTGGGCTAAGTTGAGATTGTAAAATAAAAGAAAGAAGCATTGTTTTGATTTAGAAAATAAATTATCTTAAAATTGATGTAATTAGAAAATAAAGAGCTCGGAAGTTTTGAATTAATTTTGTACTAGCAGAGTTGTATCTCTTTTTTAATTAAATAGATGTGATTAATCTTAGAAAAAATATCTATCTTTTCTCGACACACTCCGTACCCGTAGATCACGGCGTGTCTTCGAAAAGTACTAGGTAAACAACTTATCTTTTCTCGACACACTCCGTACCCGTAGATCACGATGCGTCTCCGAAAAGTAAAAATTGTTCTTAATATTAATCTAACAGGAAAGCATAAATAAAAGCATATGAAAGAGAGCAAATAAAGAACTCATGATGATTTAAATAAAAAGCATAATCTTTATTGCATATAAAGAAATACAATAAAGTTTAGAACAATAAATCCACTCTGTACCGTTACAAAATTTTTTTTCCACTCCCGAGACTGCTAGCTTAGCTGCTCATGGAGTAGTCCCTTTCTCTTCCTCTATGCAAGGCTCTAGAAGAATTTTTGAGCTCCTCTCAAATGAGAGTACAAGAGCCTTTTTATAGGTGTTAGGAGGGATGAGTTTTACATGATTTTTTGATGTGGGACTAAAGAAAATTCTAAGGACTAAAAGATGGATGGATGAGATGGAAAGATCACAAGCAGATAAAGAAAATATAAATTCTTCCTCTTGAAGTATTTTCAAGTATCATATTTTTTCCTTTTAATGAGCATCTGTTCGTCTGTTCGCATCCGCCAGCAAAAACTCCCCGTGCCCCGCCATGCCGCGCGCCCGCGATGCCGCGTGCATGCCTGCCGTGCGCCCGCTTGCCGCGTGCGCTCACTGCCGCGCCTGCCCTGCCACGCAGATTACAAAAAGAAACTTTTGTTTCTTTAAAATGGCGCCTATATCCTTTTGAGTTCCTTGCATAGTATCTTCATTTTCTATAATACTGTATGCATCCTTCTTTTATTTTAATTTTATTTTAAGTCCAATTTTCTTCAAACTTGAGTCTTTTTGATCTGCGAATCAGACTCTTTGTATCGGCGATCCCTTTCCTGTAAAATATAAAAAGATGCATCAAATTTTTAATAAATAAAATAAATTAACTATAATTTTTTACTTTAAATGACTTAAATTAAGTGTTTATCAGCCACCATTCTTGTGTGACAAACCGATCTTACCATTGATGTTGTAGGATAAAAATCTTCTGAATATGTTTAACAAGCTCTTCATTGAATAATTGATTAAGGAGATCCTGGTTCTAGGTACTATCTGGGTTGAACAATTAAGAAACTTTATATACATCATGACAGAGATTACATTCAAAGGAATAATAGATCGACTAAGTGGTATGTTTGAAAATCAAGGATCTTCTAACACATGGATAGTTTCTCTATTGCTAATCTGCTAATAGAAGGAGTGTTTGATCCATTTAGCACCAATACAAATGGTATGCTAGATAGATTAAGATCTCCTTGGACAGTGGTAATCATTCCACAAAGTGAACCCATATTTATCATGAACCAAAGATGCCCACAATGATGTCCTACTGAGCACTAAGCTCCCAACTGCCTTTTCTATGCATGCTTCTCTACAAATTCTAAGAGACTACATACCAAGACCTCCTTTATTTTTCCCTATACAGACTAAGTTCCATGCAACAAGATGCATCTTTCTCATCCGAGGTTCATGAACCCAAAGAGATGATTTGAATAACTTCTTTAGATTAGTAATAACCTTCACTAGAAGCGCTATATTGGTGAAAAGATACACAACTGGAATCCACGATAGATTGAAGAAGTGTAATATGACCTATGTGGGAGAGATGCTTCCATTTCCATGATATCAATCTTTTGCAAACTCTATCAAACATGTTATTGAAATCTTAATGCTCGAGTCTCTCATCGGATAGCAGCACACCCAGATCACTCCACATCTCCACCAAAAGGGATATTAAGTAGCTCTATAATCTAGTACTTTTTTCTTGGGATCCACCTTTCTGCTAAATTGAATTTGAGATTTTTGAGTGTTCACATGCTGACTAGATTATAGATCTAAAAATTGATATATGAGATATGTCATGTTCCTTATCAGATCTAAAATTAAAATGATTAAGGTTTGTATTAGACTAACATAAAGTTGTCCTGGTATATAGTTTACCCTTTATACTATAAAGGTTGTCTTAATACGATGCGAACGAAATTTTTTAAAAAATATTTTCAAATTATTTTAATCATAATTTTATATCTGATTTTGCATATATAAGATATGTACCATGTTAGTTTTAGATCTAAAAAATTATATATATCATATATATTTCATAGATCTTAGATCTAAAATACCATATATGTGATATATGATATTAGGTTTAAATTTGAAAACATTTCGAGATTATAAGCCATTAATTCATAGAAAATATTTTGATTGTAGAATTCTCCATATTTTTCTTCTATTCCAATAGATTCATTTCTAGTTGTTTGATCATTTGGATCAATTGTAATTATATCGAATATAAATTTCAAAGATTTTGCTTGACTTTCTGAATCAATTTTTCTTAGAACTTATAATGGGGTCTTGAAAAATAAGTATTTTTTCTAGGCCTGTATCCATTTTTGAGGTTCACTAGGATTCAAAAGAATCGATCTTTCTTTTAGTTGCTGAATCTCTGTTTGATCGATCAATGTGTGATATATCAATTAGTATTAGAGTATGTACTAGTAAGATAATAACTTTGGATAGTATTTCTAATTACCAAAGCATTACTGGGCATTGCCTTGGCTACTAAGAGGAGATCATTAGCAAACATTAAATGAGTTATGAAAACACCCTTAGCACTTGGTTTGTAGCCAAATAGAGAGCCATTTTGAGCAAGCTATTTTAAAGACATAGATAACATGTCAGAGCAAAGAATAAATAAAAATAGGGATAGAGGGTATCCTTGCCTTAATCCAACCATAAAGGAAAACCAAGCTGAAGGTTGTCCATCATCGATGATTGAGAAATGGGGCTGATGTACACAGCACATAATCCACTGAACAAATCTGTTATAGAAAAAGTGTAGTAATATGTAATGAAGAAACCTTGTTATATACCTTCTCCATATTAGCCTTAATGACCATCAACAAGTTTCTTGTGGATGCTTTATGCATAGCATGAAAAATCTTTTGTGCTAGCATTATATTGTCTAAAATATTTCTACCAGGTACAAATGCCCCCTATTCTCTTGACACCAACAATGGCATAAGAGCTTTAATCCTATTTACAATGATCTTGGCCACCAACTTTTATATAAGGTGTTACAAATACTAGTAGGATGATAGTGTTTAACTTCCTTTGGGTTGGCAACTTTAGAAATTAACACAAGATAAGTACACTTTCAATCCTTGGGCATTGTAGCATTCCTGAACACTTTCTGGACTCCGATAATAGATCAGAAATTTTTGAAGAAGAGAGCTTGAAATTCACTTGATCCAGGTGCCCTATCTGAAGGAATTTGAGAAAGAGTTTCAATAATCTCATCTCGATACTGCTTGTATCAAAACCTCATTTTGATAGTCGGTGACATTAGTTCCAAGAGGAGGAAGATTAATATCCACTAGGAAACTTTGATCCTTCCAATGTTGTCCAAATAAATTAAAAATGGTTTCATTTCTCTCTCTTGTATCTTCAATTACAAAGCTATCTTGTTGAGTTATGCAATAGATTCAATTCATTCTCCTTCGAATGATGGTCAATCAATAAAAATGGAGGTATTTGCATCACCTTCAAGAAGCCATCGAATCCTAAATTGCTGGTGCTAGTAGGTTTCTTGTAATTTAAGAACTTTATGATACTCGACAATTTTATGAGATAAAGCAAGCTATAGTTGAACATTGTACCCGCCACATCGGATATCCTCATCCTGGAGCCAATGAATTTGAGATTCCGATCGGTTTGATTTCTCAAAGAGATTTTTCACATATTTTTTGTTCCATCGACGCAATACCTAGGGAGTATTTCTTAGAAGGTGAACCATCAAAACACTTTGAGAAGTATTACTTTGACATCTCCAAGCCTGTTTCACAGCCTCTTTGATAGTAGTAAAAGATAATCAAAATTTATGAAACCGAAAAGGCTTATTATGGTTTCGGCCCACTTTTGCTCTAATTTGGAGTAGCGGAGGAGAGTGATCAGATCCAATGCGGGGGAGATGTATGAGCTTTGATTCTAGATGAGCAATCAACCAACCATTTGTAATTAATACGCAATCTAGACATTTCCATATGTGAGCTCCCCTCCTATTATTATACTAGGTGAAATTACTCCTGATAAAGCTAATGTTATAAGAGCATTTGAATTGATAAACTCTTGGATAAATTATGTTTCTAGTCCTTGAGCTAAGTCAGATTTTTTTAAATGGTTTCTGAACTATAAAATTCTAAATTTTAGTCCCTCAACTATCTGAACCGATTTAATATTACCCTTAGATATAATTTTGATGGTTTTCTCTCACTGATTTTCTCTCACTGGAAGTTTGATCTAGCAAAATAAGATGTATAGGTGGATAACTTTTCTCAAGCGGCACTGATATGGCATTAAATAATTTTAAAAAATGATGATGATGTCATCCCAAAAGGAGAGCAATACATCTAATAATGATCTATTCTACTTGATGTATGGAAGCCAGTGCAAATAGCCAAATAGAGTCGCAGCCACCTTTGTCTTTTGCTCTTCGGATATGGACTCCATAAGTATGTCCATAATCTCGACGTAGTAACTAAAATATTACCTTCTATTCACCATATTCATTGGATCAATACAAAATTCTTTGACTCTCCTTGAACTAGCCATCATAATACTACATCACAAATCAAATTCAAATAATATATATTAGATTACATTATCATAGAACCTAATTTTGACTAACAAAATCAGATTACATATGAATATGGTTGAAACTTAAGTTGTGTGACTCAATATTTTTATTTTCTGGATAGTTTTTCAGTAGCATTACTTTTTTCAATATTTTTTTTTGAAATAATGGTTTGATATTTTCATGCAACCAACAATATTTTCATGTGGTTACTTAAAACAAACAATGAGCATGCATGTGAATAAAACAACCGATTATATTTAGAGAACCAATTCCTAAGTAAATTTTTTGGAATTTTTCTCTATATATTAGATAATATATTAGTGTAAAATTTAAGTAAACTTTCTTTATAATCTTTAGACTGATCAATCAGCTAGTTCAGGATCATTATGAACAAATATCTATCATCATATAGAAAATGATTGCTTGAAAAATCAAATAAAGAGGAATAATTTTAAAAAGAGAAAATAAATTTAATTTTTTTAATAAATAAAATTTATCTAAGTAGGAGAATCATTCATAAGAGCATTCATATAGTTCCATTCATAAGGAAGAGAATCCCTGCTTTAATAACGCACCGATTGAAATTACTAAAATCTGCGGAGAGAGAAAAGAGGGAGAAAAGAGAGAAGAAAAAAGAAAAAAGAGATGGAGAGAGAGAACATTACTGATGGACACGATGGTGAAGGATTCTTAAGGTGAGGAAGGATTCTTACAGTGGAGAAGGGAATGAGGGAATGCATCAAGAAGAAGAATTTTATGGTAGGGATTGGAGTTTTCATGATAGGAATCGAGGTTTTATAGTGGGAACGAAGGTTTCACTATAACAAAAGAGGTCTATAGTAGTGATCAAAACCATCATAAAAAATATAAAAAGTTATTGATAAAACTTATACCAATGGTTGGTAAATCACGATAATAGGTGGCTTTGCTAAAAACTATTACTACCTATTGCTGCGATTTTGGTGACCATTGGTATAAGCAAGTCTATACTAATGCCATTATAACTATCGCTATAGATATAATTAAAATTAAATATTTTTAAAAATAATTTATTTTTATAATATATATTTTTTATAAATTAATTATAAATATTTTATAATCAATTATTATCCTCTTAACGTCATATTTGACTATAGTACTCTTGTGTTTGATCCAAGAGAATCATATGATAATCTTGGATTCTTACAATTAATTTTAATTAATCACCCATATAAAGAATCGAACATTAAACATAAGACCTATTGGATAATTTTTTTGTACTTAGCCACCATGATAATATTAGCTTTATGATATAGAGATATAGTTTATTATACTTATTCAAATCTTATTCATATTATAAAATATATTTATTTTTAATATATTATGATATTTGAATTTTAATAATTAATTATTTTCATAAAAAATCAATTCTCTTCTTTTTGAAAGAAAACTAAAAAATAAATTACTTTATTTTATTCTTTATAATATTTTTAAAATCTTATTATTTAAAATATTTGTAAAATAGGTAATTTTAACATATTTTTATAACCATAAATATTTTTCTAATATTCTTTAAAAATAGACAATTCATGAATCTTCTCATTTATATTGTAACTAAAAAATATTGATATCTAATATATAATATTTTAAACTTCATATTATATAATTTATATAAGTTATTCTTAAATTTATATTTTAATACAAATTAAATTAGATCATATTCAAATTCTTGTTAAATTTACTTTTATACAATTTTTTTAGTAATTACATCATAGATCAGTACTTGGTTGTAATAGTGCATTCAATATTGATAGTGGATTTCATATCAAGATTTATTTTTATTTAATTATTAAACTAATTTAAATCATATAATTAAAATTATGTTAATTTTAAAATTTATTAAATATATAAAATATCTTTTTTATAAAATTTAAATATATATTTAATGATTAAATATTATCATCATGAAAAGTGTAAATTAGTTTACAATGATACTAATTTATCATAAAAATAATTCATAAATAATTAATAATAAAAATTATTAGTTATATTATCATATATAGAAGATAAAATTTATTTCACTGATAAATAATTAATATTCAATAACAGAATTATAAATATTATCAATGAGATTCTAACTAACTATAAAATATTATTTTTATGATATTATAAAAAATAATTAATATTTAATAATATAATTATAAATATTATCAATTAGATTCTATTTAACCATAAAATATTATTTTTACATGATAACATTGTAACATTACAAATTTTAAAAATATCTATAATTAATCATTATGATATTATAGATTTTTTATTCTAATTTTTAAAATCATTACAATAGAATACAATTTCTTATGATGTTTATAAGATATTATCGCTATATAATAACTTTTACTAACATTCTTGATCAAGTGCTATAATATTATATATCTTTTATGATATTTTTTAAAATCATTACTAGAGAATATTTGTAGTAACACCCTTTATTGAGTGTTACTAAAATTTCATCGCTATAAACTATTTTTATTGTAGTGTTTTATGGTGAAGAAAGAGAAAAATCGGGAGTTTGTTGGAAGAGTAGTAGGGACGGTAGGTTTAAGAATTTTGAAAATGGCAAAAATATCAAAAAGAGGGACCTATAGTTAAATGTTTGAAGCTGTGGATCGAAAAGTTAAAAAAAAATAAACAGGATTTAATCGGAGGTCAATATGTGGACTGGAAATCAAAAATATATTTGGTAAATTGGGCCAGAGATGGAGGTAGCAATGGAAAGGCTCTTGAGGATGTCTTCAACCTTGGTGAACCCAGTGACTATTGCATGTGGTTAGTCAAAGAAGCTGTAGATTGAGGTGGAGTGGGAGAGGGAGTGAAGGATGTTGGCAATGAAGGCCTTAATGGAGGTGTCGTAGAGGCGGTGGGCATAAAAGATGAAAAGATCAGCAATGATGATGCATGAGATGATGAAGAGGGCAGCACTGAGGGCACAAAGAATAGTGCGGTGGTGGGTCAGGAGGTCGTTGGGACATTAGAAGGAGTTAGATAGGAAGCCAAATAGATAAGAAGTTGAGGGGAGTTGGGATAACAGAGGGGTGTTGGGAAGCACCGGAAAAGGAAGCTTAAAACATCACTTTTAAAAACCAAAGTAAATTTTGCAAAAAAAAATAAAATAAAAATGAAAAATTTCACTTCAATTTTTTATAAATAAAAAATATTATTTGAAAAAAATGGAAGTGAGATAACCAAACAACTTTTTTCATCGAATTTTATGTTTCTCCTTTAAAAAAAAAAAGAACAAAAAAAGATGATACCAATTAAGCTATCGTTTTTTTGTTTTTTTTTTTTTCCCTTTGTTTTGAGTGTTGTTAGCCCTACAATAGGTTAACATAATCACATAGTGCAACGAAAGAATATTTTATTATCTCACTTAATGAGTTTCCATGTATCATCAATATGGTTGATTTTTCTATCATTGTAGATATTTTGTCTAGAAAGCATATCCAAATACAGCATTACGAAAATGTTTATTTAAGCGAGAGAAGGCTTGGTTAGTTCTCCTGTTGTAGAAGTGGTAAAAATTGTGTCCGATCCACGTCTAAGTTCCAATAAAAATTTGTCCGAATCAAAAATTAGCTCAGATGCAAGCCTACAAATCAGACTTAAATACTCTTACAATGTATATTTGGCATATGACATTCGATGAGAAAATAAATAATCTTTCTATAGGTACTCTGGTCCCCTAGGATGAACTGAATCTAGGTCTTTACAATAGGAGAGTAAACCCAAGTGAGCATTGGGTAAATTTGGTTAATCCAGATTTTAATTGTCAAGCTTTAAAACTAGGTTAGGTCCACAAAAAAGAGAAGCTTACTATAATATTCAAAGCCAGGTTAAAAGCTGATTGATTCAAGAATGACCAAATTAAAATCACACTGCTTTTATATATCTTTAATCTAATGTTATATTTTTTAAAGGGACAAACGATATAATATAATGGTGACTTTATTCTAATATATTCATTCTTTAATCTACCTTGCATGCCATGGTTGCTGTTTAATTTAAAAGTTGTTCAAATCGAATCAAATTTGGATCGTTCAAATTCAAAATAGTTACTAATGATGCTTAACAAGATAATATAGTTAAAGTTTTGCTCAACATGAAAGATAGAGAGAAATATGGGGGAACCTTATCTTAAAAAAAATTTTAAAAAAATACAGAAGAGAAATTCCACCATCAAAAGACCACAATTTGTAGTATGTACCAACAATTGAAATGTAGAAAACAAAAAGAAAATTAAGGCTTGGCTACTAATTGTACCAATCCAAATTATGCTGTTGCTTTGCATCTGATCCGGCTCTCCATCAATAAAAGGTGGGTCCAACACATCACAAATTTAGAGAACCAGCGACAAATTCCAAGTCCTTCGAAAGTATAGTGTTAGTATGAGACACCAGTTTTCCTGCCAAGCACCTGAAAGCTTGAGTAACTGCACTGTACTCTAATGAGGCCTTCCAGTGGATTATAAAATAAATAATACTACAAGGGAGTTGAGATTTTGCATTTAGCGGGACACTATATCCGCTTTGTGGGCCACCAGGCACAGCTATTGTTAGATGAACTAATAAGGGTCGCTAACACTTGAAACACACCATGTTGAAAATAAAGACATGATGCCTAACAACTAGACAAATCAAAGAAAACAACACATATAGATAAACAAAATAGAAATGGAAGAGCCTCTCTCTCTCTCTCTCTCTCTCTCTCTCTCTGTGTTTATATATATATATATATATATATAGTAATTTGTACGTATGAAGGATGGTGAATCCTTCTCCCTTGGGAAAGATACAAGCGGGCCCTATCCTTGGTGTTACTACCATCTTCCTAACTTCTAGAAAAGAGAACTTAAAATTGAACGACATGGAGCCGAACACTAGCTACTTTCAGCCCCACCACAAAAACTCAAGGCCTTCTGAGCCCTCCTCGGACAAATTGTTATTCTTACTCTTTTTTCATTTTGAGGAAGCTACAGATCTTCTGCCTTGGTGAAAATAATTTTTTGCTTCGATATTTGTACCATATTTTGATGGGTAGGTCTTATTAGATTTGGATATATACCAAGTCTGTAAACCAAATCAAGTTTACAAGATAATCTCCAGAAGATCGGCTTGGGCTAGATAACGCCAAAAACCATACTAGTGCCATTTTGCAACCACCATCCCTTATCCATATTCTTCCCCACTTTTACTCCATGAAAGCCTAGAAATAGCACTCCGAGTCCTTTTAAGTGCCATCATGTCTTGAACCTACAAGGCTTAAGCACAGTACACGCCAAAAACATACCCTTTCATATAGTCCGAAGGACCACAGGGAATAGAGCCCTTATTTTTTTCTTTTTTGGTAGGACAGCATGATTACATAGTCCTAATGTAAATACAACCCGTAACATCAGAGTACACCAAATTCTTAAGCTAAGTTTGCATTGGTTGAGCTGAATCTTTAATCACTGAAACTGTATGATTCGTCATATGGGATGCTATCCAATCTGTATCACTATTCATCTTGGAAGATGACGCACACACGTGTGCATGGAGGGGAGAGAGGGAGAGAGATTTCTGTCTTAGCACAAGGTACTAACCAAGGAGGATAAGTGGTTCTTGTAATACAAATCTCCAATAAAAGATGCATGCACTTAACACAGTCCACATGCATCTCACTGTCAGCAGAAGGCAACTATTCTTGTCGACCAGTGGAGCAGATCCATCCGGCAGGCAGGAAAAAAAAGGCCATAAGAACATTAATTTAGATTCTGAGTAACAAATTCAGCACATCACTAAGTTAGAGAACCAGTGACAAATTCCAAGTCTTTGTATAGTGTTATATATTAAGAAACACCAGTTTGCTGCCAAGCGCCTGAAGCTTCTGAGTGACTGCACTGTACTCTAATGAGACCTTGGAGTAAATAATGCTGCAAAGGAGTTGAGATTTCGCGATGTAGCGGGCCACTGTATCCACTTTGTGGCCCACTAGGCACAGCTATTGTTAGGTGAACCATGTCGTTGTTTTCGTGTTGGTACGCGTGAGCCATGTCCTTGATGGTGAGAGGGCCATGAACACTTGAAACACACCAAGCTTTATTGTGGTGTTGAAAATGAAGGCGTGCATGATGCTTAACAAATAGACAAATCGAAGAAAACAAGACATAGATGAACAAAATACAAATGAAAGAGCCTCTCTCTCTCTCTCTCTCTCTCTCTCTCTTATGGGTCCTTTCTCTCTCTTTCTCACACACGCGCACATACATAGGATCAAGTTGTTGGCGTGGTCCCTCCTCACGTGGGATCCATATTTTTTTAAAATAAAAAAAAAAAGGAACGTAACCCTGAGAAATTTTTTGGGTTGCATGGTGCAATAACCAAGGTACCAAGAAAAAGAAAAATGAGAGAAGAAGAAAAAAAAATGATGTTATTTTATCAGATAATTGGATGATTAATTGTATCCTAATTTTGATAAAAATTCAGTATATTATTTTTGATATCGAGAGCTATAAGTTGAATAGTTTTGATCTATGAAATACCTTCTCCATTAATTATTTCAAGCATCCACATATTTGATGAGATCTGTTCTCTATTCTTGTTTATTATTGAAATCTGTTGTATTGCTAACGTTTATTTATTATGGAAGCCAAGATTTATTTCAGATGATATATTTATGCAACCTCTAGTTGATCTAGAAAAGATCTGCAGTAATTTCATTATTATAAATAGTGAAAGATTCACATCAAAATTACGGTGCCTCTTTTTATGGGTTCTTGATTATTTTTTACTTATTAAATTGTCTAAGTAGATTGTAAAGATTATTATTATTTTGCAATATCTCATTTAATTACATAAAGTGGAAAAAATAATTGGTGGTATTATTGTTTATAATTGTAATTTTTTACAACAAAGTAGTATCAGAGCAAGATTGTTACGGATTGATTTGTGTATTGATTAAATTGAAGAACATATAAATCGAAGTATTGTTAAATTTATATCTTCTAATTATTTAATTTGAAAGCTTCGAATGAAAGATTTATTATTCTACAAAGGTTTGTATCATCCCATTAAAAGGAATAGTGCTAAACGAAGTGAAAAAACTTAACAAGAGTGTCAGAAAATAAATAGTAAGACAATTGGATTAATCAAGCAATAGCTAAATGATAGTATTTTTCATTATATTACCATAGAGACAAATACCTATAGTTTATGGAAGAAATTAAAGAACCTCTATGAATGAAGGATCGTACAAAACAAAGGATTCATGATCAGATAGCTTGTGAATATGAAGTATAAAAAAAAAAAGTTCAGTTGCTGAGCATCTGAGTAGATTTCAGAATGTAGTAAATCAATTGGTTGCTATAAAAATTATGCTAGATGATGAGTTAAAAGCATTATTATTGCTCAGTTCTTTACTGATAGTTGGAAAATTCTAATTGCATTACTTAGTAATTCAGCTCCTAATGATGTGATAATATTGAGAATGGTAAATGATAGTATGTTTAATGAGGAGATCAGAAGAAGAGGACAAGATGCGACTACATAATCAGAGACATTGGTTACAAAAAGACGGAGAGGAGTAAAACTATAAACTCACAAAATTTTAACGATCATGATGAGTCAAGGGGAGAATCCAAATTAAGAAAAGAGATCAAATATTTTTCTTATGGTATGCTAGGGCACATGAAAAGAGAGTGCAGAAAATTTAAAAGAGACCAATCAAGGGAGAGAGGTGAAGAAAAAGAAAAAAAGAATACAGTAGCTATTGCATCTGATGTTAATATCGCTATTATTTGTGATGATCATTTTGTGAACCTTACATAACATGATTATACTTAGATTATTGACTCAGATGCCTTTTTTCATATTACTTCTCGATGTAACTTCTTCACAACTTACATTCGTGGTGATTTTGATAGTGTCAGGATGAAAAATGATGGAATAACTAAGACTGTGAAAATGAGAGATACTTGCTTGAAAATCGATATTAGATACCAACTATTGTTGAAAAATGTGAAACATATTTTAGATATCCACATCCACTCGATCTCTACTAAAATACATGATGATGAAGGTTACCACAGCTATTTTGGTGAAAAAATGATAGCTCACTAAAAGTTCTCTAGTGGTAGCAAGAAAAAAAAAATTAAGCATACTTTACATGATGCAGACAAAATGTGCAAGATAAAGGTGAATATAGTTGAAGATTCCTTTATTAAATTAAGGCATAAGTGGCTTGGCCACATAAGTGAGGGGGAGCTTAACATTTTTGCTAGAAAAAAACTTCTTTTCATAAAAGGTACATCTCTAAAGATATGCACTGATTATTTAACTGACGAACAACATAAAGTTGTATTTTATAAATCTCTAATACATAGAAAATCATATGTTTTAGATTTGATTCACATTGATATTTGCACTATGGATGTTAGAATTTTGGTAGTGCTTTATATGTTATTACTTTTATGGATGATCATTATAGAAAAGTATGGAACTTTATCTTGAAATCTAAAGATCAGATGCTCAATATGTTCAAATATTTTCATGCTAGTATTGAAAGAGAAACAGAGAGACAATTAAAGTATATCTGAGTAGATAACAATATGAAACATAGAGGCTCATTTAAGAAATATTGTAGAGTTCATGGTATAAAACTTGAAAAAACTATTCCTAAAATATCTCAACATCCTAGAGTTGCTAAGAGAATGAATCATACCATTTGTGAAAGAATTCGGTATATGCTATCTTATACTAAATTACCTAAAACTTTTTGGGATGAAGTGATGAAAACTGTAGTAGATTTGATTAACCTTTCTATTTCAGTTCCTTTTCAAGATGATGTGCCACAAAAAGTATGGATTGGAAAAGATATTTTATATGATCATTTTGAGGATATTGGCTACAGGATATTTATTCACATCCCTAAAATTGAGAGATCCAAGGTTGATGAAAATTATAAACAATGTATCTTCTTGGGTTATGCACATGAAGAGTTTTATTATACATTATGGGATAGAATTGATAAAAAGATCATCAGAAGCAAAGATGTATTTCTAGAAGATCAGACTATTGAAAATTTTAAAGATTGAGAAGCTAAATTCTATCACTAAAAATTATGTTGATTTAGATTCAGTGCCTCCTACCATGATGAATAATGATAACTAAAAAGATGTATAGAAAGATGATGGTAACACAGTTGATGAGCCCAAACCTGATAATGATATATACCAGATGAGTATACTAAGCCAGCACCTCCAAAACCACCAATTAAGCCTCAATTTAGGAGATCTATTAGAAAGTATCCTCCTTCCTAAAGATATTCTCTTCATCAGTGTATGATGATGACCGATAGAGGAGAATCAGAATACTACCAAGAGGACATGAATCATGAGCAAAAGATAGAGTGGTTAAAAACTATATAGGAGGAGATAAAATCTTTGCATGAAAATCATACATTTAAGTTGGTGAAACTATCTAAAGATAAGAGAGCACTCAAAAATAAGTGGATATTTAGATTGAAGACTGAAGAAAAGAGCTCACAGTCAAGATATAAGATATAATTGGTTGTGAAAAGATTTGATCAAAAAAATGATATTGATTTAAAAAAAAATTTCTCATCTGTGATCAAGATATCTTCAATCCGAATTGTTCTTGGTTTAGCTGTAAGGATAAATTTGGAGATTGAATAACTTGATGTAAAAACTACTTTTCTCTATGGAGACTCAAAAAAAATTTATATAGAGTAATTAGAGAGATTCATAGTTAAAAATAAAGAGCATCTTGTATGCAGATTAAAAAAAAAACTTGTAGAACTCAAGTAGGCACCTCGATAATGGTATAAAAAGTTTAGTTTCTTCATGATGGACCATAGGTACAGTAAAATCATTTCTGATCATTATGTATTTATAAAGAGATTCTCTAATGAAGGCTTCATTATTTTGTTGCTTTATGTAGATGACATGCTGATTATTAACCATGATGCTAAAAAGATTAAAAGCTTGAAAAAAAAGTTGAGTAAATCTTTTTTTATAAAGACTTAGAGCTGGCTAAACAAATCCTTGGCATAAGAATCACTTATGATAGGAAGAGCAGAAAACTTTAATTATCTTAAGAGATGTATTGAAAAGGTACTTGATGAAGAAAAAACTGCCTTTTTCCTTATAGGATCTTCCAGATTTTATCAAATCTGAGATGGAATAATTTTAAAAAAAATTATCTTATATTTATTTCAGATCTAAATCTCTAGATCTAATTTTATTATCTAATATTAATTCTAAAATAAATCTAAAATCATAAAGAAACATGAAATACCTCAAGGGTAATCTGATTACCCTGTAGATGATCGCAGCAAGCCTGAGGTTCTGATTTAGCCACACAATCGTCTGACCTCTACCAGTATCCACTTAGATAGGACCTGGATTATCTTCTCATCATGACTCTCTGCTCCAAAAATCAGAACTCAATCTGATTAGGAAGATCTTCAAAAACCTTCCTGAAGTTGGAGCAGCAGCTTGTCGAAAAACTCCTGCAGCCCTTTGTTCAATGCATCACCACGCCTTGATCCTTCACCAGATGGATGCCCAATCTCTTAGGCGTGAAGAGGGGAGAAAAAGCACCAAGGAGGACATGGAGAAGAGGAGGGGTGGCTGGCTTTTGCTGGGTAGGGAGCAAAATTTCTTAAACCCTAGGCGCAGATAGGGTTTATATAGATCCTGCTGCGCTGCGCAGTGCCACATCATTCGATCAATCAAAAAATTCCATTTAATCCAAAAAAATTTTGATTGGTGGAGTGATGTCATCTAATCACATCAGATAAGAACCTCCATCCTCTCTCTTATGTTGGTGCCAACATTGGATAAGCACAAGGGAGATGGCGCCCAAGAGTTTATGTTGATCAAGACTCCTCTTGATCTTTATCCACTTGGGGTGCAAGCCTTGTCCAATTGTGGTGCCCACTTTGATGCTTATTTTTGGCAGGTGGACACTCCATAAAAAAATCTCCAATAACCTCTTGCCAAGTGGCCTTCAGTTTAAGACCCATATGTCAAAATTTGACAGATGTCCTAAAATAAAAATGACAGGTGTCAAGAATTAGCAGGTGTTATCTTTAATTCATCTCATAAATTAAGACAAGTCTTTTCTGAACTGGACTGGCTCCAGTCAGACTGAGAGAAACCTTCTCAAGGTTCTCTGGGTGAGTCAAAATACATTTGGCTTAATCGAGATAGAAAAGATTACACGAGGAGAAAGTTAGGCTCAATCGTGTGCTAGCACGATTTTCTTGAACCTAATTGGATCTAATCCAAATCAATTGGACTAGCCCAATTGATGACATCCAGATCCTAATCCTTGTTAGTGTGATCTAGTTAGGTTCAATTCTGTATGATAATGAGACATATCGTGATCTCATCATCGACATCATCGAAACTCCTTTCGATGGATCAGAACTCTTCTGATTCAGACAATTAGAATGATCGATCATCAAGATCATTCTAATTACTTTCAAAATCTATCAGTGACACCTAGCAATATATGGTGGCAACCCATCAGAACTGAAGATGAACCTCTTGATGCAGCTACTTGTGTGATTGAGTTCCTCTATCATGAGTTCCGACTAAATTAGGGTTAAGGTGAACTCGTCAAACCCAACATCAGTCATATGAATCAATCGATCGATCCGAGTCTGATGTGAAATCCTAATGAAAAACTCTTTTCCATTATTTCACTCTGCCATGGCGATGGGCTTAAAGACTCGATCTTTCGATCATCATAGGACTACTCCTTTCATCTACCGAGGTTGATAGATCCCATCTTGGTGCGACCTAGTTCCTACAATGAATGTGCTACAGCCAACATACACCTCAGGGTTTCGAATGGCTAGGAGATCAAGTTATGATGTAGTCAAACTATAACACACTCAAGGTGAACCGTCGATGCACCTTAGGTCAAAAAACTAGACATACAACTACAGCATCGAGCTAGTCATCGATGAGAAGGTAGACTTCCTTATGACTGCTTGATATGGTCACGCTCAGTACTCTCGTTCTCAATGAATACCTGTACTCTCACTTCAGTGTCTCCACACCATAGACTCAAGACACATCTATCCTAAGAAAGCGATCGTACACCAACCTTTCAGATCGATCACCATCCTCGTGATGATCCTATAGTCAGGAGCTGTTTATGAGTTAGTTATATAAATTCATGTCTTAAATTTTCAACTCTTAAAAATATGAATTGACATTCCTACTAACTCAAAGGATGTATCACAGACACAATGTACACAATGTGATAGAAGAATAACCCATTTATTGATTTATAGTCAAAATTATAAATTTGTCCTTAGATTTGTACAGAAATGTGTCAGCCAATCTGGCATCTAAGGCACACATCTAACAAACTCCCACTTGACCTAATGCCAATTGGCTACATATCTAAGTTCTATCTTCTCAAGGTGGGCTTCGATCTTTTGCTGGCCTAATGGCTTTGTCAGCAAGTCTGTCACATTGTTTGTGGAGTCGACTCTCTTAATCTCGACATAATCTTTGTCGAAGTAATCACGAATCAGATGGAATCACCGCTCGATATGCTTGGACTTCTGATGAGACCTTGGCTCCTTAGCTAGGGCTATGGCGCCATTATTATCACAGTAAAGAGGGATGGCATCCGATGACATCACTCCAAGCTCTGTGGCAAACTTTTTGTACCAAAATACCTCCTTCACAGCTTCCGATGCAGTAATATACTCTGCCTCCATGGTGGAATCTGCAATAACCGTCTGCTTGAAACTCTTCCAGCTAACTGTACCATTATTGTAAATGAACAGACTCCCAGATATCAACTTTCGATCATCTATATCAGACATAAAGTCTAAGTCTGTATATCCTTGAATCTGGAGTTCTCTATTTTCAAAGACTAGAAATATATCCTTAGTCCTTCTCAAGTACTTAAAGATACATTTCACAGAAGTCCAGTGCTTTTCATCTGGATTCGACTGATATCTGCTTGTGACACTCACAGCATGGGCTATATCAGGTCATGTACATAGCATGGCATACATGAGGCTCTCTATTGCCAAAGCATAAGGAATTTTGCTCATGCGTTCATCTCCTCAGGTGTGCTAGGGCACATCTTCTTGGAGAGATGAATGCCATGTCTAAAAGGTACTAAACGTTTTTTGGAGTTTTTCATGCTAAACTTTTTTAGCACCTCCTCTATGTACATCTTCTATGAAAGTCCCAGCATCCTATTTGATCTATCTCTATAGACCTTAATACCCAGTATAAAGGATGCCTCTCCTAGATCTTTCATAGAGAACTCCTTAGATAACCATACTTTGACTGAGGTCAATATGGGAATATCATTTTCAATTAGGAGGATGTCATCTACGTATAATACGAGGAAGACAACTACGCTCCCACTGACCTTTTTGAAGACACATGGTTCCTCCTCGTTCTTGATGAAACCAAACATTTTGATCATATCATTGAAACGAATATTCCAGCTCCGAGATGCTTGCTTAAGTCCATAAATGGATCTTTACAGCTTGTAGACCTTATGATCATCATCACTGGATGTGAAACTAAGTGGCTGTTCCATATAGATATCTTCCTCAAGATGTCCATTTAAGAATGCCATTTTCAGGTCCATCTACCATATTTCATAATCGAAATAGGCTACAACAGCAAGTAATGTGTGGATGGATTTTAGCATGGCTACGGGCGAGAAGGTATCCTGATAGTCATCGCGCTGACTATAACCTTTCGCTACGAGCCTAGCCTTGAATGTCTCTACATTCCCATCTGCACCTATCTTTCTCTTGAAGATCCATTTACACCCAATAGGTACAATACCTTCAGATGGATCTACCAAGGTCCAGACTTGGTTTGAGTGCATCGAGTCAATTTCTGATCTCATTTCCTCTAACCATTTCTCAGAGTCGATATCTGATATCGCCTCATCATAGGTCTTGGGATCATCACCATAAGCCCCATTTCTCGTGAAGAATATTTTCTCTATATCCTCTTGTATAGTACCTAAGTACCTTTCAGGAGAATGAAAAACCCTAATCGATCTATGAGGTGGAAGAGGTTGTGTTAGGACTGGTTCTGATTGATTTGGTTCCTCAGGTTCTTTAGCTCGTTGCTCTTGGGAGACATTCTCCTTGAGCTTAATTATTCTTCCGATGCCACCATCTTGAATAAACTATTTTTCAAGAAAAATAGTATTTCGACTCACAATCACATTGTGGTCTTTCGAAATATAGAAATAGTATCTTAATGACTCTTTAGGATATCCTATGAATCGAGCTCTAAAAGACCTGAACTCTAACTTGTCCACCTGCTGTCTCTTGACATGAGCTGGACAACCCCAAATTCTGAGATGATTCAGACTTGGCTTCTTACCTTGCCATATCTCATATGGTGTGATAGGAACGATTTTAGATGAAACCCTATTCAATATATATATTGCTGTCATGAGACAATATCTCCAAAAAAATTCAGGGAGGTCCGTGAAGCTCATCATGAAACGGACCATATCTAATAGGGTCCGATTTCTCCATTCTGAAATTTTGTTGAGTTGTGGCATTCCAGGTGGAGTCTATTGAGAGACTATGTCATTGTCCTTAAGATAGTCTAGAAACTCCCGACTAAGGTATTCACCTCTTCGATCTGATCGAAGAATCTTAATGGGCTTTTCTGTTTGTTTTTCTACTTCATGTCTAAATTTTTTGAACCTTTCAAAGGCTTCAGACTTGTGTTTCATTAAAAATACATACCCGTACCTAGACATTTCATCGGTAAAGGTAATGAAGTAGACATAGTTGTCTCTAACCGGCACATCAAATGGGCCGCATGCATCCGTATGTACTAGGGCAAGTAGGTCTGTGGCCCTTTTCACATGTCCTACAAAAGGGAGTTTGGTCATTTTGCCTTGAAGGCATGATTCACAAATTGGATATGACTCGAAAGTCATCAGACTCAACAGTCCGAATTTCTCTAATTTGTTAACCCTATCTTTCACTATATGACCTAGCCTTAGGTGCCACAGATACCTATCATTTAGACTATCTCTAGGCCTTGTAATTCCTATGGCATTCACATTTTGCTCGATATTAAATACAGATACATCAGTATGTAGCTGATAGAGACTGTTAATAAGAAAACCATTTGCAACTTTATTATTTTCATAAAATATGTTACAATGGTCCTTATGAAAGCTAATCACATAGCCTTCTTGTGCTAAACATGAAACAGAAATTAAATTCTTGCTTGCTGCAGGCACATAATAATAATATCTAAGAACTAAATCTAATCCTAACGGTAATCGTAAAGGGTAGGTTCCCACGGTCACAGTAGCAACTCTTGCTCCATTTTCGACGCATAGGATCATCTTCCTATCCCTCAGCTTCCTGCTCTTCTCAAGACCCTGTATAGAAGTGCACAAATGAGCACTAGAACTAGAGTCAAGCACCCAACTAGATGCAGAAGAAATCGTAAGATTAGATTCTAAAATGAGCATACCTCCAGAAGGATCATTCTTTTTGTTCTTCAAGGTGGCCAGGTACTGAGGAAGTTCCGCTTCCAATGGCCGTCTGATTGGCAGTGGAAATATTTTCCCTTTTCAGCAGCTTTCTTCTTCAGTTCTGTCTTCTTCTTCTTTCCATCCACCTTCTGCTTCTTCGCAGACTTCTTTTTCTTTCCAAAAGACTTTCTCTTAGAAGAAGTCCGCTCCACAGTAAAAACTGAGCCTTTTGAACCCTTCATAGAAAGCTCAGCCGTAACCAGTATGTTCATTAACTCAACCAAGGTACAATGTATTTTATGCATATAAAAGTTCATGATGAACTGACCATATGCATCAGACAATGACTGAAGGATCACATCAGTCTGAAAATCTTTGTCTAAGATGACATCGAGCTTCTCAAGCTCCTCAAGATCCTTGATCATTGTCAAATAATGATCTTGGACTGATTGCCCATCACACATTTTAGCCTTAAAAAGTCTTTGACAGACTTGATACTTGGCTGCGTGACTTTGTTCACCAAACAACTCTTGTAGGTGAGCCAATATTTGGCGGGTAGTCATAATATTCTCATGTTGGCGCTGCAAGTCATCAGACATTACACCCAACATGTAGTACCTTGCTTTGTTATCATCATCCATCCACTTTTTCAGAGATGCTCTCTGTTCAGCAGTCGGACGTGTTGGCATGACAGGTGGATCCTGATCCAAGACATGGGTCAATTTTTTGAAACCCAGAATAATTCTGTAGTTCCTTAACCAGTCCTTGAAATTGGGTCCAATCAATCTGTGGGTGTCTAGTATTTTGGTCAGGGGGTTGGATGCAGACATATTTTCTGTAGAGAATCAATAGTTTCTAATTAGATTTTGTAATTAGACTTAATCAATTTATTTAGAAGTTTTATTTTTAAATAAATTAGGCTCCCACTATTTTCTCAGATCTCTACACTCTCTAGGTAGAGATGTGAAAATCTCCGTAATTAATGATTTCTAGTGGGTGGTGCGGTCTCACCGACTGGATCATCACCTCACCTAACAGTTATTGGTGATGGGTTAACCGATGAGTGGACAACTCTTGTCCAATGATTCTCTAATCATGGTGCACCCAAAACTTGGTCTCTAATTTATGAAGCTCACCGTGCCCGAAATATTGCTCCAATCCTTAGTTAAGTCAAACCCACCATTTGCATAAACTAGATTCCTGATTGGGTCCCTCATCATATTTGAAATATTGAGCCCAATCCATCCTCTAATTTATAGCATCCAATGCCTAATGGACATGGTTGCATCTTTCCGGTGCAACTGAGTCACTGTATCCAGTCGAGAACAATCAACCCCGAGAAGGGCCCGCACATCCACAATGGTGGAAGACCTTAGACTTAATATTTTCTTAGGGAGATTTGATTTAGGTCTCATTAAACTTAGCTTGACATAGTCATAACAATTATGACTAACCTAGTGACATGGGTTAGCTCGAATTGTTAGTCACCTCAAATCAGAACTGGGTCGACACATATGGCCAGATAAGTGAGACGGATGGAAGGGATATGCCATTAACTCGATAAGAACGTATTCAAGTCGAGTAGCTTCCAATTAAAAATCAGTCGGTCGCATCTACCCAACTTACCTTAGACACCAAATTATCGAACCAGAACTAATTGGGTTAGCCTACAATCCAGGCTCTAACCATTAAGCCAAATTAGGTCTTAACTTGATCGAGTCACATATGAATATGATTCGACCTTGACCTAGACTTAATCCTATTAGGCTGGTCAATTATTAGCTTTCATGATCCCACCTAACCAACTTTTGATTCAGTTTAATCAACCGCTAGACCTAATTGAGCTACCCAAGTCCGAACCTAATTTTATGAAAATGATTTAGATCTGAAATTTTTAATTTTAGACCTAATTTAATTTTATAAGCTTAATTCATTAATTAAGTCTTGAATTCATAAATAAAATATGTAAAATAAATTCTAGGGTTTCAGGATCTAGAATTTTGCAGAAAAGTAAGTTTTGATTTCTGATTAAGGATGAACGCGCAGCACCCCTACACGTCATAAGAACATCCATTGAATGGGAGGAGAGGGTCTTTAAATCCTACTTTATTCTTATGACCGGACGGTCATGAGGAACACCTTAATCAAAAATATAAATTTAACTACAAAACTAGTTAGATCTAAATTTACATATCACATATACAATTTAAGATCTAACTAATACATGCTTTGCATACATCTCATGTATCAAAAATTAATCTAATTAACATACTTTCAGATTTAATACATCACATGTAATATCTGAAAAATAAAATTTAAATTAAACTATTCAACATAAAATTTATTCTAGACAGTTACTAGAACAATTCTACAACTAGTCTAGGCATGAAACAGATCAATCTTATGTATTATCTAAATTTTTTATTTTTTATTTTTGATCTGAATATAATATTTATATCATCAAAAATAAAAAATAAATTAGATCTAAATTATATTTTAATCTCATTAAAATATAAACTTATAAGACCATCCATAGATTAAACTATTCCTAGTCTAGTCATGCATCTCATGCACGTTAGATCTTCTCAGATTTAATTTTAAATATTTTGATTTCAGATTCTATCACATCTGATGTGATATCTAAAATTTTTTAATATTAGATAAATTAAAATTAAAATCAGATCTAAATTAGATCTGAAACTGAGCCATTAACCTGGCTCTGATACCAGTTGAAGAAAAAACTACCTTTTTCTTTGTAGGATCTTCCAGATTTCATCAAATCTAAGGTGAAATAATTTTAAAAAAATTTATCCTATATTTATTTTATATCTAAATCTTTAGATCTAATTTTATTATCTGATATTAATTCTAAAATAAATCTAAAAGCATGAGAAAATATGAAATACCTCAAGGGTAATCTGATTATCCTGTAGATGATCACAGCAAGCCTGAGGTTCTGATTTAGCCACGCAATCATCTGGCCTCTACCAGTATCCACTCAGGCAGCACCTGGATCATCTTCTCCTCACGACTCTCTATTCCAAAAATCAGAACTCAATCTGATTAGGAAGATCTTCAAAAGCCTTCCTGAAGTTAGAGTAGCAGCTTGTCGAAAAACTCCTGCAGTCCTTTGTTCAATGCGTCACCACGCCTTGATCCTTCACCAGATGGATGCCCAACCTCTTGGGCATGAAGAGGGGAGAGGGAGCACCAGGGAGGACATGGAGAAGAGGAGGGGTGGCTGGCTTTTGCTGGGTAGGGAGCAAAATTTCTTAAACCCTAGGCGCAGACAGGGTTTATATAGACCCTGCTGCGCTGCGCAGTGCCACATCATTCGACCAATCAAAAAATTTTGATTAGTGGAGTGATATCATCTGATCACATCAGATAAGAACCCCCACCCTCTCTCCTATGTTGGTGCCAACATTGGATAAGCACAAGGGAGATGGCACCCAAGAGTTTATGTTGATCAAGACTCCTCTTGATCTTTATCCACTTGGGGTGCAAGCCTTGTCCAATTGTAACACCCACTTTGGTGCTTATTTTTGGTAGGTGGACACTCCATAAAAAAATCTTCAATAATCTATTGCCAAGTGGCCTTTAGTTTAAGATCCATATATCAACATTTGACAGATATCCTAAAATGAAAATGGCAGGTGTCAGGAATTAGCAGGTGTTGTCTTTAATTCATCTCATGAATTAAGACAAGTCTTTTTTGAGATGGACTAGCTCCAGTTAGACTGAGAGAAATCTTCTCAAGATTCTCTGCGTGAGTCAAAACACATTTGGCTCAATCGAGATAGAAAAAATTGCACGAGGAGAAAGTTAGGCTCAATCGTATGCTAGCACGATTTCTTTGAACCTAATTGTATCTAATCCAAATCAATTGGGCTAGCCCAATTGATGACATCCAGATCCTAACCCTTGTTAGTGTGACCCAGTTAGGTTCAATTCTATATGGTAATGAGACATGTCATGATCTCATCATCGACATCTTCGAAACTCCTTTCGATGGACCAGAACTCTTTTGATTCAGATAAATAGAATGATCGATCATCAAGATCATTCTAATTGCTCTCAAAATCCATCAGTGATACCTAGCAGTATATGATGGCAATCCATCAGAACTGAAGATGAACCTCTCGGTGCAGCTACCTGTGTGATTGAGTTTCTCTATCATGAGTTTCGACTGAATTAAGGTTAAAATGAACTCATCAAACCCAACATCAGTCATATGAATCAATCGATCGATCTGAGTCCGATGTGAAACCCTAATGAAAAATTCTTTTTCATTATTTCACTTTGCCATGGCCATGGGATTAAGGACTTGATCTTTGGATCATCATAGGACTGCTCCTCTTATCTTTCGAGGTTGATAGATCCTATCTTGGTGCGACCTAGTTCCTATAATGAATGTGCTACAGCCATCATACATCTCAGGGTTCCAAATAGCTAGGAGATCAAGTTATGGTGTAGTCAAACTATAACATACTTAAGGTGAACCATCGATCACCTCAGGTCAAAAAACTAAACACACAACTGCAGCATCGAGCTAGTCATCGACGAGAAGGTAGACTTTCTTATGACTGCTTGATATGGTCACGCTCAGTACTTTCATTTTTAATGAATACCTGTACTCTCATTTCGGTGTCTCCATACCGTAGACTCAAGACACATCTATCCTAAGGAAGCGATCGTACACCAACCTTCCGGATCGATCACCATCCTTGTGATGATCCTATGGTCAGGAGCTGTTTATGAGTTAGTTATATAAATTCATGTCTTAAATTTTCAACTCTTGAAAATATGAATTGACATTTCTACTAACTCAAAGGATGTATCACAGACACAATGTACACAATGTGATAGAAGAATAACCCATTTATTGATTTATAGTCAAAATTATAAATTTGCTCTTAGATTTGTACAGGAATATGTCAGCCAATCTGGCATCTAGGGCACACATCTAACACTTGAAAGATTCAACATGAGCAAGTCCAAATCAGTTTCCTCTCTACTTATAGATCTCTTCAAGTTAAGCTCCAAATAATGTCCTACAAGTAATAAAGATAAAGAAGAAATGAAGAAGATTCTTTATGTATCCATAGTTGGTAGTTTGATGTATATCATGATTTGCACAAGGCTAGATGTTGCTCATGCAGTTAGTATTCTAAGTTGATTTCTTTCTAATCTTGATAAAAAAATATTGGATAGCTATTAAATGGATCCTCAGGTATCTTAGAGGCACTTCTACAGTCTATTTATGCTTTGATAAAAGCAAACCTATGCTGTATCGGTATATAGATGCAGACATGGCTGGTAGATTCGAAAAAATCTATATCAAGATACTTGATGACTTTTCAAGAAGAGGAGTGCCATGGCAATGTAAATTATAAAAATATATTACTTTATCTACTACAGAGGTCGAGTATATTATAATTACAAAAGCTTGCAAAGAACTTTTATGAGTAAAAATTTTCTACAAGAGTTGGGCCTAAAATAAGAAAAATATATACTTTATTATAATAGTCAAAGCATCATCTATCTTTCAAAAAATCCAATATTTCATTCGAGATCCAAGCATATCAATGTGAGATATCATTGGGTTCGAGATGCTTTGGAGATAAAGTTGCTTTATCTTCAAAAAATCTACATAGATGATAATGGATCAGATATGATGACTAAAATTTTATCCATAAAAAAGTTGATTGCTTGCAGAGAAAAATGGGCTTGATGAAACCTCTCACATGAGTCGAGAGGGCAAGATTAATTTGTTGGTATGGTCCCTCCTTATATTTGTGTTAGATGTATATCCTAGAAGTCAATCAGAATGATACATTAATTTATTTTAGGATATAATTACATACTTAACCTAATTATTTAGGATAGTTAATAATTATTTATGTAGTGTATGTATCTATGAATCATCCAATAAATTAATAAGATGATGATATATATTCTCAAGAGTTGAAATACTACAAGAAAAATGAGTATTAGGGATGGCTATTAGCGACGGCAGATCAGCCGTCACTAATAAATATTTTTACCAATGGCAATTAGTGATGGTAATTTTATCATCATAAATAAAAAGTTTTTTTTATTTTTTTAAAGATTATTAGCGATGGATTCCTAATTATTAGTGATGGTATTTCTTTATCACTAATAAAAAGTATTTTTTTAACATTATTAGCCATCAGAAAAAAATATTTATTAAAATTATTAGCGATGGTGGAAAAAATATTAGCGATGACATGCACCGTCACTAATAACCATTAGCGATGGTACTATTAGCAACGGCATGTCCATCATAAAAAATTAAAAAAAATATTTATTATAATTATTAGTGATGGCACAAAAAGTATTAGAGAGGGCAAATGCCATTGCTAATAATTATTAGCGATGAAACTTTAGCGATGAAACATCCATCATAAAAAAAAAAAAAAATAGTTTTATCTAAATATAGTAAAATTTAAAATTTATCTTCATTGTTCATTATCTAAATAATTATTATTAGAGTATCATCATAAAAGATCACCTCAATCTGATGGCCCTAAGTATGTCGATCATTAAAATTTGATTTTGACGATCATAAACAACCATATGATGATCTGATAGATAGAGACCACCAATGGATCCAAAAAATTGCAACAATGATCTTGATAATATTTATAGCATATTATCAAAATTTTACTTCAATCGGATATCATTATCATGGTTAATTTAGTATGAAATGATTTGGATCGTTAAATAAAAATTAAGTGATCAAAAAGCCAAACAGCATTCGATTATAATATTTTTTTTTAGATAAATAATTTTTACTATTATTTTGATCATTTGTAAGGTGACGATCATAAAATTCAAACTATACATATATGAATGATCCAAAATTCTATCTCTTGATACTCATTCTTAAAGTCCATAAGTAATTACACTTGTGCTTTTGTAAGATCTGTTTCACGTGGATAGTTCATATATGTACAGTTTGAATTTTATGATCATCATCATATAAATAATTGAAATAGTAGTAAAGATTATTTATTTAAAAAATTATTTTAATTAGATACCATTTGATCTTTTGATCACTTATTTTTTATTTAACGATCGAAATCATCCTGTACTAAATTGATCATGATAATCATGTTCGATTTAAATAAAATTTTGATAGTATATTATAAATATTATTAAGATCATCATTGTAAATTTTTGGATCCATCATTGATCTCTATCTATCAGATCATCATACGGTCATTCGTGACCGTCAAAATCAAATTTTATTGATCGACATAGCTAGAGCTATCGGATCGAGATAATTTTTTATGATGATACTCTAACGATAATTATTTAGATAATGAATGGTGAAAATAAAATTTAAATTTTAAAATTATATCATATTCAGATGATTTTTTAGGGATAGAGTCATGGTTATTAGCGACGAATTTTAGCGATCATAAATATGCCATCGCTAATATCTTTACCGACAGCATTAGGGATGGTATGTTTGTTGTTGCTAATATTCCGCCATATAAACCACCATAGGAGAAAGATATTTCACTTGTCTGCTCATCCTCTCCCATTCCCGCTGCTCATCCTCCTCTCATCGACACCCTCAGCCCCCTAACCCCCCTTTCCTCCCATCTCTCCGACATTCCGTGGCCGCTCCGACACCACCGACCCCATCCCCATGTCGGCTCGACCCTAAGTCGGCCCCACATAAGAAACAATCTTGGATTGCTTGAAACAATTTGTGAATACAAGGATAGAAATTCTTGTATGGTTAAATTTTTGAGGGAGAATTTCTGCATCTCCAAAGAAAATTCAATTTTATAGGGTTTACTTTTTGACAATGAGCCCACAATTTTATTTGACATTTTCTTACCTTGACCTCAGATAACTTAAATGAAAAAAAAGAAGAAGAAATATAGCTAGTCAAGAATATATTGTATGTTAAATGTATGTCCTAGAAACCAATATGCTGACACATTGTAATAACTCTAGAATATAATTTTGTACTTAATACATTGATTTGATCAATAAAAGGATAAAAAAAAATTTATTCAAGTGTGATATATCCTTAAATCATTCATAAAATTAGTTTCGATACATATTCTCAAAGTGTTGAGAATTAGAGACATGTATTTAATTCCTAAATACTTTCGATCATAGGATCATCATGAGGACGATGATCGATCCGGATAAACTGACACACAGATCGCTTTCTTCGGGATAAATGAGTCTCTGATCTACAGTGCAAAGATACTGGACGATAAGTATGGATAGTTATTAGAGAACAACTAGTACTGAGCGTGATCATATGAGAGGTCACTTGGATTTCTACTCGATCGTCAGTGATCGTCTCAATGCTGTAGTTGTATGACTGATCTTTTGATTTAAGATGGCATAGCTGCTCGCAATGAGGCTACTAGAGTTTGATTGATACATAAATATGGGTCTCAATGAGCCCTTATAGTAGATATTGACGATAGTTGATCCACTATAGGAGTAGGATGTGCATCAACATAGAATCTATCAATCTTGATAGAAAGGAGTAGTCCTATAAGATTTGAGAAGCTAAGTCTGAGAATCTGTAGCCACAGTAATGTGATTGATGAAAAAGAGTTTCCATAGAAGTCACAACTGAACTTGAGCTAATCAAATCTATCATATAACTGATGTTGATGTTTGATGATTTATCCATGACCTATCATCTAATCAGGACTCACGATAAAGAGACTGAATCACATGTTAACTATACCTAGAGGTTTATTTCAGTTCTACTGAGTTGCTACTACATACTGCTAGGTATCACTAGTGGATTGTGAAAGCTCACTAGGGTTGTTCTGGATCGACAATCCTTGATAAGTTAGAGTGAAATTATTCCGACCCATTGAAAAGAGTTTCAATGATACTTTGATAAAGATCATTGTATATCTTACTATCAGATAGAATTGAACCTATGGAGTTACACAACAAAGGGATTAGGTCTGAAATTAGCAATTGAGCTTATGAAGTATCAATTGGGTTTAGAGAAACCTAATTGGGTTCAAGATAATCTTGCTAGCACATGGTTGGACCCCATTCCTCTTTTCGTTTGGATTTTTTATTAGATAAAATAATTTAAACTTAATTACCTACTAATAATCTATATGAATTAGATTCATAAAACTCTAATTGTTGGGTGTCTAAGGTTTTGGATCAATTGAATTAAGGGTGCAAGTTTCTTATTAATTTTTTTGATAGTTATTTTTGGGTGCCACCTTGATTTGATCAAGTTGGGCATGTCCTATGATTAGAGGACCTTTTAATCTGATATGGGGCATCCCTTGGGTGCAAAAGAGGATGTAAAATAATGGGTGCAAGGGCTTCAAGAGTTGGCACCTAATAAGATTTCTAATGTAAGTTAAATAACTTAAGTTATTAGGAAACCTAATGCAAGTAGGACTTATATTATGAGATTGAATAAAATTCAATCCTCATGCCTATTTAAAGGGACCTCCCCTAAGGGCCCTAGTACATCAAAACCTGTAGCCCCATGCCACCTTTGGAGATCCCCACGCCCTCTCTTCCTCTCTCTTTCTCTTCTCCCCTTGGGCGTCCCACATGCCCCATCCTTTGGGATGTCCCTACCCCTTCCACACCCAAGGCTTTGGGTGTTTTCTTCCTTGTTAGTTTTCAGTATCTGGTAGCAGCACGAAGCAAGGAAGAAAGATAAGAGAAGAAAAGAAGAAGATCAAGGAAAGAGATCAAGTATTGATCGCAATCCAGGCTTCATTCAGATTCAACAGGCTGAATTTTCTTAAAGAAAAAAATTCAAACTTGAAGAGGGCTGTTCCAGATTGATCCTGAGTAGATCTCCATAAAGGTCAGATACTTATGCGGCTAGAAAAAAATCTCTTCTCTTTTAGATCTAGGTTTAAAAAAAAAGATTATGAAATAGATATGTGAATTGATCACAATCTGAATTTCAGTATATGTCAATTTCAGTACATGAACTAGATCTATGTGATTTTATATTTTTATACATGCATGATTCAGATTAAAAATATTTTAATCTTATATTCCACTGCGGTGTCTAGAAAATAAAATTTTGAAACACACATGCATATCCCAAACTTCAAATTCCAACACTGTATCTGTCCTTATAAGATTAGATCTATTTTAGAGCTTTTGTTGACAAAGAATGATAGTTTTGATCATTTGAAATAAGAAAGGACATCAAAAAGTATTCTTAGCCATTGCCGTCATATGCATGCTTTTTTATTAAGTTTAAGCAAGCAGTGCCCTCATTTAATGGCTGGCTTCCGATTGTTCATTCTAACACTTAGATAATTTTCATAGCTTAATAATGGTCCAAATTTTTATCCTGCATAATTTATGAAGCAAATCAGCTCACTATAGTTCAGTGAACAAAGTAATAGAATACACTATAAAATCAAAGTATAAAAGTACCATCGATCGCCTTAAAATATTTAAAAATCTTGCATGCTTCACTTCTTTCTTTAACTCTTGCTTATTTGCACCCCTTCCTCTTGGTTATCCTTGTAATCTTTCCACCATTTTACTTCAACATGAATATGAAAAATAGATTATTTTGATCTGTTCTACATTCCAATGACTTAACAGACATCCACTATTAACAGGTATGTTTATTTAGCTTACTACATAAAATTATGTTAAATAATTTAAATTTTTAATATAATATAATTAATTTTTATTTATAATTTTGTTAAATAATTATTATTTTATTTATAATAGATTTTAAAAAATAATTATAAAATAAATTTTGAAATATTTAATTATGAATTTAAAAAAACTATTAGCAACAGCATTAGCGATGCCATCACTAATAATTTTTTTAAATTATAATTAAAAAAACTATTAATGGCATCGTTAATGCTATCACTAATTATTATTATTAGCGATGAAAAAATTATCATCGCTAATAATGGCAATTAGTGATTAGAATATTTTCATCAAATTTTTAACGATGGTTTGCATTAGTGACGGCAAACTAACTATTAGCAATGGTAATTAGCCATCATTAATAGTCAATTTTTTTGTAGTAAAAATTTGAGACATATGTCATTGATAGTTAATTCATAAATTGCTCACGATCCTAAAATCATCATGGAGACTGTGATCGATCCAGATAGATTGGTGTACGGATCGCTTTCTTATGGATAGATAAATTTTAAGACTATAGTGTGGGGACACTGAGTGAGATTGCAGGCGCTTGTTAGGGAACAAGAGTGCTGAGCGTGTCGAATACGAGAAGCCACTTGGATGTCTACTCACTCATCAGTGATATTCTCGATGCTATAGTAGTATGAATGGTTCTTTAACTTACGGTGCTTCAACTGTTCACAATGAGGTTGCTATAGTTTGACTACACCATAACTCAATCTCCTAGCCATATGGAGCTTTGAGGTATATATTGGTTGTAATAAGTTCATTGTAGGATATGTACATAGATGGGATCTATCGATCTTAGTAGAAAAAAGAGAAGTCCTATACGATTCACGAGATTGAGTTTAAAAAATCTTTGACCAAAGCAAGTGTGAATGCTGAAAAAGAATTTTCATAAAAATTTACGAGTGAACTCGAGTCGAGCCAATCTTGCATATAACAAACGATGGGGTCTGACGAGTTTTTCATAATCTTCATCTAGTCAGGACTCACGATAAAAAAATTGAATCATATAGTAACTACACCTAAAGATTCATTACTTCCATTCTACTGGATTGCCACTATATACTGCTAGATATTACTAGTGGATCATGAGACTCGTCGAGCATCATCTTGATTATCGATGATCCTTGATGAGTAGAGTTGGAATTATTTTAATCCATTGAAAAGAGTTTCAATGATATTTTAATGGAGATCAAAATTATCTCACTATTAGATAGAATAGAACCTATGGGATCACACACAAAAGAGGTCCTGACGGATCGAAATATTGAATTATGATTTTGAATTGCAAAATAATCCAATTATCAATATGATTGATGATTGGACTAATATGTAAAAATTACATAAAAGACTTACTAAGGGCTAATATGTTATAGGAGGATCGAAAAGAGTCCCACTGGACTGAGATTTTGTCAAATTATAAATATTGTTAATTATTTGATTTGATCAAATATGAGCTGAATTAAATCAAATTGGATCTGATGGAATTTGGTTTAATTTGAATTTTTTAGTTTAAATAAGATTTGGACATAATTCTGAATTTGACTCAAACTAGATTCGAATTAGATTCAAATCGGAGTATAATTAAGATAGGAAATCAGAGTCCCATTGCATTGGGACTCTCTTCTCTTATCCATCCTTACATGGGATGCCTAACCAAGTTGTGTGCATGGAGAATATTATAGCGTGGAGACAAGAGGTGCACAAAAAGGGATGGGGCAGTGGAAAGAGAAGAGTCCTTTTCTTTTAAGGACTTTAACCAACTCCATCTAAACACTAACTAATCCCTATTTAAAAGGAGATAAAAGGGGCACCTACAGCTAAGAACACACGATGAATTTGAGAAGCTTTATAGTGTGAAAAAAAAAAAAGGAAGAAAAAGAGGGCGTGCAGAATGAGGAGGCATGAGGTCGTTGGAAGCATCCTTTCTTTATTACAACCAAAGGTTGGTTGTTAAGGTCTATTTTTCTCTCTCCCTCTTTGTCTAAGAGTTGGATATAACTTTCTCTCTCCCTTCTTCTCCATAGATGCCTAAGAGTTGGATATATCTTCTCCTCCATAAATGTCCAAGAGTTGGACATGTCTTTTCCTCCATAGATGTTTAAGAGTTGGATATGTTTTTTCCTCCATGATCAGTCCAAGAGTTGGATGAAAAGAAAAGAAAAAGGATTAGATATCTTGTTCTTCTTCTTCAGATCTTCTTCTTTTCTTTTAAGAAGAGAAAGCAAAAAGAAATTAGATTAGATCTAATTTCTTGATCCTCCTATGGATCTCTTTGATTTTCTTGAGAAGAGAATGAAAAGAGATTAAAGATTCGATAATCTAAAGAGCGATCTTTACAAAGGAGCTAGTACTTCAATAAGATTAGAATCTCCTGATCAGATCAGTCTCATATGGATACCTGTAGAGGTCAGATACTTATGCGGCTTCAAAAGACCTTAAAGACATTCACAGATCATCAGATCGCGGATTCAACAGATCATGAAGATATCCACAGATCATCGGATCACAGTAAAGATCTATCCACATAAAGATAAAAATTAGATTTTTATTTTTGCTTGTATTTTAGTCTTGTATATATGATGATGCCCAGATTATGTTGAGATATGATCTCTATATGCATGTTTGATTTGATTAGGTCTAATTAGAGATTTATTTTAATATCATTCTGACATAAAATTGCTCTAACATAATGAGTGTCGTTATGTTATATGATTGTTCTAGAATGATGTTATAAAATTTTTAAAATTTTTTTCTATTACATGTTTAAAAATTTTAAAATCTTTGTATACATAACAGATCGCCATATAATGGTGTTTCCTAACAATAGAATCCACATCCTTTTAAAATAAAAAAAAATAACCCATAAGGAACTTTTTTGGATTGCGTGGCATGATAAGAGAGGCAGCAAAAAAAATAGGGAAAGAAGAAAAATAAAAAAGATGATGTTACTTTATCAGACGATCAGATGATTGATCATATCCTGATTTTAATAATAATTCAGTATGTTGTTTTCAACATCGAAAGCTATAAATTGAACAGTTTTGATCTTTAAAAAATCTTCTCTATTAATTATTTCAAGCATCTAGATATTTAGTAAAATAATCCACTTTATTGGTGATAATTATTTATTATGGAAACTAAGATTTATACTTGATGATATATTTATATAATCTCTAGTTGATCTAAAAAAGACCTATAATAATCTCATTATTTTAAATAGTAGAAGATTCACATCAAAATTATGGTGTCTCTTTTTGTGAGCTACTTGATTACTTTTTACTTATTAAATTATCTAAATAGATCGTAGAGATTATTGCTATTTTATGATATCTCATTTAATTGTATAAAGAAAAAAAAATTATAGTATTATTATCTGTAATTATAGTTTTTTCCCATACAAAGATTTTAGATAATATCTTTCGATTAGTCTTTTTGGATATAAATATTAGATTATTATAAATAGAGTAATTTTTTATACACTGCATGTGATGTAAAAAAAATATACCATCCTATTTGATTGGGCCATGTAGCCACTGCTTTTCAACGTGTATTTAATACCTACAGTTCTGCTTTTTTGTTTGAAATTTTTAATGATGAAAATATATCTCCTCTTTTGAAAAAATTATGACATTCTGTGACCATATTATGATATCCTATGATCAAATTATGACCTTGCTGTGCAAAAATAGAGCCCAAGACAGGGGGTGAATTGAATCTTTTTAAAATTTTAAAAGATTAGTGCACTAAAATAATATGCTAAAGAGATCAAGTAAAGTGGATTGATATTCAATAAAAATAAATTCAAACACAAAAGAAAGAATGCAAGTAAATAGCATAAAGAACAAGTAAAAAGAAGTAAGCACAGCAAACACAAGAATTTATAGTGATTCGGTGCCAATCTTGCACCTACATCCACTCCCCAAGTCACTACTTGAGAATTCAATCCACTAAATAGATTTAAAAGTTATAACATGTCGGACACTCTGACCCTTGCTATCCAAGCAAGAATACTTATTTTTTGGATATAAACCAACCCTCAACAATCTGATTCAGAGTTCGGATCAACCCAAATGAGTTTTGAAACCTTCCAAAACTTAAAAACTCAAATACAATTTCAGAAAAATAGAGTACAGAAAATTCAGCACACAATCTCTTTAAATAGATACAATGAATGCAAAATAAATATAATACTCAAGGGGAAGAAGCTTTTGCTGAATATCCTCAATGAATTCCACACTTGATTGCTACAGAGAGTGGTTGGTGAAGTGATTGAATACTTCTTTTTTCTCTTTTAGGGCTGAATGAGCTTTTCACGGATGTGAGCTTTGAATGCTAGCAAAACTTCTGATTTTTTTCTTCAAGAGAGCTTTTATAATCACTATCTACCTTTGAGAATATCTTAGAGTTGGTTTAGAACTATTGGAGAATATTTAATGCGCACTAAATGCACCAAAAATAAGCTAAAAACTAGCCGTTACGCATGCTTGCAGGAATGGAACGTCTCACGGGGCATCCCACTGGCATTGGGACGTCCCATGGGGCGTCTTAATAGGCCAGATAGAAAGTTTAGCTTTCTATTTTGATCTCAGGATCTCAGGAGTCATCTTAGGTGGATCATTTCAATCACATAGGTCGTCCTAGGTGGGTCATCCCACTGTGTGTCATGAGCCAAAATGAAGCGTGCTGGCTGCCCAACGAAAGGGGATGATCTAGATGGATGGTCCCATTTTATTCCAACCTAATTTTTCATGCATTTAAGATCCCAAACTTACCAAAATACTTTCAAATGCTCTCAAGTGAATTCAAATCAATTTGGACACTCTCAAAAGCCTTCAAAAACTTTTCCAACTTGCTGAAACTTCAACTTTTGGCAAACTTGATAAAACTTTTCAAATCTAATCTCTTGGACTATCTGAAATAGCACAAAAATAGTCTTCAAAGATAGAAAATATATTAGTAGTCTTCTCAAATGATTTGTGATCATCAAAATCAATTTTTGGAGCAACAATCTCTCCCTTTTTGATGATGACAAAATATTTGAGTATACATAAAAAGTATTTTTAAAGCTCAAAAATTTGAGTTTGTGAAGTACTAGAAGAGTTATGCCAAAGATTCAACATAGAGGATCATGATATACATATTTTCAACAAACATTAATGATTTAATTCATTTAGCTGAAACCATTTGTGAAGAAATTAGAGAATTTCTAAGAATTGTTCTTATTCGATCAAAATCCTCTCCTTTCTTATATGAATTAGATTATTTTGATCATTTGGAAATAAATCTCTCCCTTTCTCATATAAAGAGTGTTCCATTTTAAAAAAAAAATTTATTGAAGTAAAGATGGTTCATAAAAGAATTTTATTCTTTTCTTCCTTAATTCTAGTTACAAAGCAATAGATATGAAAGGGAATATTTCTTTCTCTTTTTCTTGTTTTGATATTAAGGCAAGAATAAGACAAATTGAGCAAGAATCAAAAATGGATGTATCGAATTAATTTGGTATCAGTATAAAAATAAGATTAGTAAAGTGTTTGAGAAAAAAATAGGTTGATTAGAGTAATTTTTTAAATATTATCAAAATAAAGATAAAAAATTAATGTATCAGAGTTTAAAAAAAAATGGACGAATTAGTATAGAGTACTGCATTAGTGCAAAAAGCTTTTTTTTAAAAAAAAAAATAAAAAAGAGCAAAAAATTTTAACAACTACACCATTTTCATCATTTACCATTATTTCTCCCCCTTTACCATTATTATTTTTTATTTACCATTATTTCTCCCCCTTTTTATAACAAATACACCCCTTTCACCATTTACCATTATTTCTCCCCCTTTTTGACATTATCAAAAAGAATAACTAAGAGAATAAGATTTTCATGGTGTTAGGTCAAGTATCAAGAAAATAGAACATCTATTCATCCATCCAAAAAAAGAAATGATAATAGACATTCATTCATCCGAAAAGACATGATAATAAACATTCATTCATCCAAAGAGAAATGAGTCAAATAGAAACAACCTCATTCATTTACACCAAAAGAGAAGTTACAAGAGTCATAATGAGCATAAAGCTCTCATACATTCAATCTATAAAATATAACTAAATAATCTAATACAAAATAATGAAATTAGTGAGACTGGACATCAAGCACGAGATCAAGAAAGGTGAGACATGATCAACCTCATCCTCGACCAAAGGGTCTGGATCGAGATGAAGATGCCGGAGGATGGAAAGTAATAGACTGAACAAAGGATGGCTCACTAGATGCAGAGGGTCTAAACTGAAGCTGAGTCCTGATGGTATCAAGCTGGGATAAGATCTCCCTCACAGTAAGTCGGAGCCCATCTAGATCAGCAGATATGAAGTCTCTAGAGTCTCTGATGTCTGTCCAAAGCAGCTCAAGAGAGGAACGAAGCTGACTGTGGAGTCTCTCTATCTCTCGAGCCAGGACATCCATCTGCGGCGTAGAAAAAGCCGATATGCCCACTCTAGCAGAGAGAGACTACAATCCGTCTGACCTCCCTCTCTATATCAAAAATTCTACTACTAAATCTGAGAAGGGAGCTCTCCACACCCTCCAGTCTAGTACTCAAGTCAGACAAGAGCTCCATCAAAGATTAAATGTGTGGCACAATAGAAGAGTCCAGAAAAAATCAGAAAAGGCACTCGATGGAGCTGGGTGAAACTGCTGTGGCTCTTGCTGTGCTTGCTGCTGGAGAACCTGCTGTAGAATCTGCTGTTGGAACTGGTGAGACTGCTAAAGAAGCTGATCCTGAAACTACTATAGCTGGACAGATAAAATCTCTACCACTCTTTCAACTAGCTGTCCCATGTCAACATCCCCCAAGCTAGAAGTAGGCACGGTATGGCTCAATGGGGGTACTCTGACTGTGGATCCTGTCTCAGGCTTTGAAACATAGTGAACAACTGGACTCAGCCTGGGCATAGGAGAAGATGGACCCTCCTCCTCAGCATGCTCCTCCTCCTCATCATCCTCCTCCTCAACTGCTGCAGCTCGTCCCTTAGCCCATCAGCCATCAACTCTCACAAAATCCATGCGCCTAAGAGAGTGGTTGTTATAGGTGTCAGTATATGATAATCTACAAATAATCTCTCCCGCAAAACTGACTCCTGACACTCTGAAAATAATAGTAAGGGCCATACCATGGGGCAAGAGAGTCTTGGACCTGTTCAAGACTTTCCTCATGGCATCTATCATCAGGAAGGGAATATTCAGGGGAGTCTCTGAAACTACATGATGCATCAGACAAATGTCTCTCCCTATCATCAGATCATATCTTCCCTCTCTGAGAAAGAAAATTCTAGACACCATGTGGTGGAGTAGCCTTATCTCCACACTAAGATCTTTGGCCTCAATCTTCAAGAGCCCTTCCACATCATCTCTCCCTAGTATGGTTCTAAGTCTAATTTTCTTTTTGGGTAGCTCATCTAGGCAGCTACCCTCATAAGGCATCTGAAGGAATCTTTCTAGCCTAGTTGCATTTAAGATAATTTGGACTTCCTTCACTGTAGATCTCAAAACACCATCAGAGAAAACCAAATTTGAATAAAATTATTTGATCAAATCAATATACACCGGCTTAAACAAACTTAAGAAAGACTTCTACCCTTGCTTAATTAGTTTTTCTCCAATAGAAAAATCATCATGTCTCAAAAATTTGAAGTCTACATTTCTACTCAAAGCAACCTTCCTTGCAGATAATAGAATCTTACTTGGAGTTACTGAAGGGGATGCTTAGGTCGGCTCATGTGCTACCTTCTTTCTCCTTTCTTCTGCTTCCACAGATCTCACTGACTTCCTTCTTTGAGGCATTTTCATTTTGGGGCCATGTCCCAAGAAAAGGATGGATAATGGTCAAGAGGGTGGAGAAGGATGCAAATTGAAGTGAAACTAAGTGGAGAAAATGATTTTTGAAAAGTTTCTCATGAATTTAAGGGTTAGGATTTGGAATTTGGGGAAATCAGAAAAATGAGCCGTGAGAGCAGTAAATTTGGAGAGAGTATATCTCGATTTTGAGAGATTTTGATATTTTTGGAAGATCTAGGATGAGATTCCTAGGTTGGGACGAGAGGGAGAAGAAGAGTCTTTGGATTTGAGATATCCCAAAACCCCTTTTTAATGGAACAAGATTCGACTCGGCTCACTTAAAGAGAGCCTACCCGTACGAATGGGATGCCCCATGGGATGTTCCATCCAGAGTTGCATCAGGCGATAGAAAAATTATTTAAAAAAGAAAAAAAAATTCAAACTAAAAAATTTGAAATTGGTCATATCGAGTTGAAAGGGTCATTGAGAGTCTAGATAAATTTTAATATAATTTTTGATTGAATATTTCAATGAAAAAAAATTGGAGAAGGTATCTGAATAGCATTGATAATTTTTTAATTATCTTGAAAAATTCTTAAAAAATAATAGATGACTCCCAAAATTAAGATAATAAAGTCAAAAAATTTTAAATAAATTTTGAAAGTGAAATTATAATTAAAATTCAAGTAGAAGGGTCTAAGATGTCCAATTCTCTTCTAATTTCATAAAATTTACTTTTATTATGTATTTTGATGAAAATGTTAGCTAATTAATTTTTAGTGTTTATGTATTCAAGTGTTATGTCATTATTTTGAATATATTCTCTTATAAAATGATATCTAATTTTAATATATTTTGACCTAGAGTGTTTAATTGAATTTTTGATCAAATTGATGGCACTAGTATTATCACATTTTATGGAGATATTTTTAAGTTCAATATCAAAATCTATGAGCTGTTGCTTAATCCACAGGATTTGAGTATAACAACTTTCAGCTACAATGTATTCAATCTCGACCGTAGATTAAGCCACTGAATTTTGCTTCTTGTTAAACCAGGAGATTAAGTTTACTCCTAAAAATTGACAAGTTCCACTAGTATTTTTTCTATCAAGTTTGCATCCAGCAAAATCTGCATCTGAGTAACCTATTAAGTCCATAGAAGATTGTTTTGAAAACCAAAGACCTAGATTTTGTGTTCCTTTTAAGTATCTAAATATCTTTTTAACAACATTTAAGTGAGATTTCTTAGAATTTGATTGATATCTAGCACACATACATACACTGAATATTATATCAGGTCTACTAGCAGTTAGATATAATAAAGAGCCTATCGTGCCTCTATAGAACTTTGAATCAATATTTTTATCATGCTCATCTTTTTTAAATTTACAAAAAGGGATCATAGGTGTACTTATAATTTTTGAGCTCTCCATTCTAATTTTTTTTAATAATTCTCTTGTGTACTTACTTTGGATGATGGAGTTCTCTTCTTTCATTTGTTTAATCTAGAGTTCGAGGAAGAAATTGAGTTCTCCCATCATTCTCATCTCAAACTCCCCCTACATGAGCTTGACAAACTCTGGGCACAAATCTTCATTAGTAGACCCAAATATAATATCATCAACATATATTTGTATAATAAGAATTTCTTTATTCTTTCTTTTTATAAAAGGAGTAGTATCAACTTTTCCTCTTGAAAATCTATTTTTTAATAAAAACTTACTTAATCTTTTGTACTAAGCTCTAGGAGCTTGTTTTAACTCATATGAAGCTTTATTTAACCTAAATACATGATCTGAAAGTTTATGATTTTCAAAATTAGGAGGTTATTCTACATATACTTCTTTAGCAATATATCCATTTAAAAAAGCACTCTTGACATCCATTTAAAATAATTTAAAATTTATAAAGCAAGCAAAAGTAATTAGCATTCTTATGGCTTCTAATCTAGCAACAGGAGTAAATATTTCATCAAAATTATTTTTTTTTATTGATTATATCCTTTAGCAACTAATCTTGCTTTATTTCTTATTATATTTTCATCTTCATCTAATTTATTTCTATATACCCATTTAGTTTCTATTATAGGATGATTTTTAGGTCTAGTAACTAGTGTCCATATATTATTTCTTTCAAATTGATTTAACTCTTCTTGCATGGTCATTATCCAATTATGATCTTTTTCAGTTTTATCTATTGTTTTAGGTTCTAGATGTAAAACAAAAGCTACATAGTTACAAATATCTCTAAGTGAAGATTTAGTTCTTACTTCTTGTGTCAGATCATCAATTATTAATTCTCTAGGATGATTATGGACATACCTTCATTCTCTTGAGAGATTACCTGTATCTGGAGGTTGTTCTTGAATGTTCTGATCATTGATTCTTTCATCCTCTTGTTTTTCATCCATTTGATCTTTGTTTTGTTTATTTGAATCATTGAGGATGAGCTCTTCCATGATACCTGCATCATCAGCACCATCTCTCTTTCTTGATGGAAGATCATTAGTTTCATCAAAGACAACATGAATTGACTCTTCTACTACTAGTGTTCTTTTATTAAATACTCTAAAGGCTTTGCTAGAAGTGAAGTAGTCATGAAAGATAGCTTCATCAGATTTAGCATCAAATTTTTTTAGTCTATCTTTGACATTATTTAAAACAAAATTTTGACAACCAAAAATATGAAAGTAACATATATTAGGTTTTCTACCTTTCCATAATTCATAAGGTATTTTCTTTAAAATTGATCTTGTTAAGATGCGATTTAGAATGTAATATGCTGTGTTAATTACTTCTGCTCAAAGGTACTTTTGGAACTTGCTTTCACATAGCATGGTACGGGCCATCTCTTCTATAGTTTTATTTTTTCTTTCAATAATTTTATTTTGCTGAGGTGTTCTAGGTGCTGAAAAGTTATGATCTATACCTTTTTCGTCACAAAATTTTTTAAAATTTTTATTTTCAAATTCAGTGCCATGGTCACTTCGAATAGAAATAATTAGCAAACTTTTTTCATTTGAAATTTTTCGATAAAATTTGAAAAATACTGAAAATACTTCATCCTTAGAAGCTAAAAACAAAACTCAAGTAAAATATGAAAAATCATCAATGATTACAAAATCATATCTTTTTTCTCGTAGACTAGTTGTCCTTGTAGGGCCAAATAAATCTATATGTAAGAGTTCTAGCAGTTTAGAAGTTGAAACAATATTTTTAGATTTAAAGAAAACTCTTGTTTGTTTACCTAATTGACATGCATCACAAATTTTATCTTTATCAAAATTAATTTTTGGCAAACTAATAATTAAATCTTTTTTAATAATTTTAAAAAGTATATGCATACTAATATGTGCAAGCCTATGATATCAAAGCTAAATAGTCTCATTGATTTTAGTATTCATGGCCATAAGACATTGCATGTTTTGCATGAAAAAATTATCGAAATCAACCATGTAAATATTACCATGTCTATGCCCAATGAATCTAGTGCTATCATCAAAAGGACTAGTTATAATGCACATAAATGATTCAAAAACTACTTTATAATCTTTATCACATAATTGACTAATACTTAAAAGGTTATGCTTAAGACTATCTATAAGTAAAATATTTTCAATGTAAGTGGAGGGAGTGATACCAATGTTACCAATATCGATGATCTTCTCTTTGTCATTATCTCCAAATGTGACCATCCCTCCATTTTTGGCTTTCAATATGATGAATTGAGATTCATCACCAGTCATGTGTCTTGAGCATCCACTATCAAGATACCACTTTTATTTTATTGCTTGGAATGCAAGACACACCTCAGTTTCATGTACCATAAGGCACAGGTTGGCTTCTTCATGAGATTCTTCATCAGTGGTGGAGTCATCACTATCACTCCATGTAGCCATCATAGTCTTTTTCTTCTTGAACTTCTTTTGGCCTTTCTTGAGCTGGGGGCAATCTGATCTGAAATAGCCTGATTTTTTACATTTATAGCAGATAATGGGCTGTTTCTTTTTCTTTTCTTTGCTCGGCTCCCCCTTGACTAGTGGTCTTCTCCTTATCCCTTATCTTTTTCTTCTCATGAGGTGTCTAAACTTTCTGATGATCAGGGCCAAGTCCTCATCTTCTTCGCTATTGTCTGATTTTTTTGTGTCTTCTTTCTGAGCTATCGACTTGAGGGCTATGATCTTCTTTCTTTTAGTTTTCTCTTCATTGTGTTGCTTCATGGTTAGTTCGTGAGTCATGAGGGATCCAAACAGCTCCCCCATTGGTAGAGTATTCAAATTCTTGACCTCTTGGATTGCAGTGATTTTTGTCTTCCATGATCTTGATACAGATCTGAGCACTTTTCTCACAAGATCACTGTTAAAATAATATTTATCAAGACTTTTTAAACCATTTATGATATCAGTGAAACGAGTGAATATTTGAGTTATTAATTCTTCAGGTTCCATTTTAAATAGTTCGTAGTTGTGCACAAGCATATTGATCTTAGATTCTTTTATTTGGTTTGTGCTTTCGTGTGTGACTTTTAACTTATCCCAAATTTTTTTAGTTGAATTACATGTGAAAATACGATTAAATTTATTAGCATCTAAAGCATAATATAAAATATTCATAGCTTTAGCATTGAGCTGAGCCATTTTTTTATCAATTTCATCCCATTTATCTTCCGGCTTAAGGAGGACACACCATCAATTAATTTAGTTGATGTGTGTGGTCTATTTACTATAACACTCCACATATCATAGTTAAGTGCTTGTATTAAAATTTTCATCCAAACTTTTCAATAGGTGTAGTTTGACTCATTGAAAAATGAAGGTCGGTTTGTGGATTGCCCCTCGGCTAGAGATGTGCCAAACTGGGCTGCCATAGATCTTTAGCTTTTGATGGTTAAATCAAGCAAGGACTAGAGCACCGGGCTCTGATATCACTTGTTGCCTAGAAATGGAGCCCAAGAAAGAGGGGATGAATTAGATCTTTTTAAAATTTTAAAAAATTAGTGCACTAAAATAATATGCTAAAGAGATCGAGTGAAGTGGGTTGATATTCAATAAAAATAAATTCAAACACAAAAGAAGGAATGCAAGTAAATGGCACAAAGAACAAGTAAAGAGAAGTAAGCACAGCAAACATAAAAATTTATAGTGGTTCGGTGCTAACTTTGCACCTACATCCACTTTCCAAGTCCCTACTTGGGAATTCAATCCACTAAATGGATTCAAAGTTACAACACGTCGGACACTCTGACCCTTGCTATCCAAGTAAGAATACTTATTTTTTAAATACAAGCCAACCCTCAATAATCCGATTTAGTGTTCAGATCAATTCAAACAAGTTTTGGAACCTCCCAAAACTCAAAAATTCAAATACAATTTTAAAAAAATAGAGTACAAAAAATTCAGCACACAATCTCCTTAAATAGATACAATGAATGCAAATAAATACAATACTCAAAGGGAAGAAGCTTTTACTGAACACCCTCAATGAATTTTATACTTGATTGCTGCTGGAGAGTGGTTGGTGAAGTGATTGAATACTTTTTTTTTCTCTTTTACGGTTGAATGAGCTTTTTCACATATGTGACCTTTGAATGCTAGCAAAACTTCTGATTTTTCTCTTCAAGAGAGCTTTTATAATCACTATCTACCCTTGAGAATGTCTTAGAGTTGGTTTAGAGCCGTTGGAAAGTGTTTAATGCGCATTAAATGCACAAAAAATGAACAGAAAACTAGCCTTACGCGTGCTCGCAGGAATAGGACGTCCCATGGGGCATCCCACTGGCATTGGGATGTCCCAATAGGCCTGACAGAAAGTTCAACTTTTTATTTTGATCTCAGGGTCTCAAAGATCATCCCAAGTGGATCATCCCAATCACATAGGTTGTCCTAGGTGGGTCGTCCCACTGTGTGCCATGAGCCAAAATGAAGCGTGCCGGCTGCCCAACGAAAGGAGATGATCCAGATGGGTCGTCCCATTTTGTTCCAACCCAAATTTTTATGCATTTAAAGTCTGAAACTTACTAGAACACTTCTAAACGCTCTCAAGTGGATTCAAATCAATTTGGATACTCTCAAAGCCTTTAAAAACTTCTCCAACTTACGAAAACTTTAACTTTTTGGCACACTTGATAAAACTTTTCAAACCCAATCTCTTGGACTACCTAAAATATTACAAAAATAATCTCCAAAGATAGGAAACACATTAGTAGTCCCCTCAAATGGTTTGTGATCATCAAAATCAATTCTTGGAGCAACAGACCTCCTGTTCATAATTTGACTACAAAATATCATAAGAAATGAAGAGATATTTTCGTCATTTAAAAATTTTATAAATTTTTAATGACAAAAATATCCTTCTTTCTTTATAACTTCTAAAAAAAATTATGATTTTCTATGCACAATAAGTCATAATTTGACCACAGAATATCATAAAATGGCCACAAGTTGTCATAATTTTTTCAAAATAGGAGGGACATTTTTATCATTCAAAATTTTAAAACGAAAAAGCAGAATTATAAGCAATAAATATGCTATTAAATACATGTTAGAAAATGATAACTACGTGCTCCAATGTGGTTGGATGGTGCGCTCTACGTCAATTTTATTGCACCGCACGTGGTGCACAAAGACTTTCTCATTATAAATGATATTAAAACAAGCTCGGCATATGACCTATGTGAACCAGAGGGCATTGGCATTGCAACATGGGCCTATTAAGGTTGAGCATGAACCAAAAATGGTGCTTGTGATTAGATTTAAATTAAAGGTTTGGGATTTAGGTGCTAATTTTTATTAGTTTGTGGTGACAAAAGTCTGCGTAGTGAAATATGAACTCAGCTTTCTCCCTTCGGCTTCTTATTAGCATCATGTCAGCTTCCATTAGTGTGCAGGTGAAGGTAAGCAAAGCTAAATTGAGTGCTATACTGCTTAAGGTGGCTTTCTGTATTAAAGGATATATATATCAAAGTTGGAACCAAACTTAATTGATGGTGTTCAAAATCTTTTATGAGATTTGAGGTGAGCTTGAACAAGTTTTCTGCTGGGGGAGCTTTCAAATGCTAGTGAAAGTTCTAGGGTTTAGGATTGGCTCACAAATTGGTACGTTTGTAGCTTTAGCTTTTAAATTTGTTTAGGCTTCACCGATTTTCTAGTGGAGCCAAGCCAAGGAAGCCCGTTTTTGAGACAATTACACGGGCGTCGTTTGTTGGGGAAGTTGGCAGATAAATTGTATACATTCCAATGATTGCCAGCCATTTGTTGTTAGGGTTCCGATTGTATCTTTCATGTGAAAAGATAACCGATCTCCTTTCATGACACCAACCATTGGATCGCACCCCATGCAGATCTCAAAGCACTCTAAACTGCCTCATTCATCCATCTGCACAGATCTCAAAACAATCATTGCACGATTCAATAGTAATTCGAATGAAAGTGAATCCTCCTCTCTTAGAAAAGATACAACCCCTATCCTTGGTGTTAATACTGTCTTCCTAACTTTTTATCTGAAAAGCGGTCTTAAAATTGACCAAAATGCCGCACAACACTGGCTACTTTCAACTCACCAAAAAAACTCTTGAGCTAGCCCTCCTTGGACATATTGTTATTCTTACTCCTTTTGCACGTTGAGGAATCTGCAAGCCTTTTGCCTTCATGAAAATAATTGTTAGGACCACATGGAATAGAGCCTTTACTTTCCTTCTTTTTTGGTAGGACAACGTGACTATACAGGTCTAATATAGATACAACCCGTGGTACCGGAGTACACCAAATTCTTTAGCTAAGATAGCATTGATCGAGCTGACTCTTTTAATCACTGAAACTGTATGATTCGTCTAATATGGGATGTTATTCAGTCTGCATCACTGTTCACCTCGAAAGATGACGCACACACGTGCGCATGAGAGGGAGAGGGAGAGAGCTTTCAGTCTTAGCACGGGGTAGTAGACAAGGAGGGTAAGTGGCTCTTGTAATGCTCATCTCCAAGGTGCATGCATTTAACACAGTCCACATGCATCTCCCCGCCAGCTGAAGCCAATTATTCTTGCCGACCGGTGGAGCAGATCCACTCCGTACGCAGAAAAAAAAAAAAAAAGGACCACAACAAGTGCTGGCGATCCTAGAGGGCTCGGGTAACATGTAGGTACGGATATAATTTTTGAAAATAACAACTGATCTCTTGATCTTCCGTGGTACTGAAATAATATATTTATTTATTAAATCCATCTGTACGATAAAAAAATTATTTATTTATCTAAATTTAATCTCAAATCAAATATTTTTCAATAAAAATAGAAAAGAAATTAAACACACTTTACATGATGCAGACAAAATGTGCAAGATAAAGGTGAATATAGTTGAAGATTCCTTTATTAAATTATGGCATAAGTGGCTTGGCTACGTGAGCGAGGGGGAGCTTAACATTCTTACTAGAAAAAAACTCCTTTTCATAAAAGGTACATCTCTAAAGATATACACTGATTATTTAGCTGACGAACAACATAGAGTTGCATTTTATAAATCTCCAATACATAGAAAATCATATGTTTTAGATTTGATTCACATTGATGTTTGCACTATGGATGTTAGAATTTTGGTAGTGCTTTATATGTTATTACTTTTATTGATGATCATTATAGAAAAGTATGGAACTTTATCTTGAAATCTAAAGATCAGATGCTCAATATGTTCAAGCATTTTCATACTAGTATTAAAAGAGAAACAGAGAGACAATTAAAGTATATTTGAGTAGATAACAATACTGAACATAGGGGCTCATTTAAGAAATATTGTAGAGTTCATGGTATAAGACTTGAAAAAATTATTCCTAAAATATCTCAACATAATAGAGTTGCTAAGAGAATGAATCATACCATTTGTGAAAGAATTCGGTATATGCTCTCTTATACTAAATTACCTAAAACTTTTTGGGATGAAGTGATGAAAACTGTAGTAGATTTGATTAACCTTTCTATTTCAGTTCCTCTTCGAGATGATGTGCCACAAAAAGTATGGATTGAAAAAGATATTTTATATGATCATTTTGAGGATATTGGCTACAGAATATTTATTCACATCCCTAAAATTGAGAGATCCAAGGTTGATGAAAATTATAAACAATGTATCTTCTTGGGTTATGCACATGAAGAGTTTTATTATACATTATGGGATGGAATTGATAAAAAGATCATCAGAAGCAAAGATGTATTTCTAGAAGATCAGACTATTGAAAATTTTAAAGATTGAGAAGCTAAAATCTATCACTAAAAATTATGTTGATTTCGATTCAGTGCCTCCTACCATGGTGAATAATGATAACTAAAGAGATGTATGGAAAGATAATGGTAACACAGTTGATGAGCCCAAACCTGATAATGATATATGCCAGATGAGCATACTGAGCCAACTCCACCAAAACCACCAATTAAGCCTCAATTTAGGAGATCTATTAGAAAGTATCCTCCTTCCTAAAGATATTCTCTTCATCAGTGTATGATGATGACTAATAGGGGAGAATCAGAATACTACCAAGAGGGCATGAATTATGAGCAAAAGATAGAGTGGTTAAAAAATATATAGGAGGAGATAAAATCTTTGCATGAAAATCATACATTTAAGTTGGTGAAACTATCTAAAGATAAGAGAGTACTCAAAAATAAGTGAATGTTCAGATTGAAGACTGAAGAGAAGAGCTCACAGTCAAGATATAAGATATAATTGGTTGTGAAGGGATTTGATCAGAAAAATGATATTGATTTTAAAAAAAATTTCTCATCTGTGATCAAGATATCTTCAATCCGAATTGTTCTTGGTTTAGCTGTAAGGATAAATTTGGAGATTGAATAACTTGATGTAAAAACTACTTTTCTCTATGGAGACTCAAAAAAAATTTATATAGAGTAGTTAGAGGGATTCATAGTTAAAAATAAAGAGCATCTTGTATGCAGATTAAAAAAAAAACTTGCAGGACTCAAGTCGGCACCTCGATAATGGTATAAAAAGTTTAGTTTCTTCATGATGGACCATAGGTATAGTAAAATCATTTCTGATTATTATGTATTTATAAAGAGATTCTCTAATGAAGGCTTTATTATTTTGTTGCTTTATGTAGATGACATGCTGATTATTAACCATGATGCTAAAAGGATTAAAAGCTTAAAAAAAAAGTAGAGTAAATCCTTTTTTATAATGACTTAGAGCTGGCTAAACAAACCCTTGGCATAAGAATCACTTATGATAGGAAGAGTAGAAACTTTAATTATCTTAAGAGATGTATCGAAAAGGTACTTGAAAGATTCAACATGAGCAAGTCCAAATCAGTTTCCTCTCTACTTATAGATCACTTCAAGTTAAGTTTCAAATAATGTCCTACAAGTAATAAAGATAAAGAAGAAATGAAGAAGATTCTTTATGTATCCATAGTTGGTAGTTTGATGTATGTCACGATTTATACAAGGCTAGATGTTGCTCATGCAGTTAGTATTCTAAGTTGATTTCTTTCTAATCTTGATAAAAAAATATTGGATAGCTATTAAATGGATCCTCAAGTATCTTAGAGGCACTTCTACAGTCTATTTATGCTTTGATAAAAGCAAACCTATGTTGTATGGGTATATAGATGCAGACATGGCTGGTAGATTCAAGAAAATCTATATCAAGATACTTGATGACTTTTCAAGAAGAGCAGTGCCATGGCAATGTAAATTATAAAAATATATTACTTTATCTACCACAGAAGTCGAGTATATTATAATTACAGAAGCTTGCAAAGAACTTTTATGAGTAAAAATTTTCTACAAGAGTTGGGCCTAAAACAAGAGAAATATATACTTTATTATAATAGTCAAAGCATCATCCATCTTTTAAAGAATCCGATATTTCATTCGAGATCCAAGCATATCAATGTGAGATATCATTGGGTTCAAGATGCTTTGAAGATAAAGTTGCTTTATCTTCAAAAAATCTACATAGATAATAATGGATCAGATATGATGACTAAAATTTTATCCATAAAAAAGTTAATTGCTTGCAGAGAAAAATGGGCTTAATGAAACCTCCACATGAGTCGAGAGGGCAAGATTAATTTGTTGGTATGGTCCCTCCTTATATTGGTGTTAGATGTATACTCTAGAAGTCAATCAAAATGACACATTAATTTATTTTAGGATATAATTACATACTTAACCTAATTATTTAGGACAGTTAATAATTATTTATGTAGTGTATGTATCTATGAATCATCTAATAAATTAATAAGATGATGGCATATATTCTCAAGAGTTAAAATACTATAAAAAAAATGAGTATTAGGGATGGCTATTAGCGACGGCACGTCAGCCATCACTAATAAATATTTTTATCAATGGCAATTAGCGATGGCAATTTTGTCATCATAAATAAAAAGTTTTTTTATTTTTTTAAAAATTATTAGCGATGGATTCCTAATTATTAGCGATAACATTTCTTTGTCACTAATACAAAGTATTTTTTTAACATTATTAGCTATCAAAAAAATATTTATTAAAATTATTAGCGATGGTGGAAAAAATATTAGCGATGGCATACACCGTCGCTAATAACCATTAGCGACGGCACTATTAGCAACGGCATGTCCATCATAAAAAATAAAAAAAATATTTATTATAATTATTAGCGATGGCATAAAAAGTATTAAAGATGGCAAATGCCGTTGCTAATAATTATTAGCAATGAAACTATTAGCGATGAAACATCCATCACAAAAAAAAAATATTTTTCTCTGAATATAGTATAATTTAAAATTTAAAATCTATCTTCACCATTCATTATCTAAATAATTATCGTTAAAGTATTATCATAAAAGACCACCTCGATCCGATGGCCCTAGATATGTCGATTGTTAAAATTTGATTTCGACGATCATAAACAACCGTATGATGATCTGATAGATAGAGACTACCGATGGATCTAAAAACTTGCAACGATGATCTCGATAATATTTATAGCATACTATCAAAATTTTAATTCAATTGGATATCATTATCATGGTTAATTTAGTATGAAATAATTTAGATCGTTAAATAAAAATTGAGTGATCAAAAGGTCAAACGACATTCGATTATAATATAATTTTTTAGATAAATAATCTTTACTATTATTTTGATCATTTGTATGTTGGTGATCATAAAATTCAAACTGTACATATATGAATGATCCAAAACTCTGTCTTTTGATACTCATTCTTAAAGTCCATAAGTAATTACACTTGTGCTTTTGTAAGATCTGCTTCACGTGGATAGTTCATATATGCACAGTTTGAATTTTATGATCATCATCATACAAATGATTGAAACAGTAATAAAAATTATTTATTTAAAAAATTATTTTAATCAGATGCTGTTTGGCCTTTTGATCACTTATTTTTTATTTAATGATCGAAATCATCCTGTGCTAAATTGATCATGATAATCATGTTCGATTCAAATAAAATTTTGATAGTGTATTATAAATATTATCAAGATCATCATTACAAATTTTTGGATCCATCATTGATCTCTATCTATCAAATCATCATACGGTTATTCGTGATCGTTGAAATCAAATTTTATTGATCGACATAGTTAGAGCTATCGGATCGAAGTGATTTTTTGTGATGATACTTTAACTATAATTATTTAGATAATGAATGATGAAAATAGACTTTAAATTTTAAAATTATATCATATTCAGATGATTTTTTAGGGATAGAGTCATGGTTATTAGCGATAAATTTTAGCGATCGTAAATATGCCATCGCTAATATCTTTACCGACAGCATTAGGGATGGTATGTTTGTCGTTGCTAATATTCTGCCATATAAACGACCATAGGAGAAAGATATTTCACTCGTATGCTCATTCTCTCCCATTCTCGCTGCTCATCCTCCTCTCATCGACACCCTCAGCCCCCCAACCCCCCTTTCCTCCCATCTCTCCGACGTTCCGTGGCCGCTCCGACACCACTGACCCCATCCCCATGTCGGCTCGATCCTGAGCCGGCCCCACAACCCGTACCCTGGCCAACCCCGTGGCCCCTGCCCTGGCCCGACCCCGAGCCAACCCCATTGCCCCGCCCTGCTACCCCCAGCCCGCAGCCATGTCCGGTCGGCCCCCGAGCCCCCACCCTGGCTTCGATGTCCCTGGTATGACCTCGCGATCGCCCCAAGCCCCCATCCGTCGGATCCCAAGCCCCTCGACTACCTCTCACCTCCCCCCTCCCCGAGCCCTCGGCCCGCCTCCCCCGGTTGCCTCTAGTTCCTTCTTTCCCCCGTAGTCGGATTCGACTTCTCCGAGCCACCGACTGCCTCTCCAAGCCCCAAGACCCTAGCCCGCCTCCCTCCAACCGCCTCCCCAAGCCCCCAGCCCCTCCCCGAGCCCCTTGGCTGTCTCCCCAAGCCCTAGCCGCCTCCTCGAGCCCCCAACCCGCCTCCCTCCGATCGGATCATCGATTATCAGTATATGATGGTTTAATCTTTTAGATCTTTATTTTTGATAGTTTCTTGATATTTTGTTTGGTGGTTTATTATTGTCCAGTTGTTAACATATAGAGTGGAGAATTATAGTGATAACATAGTTGGATTGCAGTCAAAGGAGTTATTGGATAATTCTATATTGCCCATTCATGCATCATGATTCTAAAAACCTGATGTAGTATTTTATTTTTAAACTTTTATTATTCACATGTGTATGCTTTAATATTTTATTTTTTTTATCCATTAGCTAGTTTCACGTGCACACTGTCTTCTTTATATTATCAGACCTTGTTTTGTATCCAAGTGCTTAGATTAATATTTGCTTATCCATGATTTTGAAAATAGTTCTTATGCTTGTAGATTAACCGAGTTAAGTACATGCATTCAAGGGCCTGGTTGTAAAGCAAATCTGGTACATTATTATATTATACTAGCTTTACTTTCTTAGTGTTTAAGAATATGAATTGCATTTGTTGGTCTGATGCTACGGTAGATCTTGTATCCTTTTATGAATAAGTTAGTGTTAAGATTTTGATTCATCCTACTTAATCATAGATTGATATTGTTAAACAGTAAATTTTCACTTGTTATGTATTGATGTCTTCTGCTTTCGAAACCCAAATATCTTGGTATTAATTTTTGCATGTCCAGTTTGATTCATTCACTGATATCAATTAATGTAGGTTGCACCTTGGATTGCTTATCATGTATGATGACCAGAAAAAGAAACAATCTTGGATTGCTTGAAACAATTTGTGAATGCAAGGATAGAAATTTTTGTATAGTTAAATTTTTAAGGGAGAATTTCTGTATCTCCAAAGAAAATTCAATTTTATAGGGTTTACTTTTTGACAATGAGCCCACAATTTTATTTGACATTTTCTTGCCTTGACCTCAGATAACTTAAATAAAAAAAAAGAAGAAATATAGCTAACCAAGAATATATTGTATATTAGATGTATGTCCTAGAAGCCAATATGCTGACACATTGTAATAACTCTAGGATATAATTTTATACTTAATACATTGATTTGATCAATAAAAGGATAAAAATTTTTTCATTCAAGTGTGATGTATCCTTGAATCATCCATAAAATTAGTTTCGATACATATTCTCAAAATATTGAGAATTAGAGACATGTATTTAATTCCTAAATACTTTCGATCATAGAATCATCATGAGAATAATGATCGATCTGGATAAACTGACACATAGATTGCTTCCTTCGAGATAGATGAGTCTCTGATCTATAGTGTAGAGACACTGGACGATAAGTACGGATAGTTATTAGAGAACAACTAGTACTGAGCGTGATCACATGAGAGATCACTTAAATTTCTACTCGATCGTCAGTGATCATCTTAATACTGTAGTTGTGTGACTGATCTTTTGATTTAAGATGGCATAGCTACTCGCAGTGAGGCTACTGGAGTTTGATTGATACATAAACATGGATCTCAATGAGCCCTTGTAGTGGATATTGATGACAGTTGATCCACTGTAGGAGTAGGATGTGCATCAAGATAGAATCTATCAATCTTGATAGAAAGAAGGAGTCCTATGGGATTTGAGAAGCTAAATCTGAGAATCTGTGGCCACAGTAGTGTGATTGATGGAAAAGAGTTTTCATAGAAGTCACAACTGGACTTGAGCTAATCAAATCTATCATATGACTGATGTTGAGGTTTGACGATTTATCCATGACCTACCATCTAGTCAGGACTCACGATAGAGGGATTGAATCACATGTTAACTATATCTAGAGATTTATTTCAGTTCTACTGAGTTGCTACTACATACTACTAGGTATCACTAGTGGATTGTGAGAGCTCACTAGGGTTGTTCTGGATCGATAATCTTTGATGAGTAAGAGTGAAATTGTTCTGACCCATTGAAAAGAGTTTCAATAATACTTTGATAAAGATCATTGTATATCTCACTACCAGATAGAATTGAACTTATGGGTCACACAATAAAGAGATTAGGTCTGAAATTAGCAATTGAGCTTATGAAGTGTCAATTGGGTTTAGAGAAATTCGATTGGGTTCAAGGTAATCTTGCTAGCATATGGTTAGACTCCATTCTTTTTTTCGTTTGAATTTTTTATTTGATAAGATAATTTAAACTTAATTACCTACTAATAACTTACATGAATTAAATTCATGAGACTCCAATTATTGGGTGTCTAAGGTTTTGGATCAATTGAATTAAGGATGCAAGTCGCTTATTAATTTTCTTGATAGTTATTCTCGGGCCCCATCTTGATTTGATCAAGTTGGGTATGTCCTATGATTAAAGAACCTTTTAATTTGATATGGGGTGTCCCTTGGGTGTAAAAGAGGATGTGAAATAATGGGTGCAAGGGCTTCAAGAGTTGGCGCCTAATAAGATTCCTAATATAAGTTAAATAACTTAAGTTATTAGGAAACCTAATACAAGTAGGACTTGTATTATGAGATTGAATAAAATTCAATCCTAATGCCTATTTAAAGGGACCTCCTCTAAGGTCCCTAGAGCATCAAAACCTGCAGCCCCATACTACCTTTGGAGATCCCCATGCCCTCTCTTCCTCTCCCTTTTTCTTCTCCCCTTGGGCATCCCACACGCCCCATCCTTGGGGACGTCCCAACCCCTTCCACACCCAAGGCTTTGGGTGTTTTCTTCCTTGTTAGTTTCCAGCATCTGGTAGCAGCACAAAGCAAAGGAGAAAGATAAGAGAAGAAGAGAAGAAGAAGATCAAGGAAAGAGATCAAGTATTGATTGCGATCAAGGCTTCGTTCAGATTTAACAGGCTGAATTTTTTTAGAGAAAAAAATTCAAACCTGAAGAGGACTGTTCTAGATTGATCCCGAGTGGATATCCACAGAGGCTGGATACTTGTGCGGCTAGAAAAAAATCTCTTCTCTTCTAAATCTAGGTTCAAAAAAAGAGATTGTGAGATAGATATGTGAATTGATCACAATCTAAATTTCAGTATATGTCAATTTCAGCACATGAACTAGATCTTTGTGATTTTATATTTTTATGCATGCATGATTCAGATTAAAAATATTTTAATCTTATATTTCGCTATGGTATTTAAAAAATAAAATTTTAAAATACACATGCATGTCTCAAACCTCGAATTCCAACACTGTATCTATCCTTACAAGATTAGATCTATTTTAGAGCTTTTCTTGATAAAGAATGATAGTTTTGATCATTTGAAATAAGAAAAGACATCAAAGAGTATTCTCAGCCATTGCTGCCATATGCATGCTTTTTTATTAACTTTAAGCAAGCAGTGCCCTCATTTAATGGCTGGCTTTCGATTGTTCATTCTAATACTTAGACAATTTTCATACCTTAATAGTGGTCTAAATTGTTATCCTGCATAATTTATGGAGCAAATCAGCTCATTATAGTTCAGTGAACAAAGTAAAAGAATACACTATAAAATCAAAGTATAAAAGTGCCATCGATCACCTTAAAATATTTAAAAATCTTACATGCTTAACTTTTTTCTTTAACTCTTGCTTATTTGCGCCCCTTCCTCTTGGTTATCCTTGTGATCTTTCCGCCATTTCACTTCAACATGAATATGAAAAATAGTTTATTTTGATATATTCTATATTTCAATGACTTAACAGACATCCACTATTAATAGTTATTTCATTTAGCTTTCCACAAGAAATAATGTTAAAAAATTTAAATTTTTAATATAATATAATTAATTTTTTATTTATAATTATGTTAAATAATTATTATTTTATTTATAATAGGTTTTAGAAAATAATTGTAAAACAAGTTTTGAAATATTTAATTATGAATTTAAAAAAAAATATTATTAGCGACAGCATTAGTGATGCCGTCACTAATAATTTTTTTTAATTATAATTAAAAAAATTATTAATGGCATCGTTAATACCATCGCTAATTATTATTATTAGTGATGAAAAAATTATCATCGCTAATAATGATAATTAGCGACTATAATATTTTCATCAGATTTTTAGCGATGGTTTGCATTAGTGACGGCAAACTAACTATTAGCGATGGTAATTAGTCATCGTTAATAGTCAATTTTTTTGTAGTGAGAATTTGAGACATATATCATTGATGATTAATTCATAAATTACTTTCGATCCTAAAATCATCATAGAGATCATGATCAATTCAGATAGATTGGTGTATGGATCACTTTTTTATGGATAGATAAATTTTGAGACTACAGTGTGGGGATACTGAGTGAGATTGCAGACGCTTGTTAGGGAATAAAGGTATTGAACATGTCGAATACGAAAAGGTATTTGGATATCTACTCACTCATCAATGATATTCTCGATGCTATAGTAGTATGAATGATTCTTTAACTTATGGTGCTTTGACTGTTCACAATGAGATTGCTATAGTTTGACTACACCATAACTCAATCTCCTAGCCATATGGAGCTTTGAGGTATATATTGGCTGTAATAAGTTTATTGTAGGATATGTACATAGATGGGATCTATCGATCTTAGTAAAAAAAAGAGAAGTCCTATGCGATTCACGAGATTGAGTTCAAAAAGTCTTTGACCAAAGCAAGTGTGAATGCTGAAAAAGAATTTTCATGAAAATTCACGAGTGAACTCGAGTCGAGCCAATCTTGCATATGACAAATGATAGAATCTGACGAGTTTTTCATAATCTTCGTCAAGTTAGGACTCACGATAGAAGAACTGAATCACATAATAACTACACCTAGAGATTCATTACTTCTATTTTATTGGAATGCCACTATATACTGCTAGATATTACTAGTGGATCATGAGACTCGTCGAGCATCATCTTGATGATCGATGATCCTTGATGGATAGAGTTAGAATTATTTTAATCCATTAAAAAGAGTTTCAATGATATTTTGATGGAGATCAAAATATATCTTATTATTAGATAGAATAGAACCTATGAGATCACACACAAAAGAGGTCCTGACAAATCGAAATATTGAATTATGATTTTGAATTACAAAATGATCCAATTATCAATATGATTGATGATTGGACTAATATATAAAAATTACATAAAGAACTTGCTAAGAGTTAGTATGTTATAGGACGATCGAAAAGAGTCCCAATAGACTGGAATTTATGTCAACTTGCAAATATTGTTAATTATTTGATTTGATCAAATATGGACTGAATTAAATCAAATTGCATCTGATTGAATTTGATTTAATTTGAATTTTTTAATTTAAATAAGATTTGGACATAATTCTAGATTTGACTTAAACTAAATTCGAATTGGATTCGAATCGGAGTATAATTAAGATAGAAAATCAGAGTCCCATTGCACTGGGACTCTCTTCCCTTATCCATCCTTACATGGGATGCCTAACCAGGTTGTGTGCATGGAGAATATTATAGCGTGGAGACAAGAGGTGCACAAAAAGGGATGGGGCGGTGGAAAGAGAAGAGTCCTTCTCTTTTAAGGACTTTATGCAACTCCATCTAAACACTAACTAATCCCTATTTAAAAAGAGATAAAGGGGGCACCTACAGCTAAGAACACACGGTGAATTTGAGAAGCTTTATAGTGTGAAAAAAAAAGGAGAAAAAGAGGGTGTGCGGCATGAGGAGGTGTGAGGTTGTTGGAAGCATCCTTTCTTTATTACAACCAAAGGTTGGTTGTTAAGGTCTCTTCTTCTCTCTCCCCCTTTGTCTAAGAGTTGGACATGACTTTCTCTCTTCCTTCTCCTCCATAGATGTCTAGGAGTTGGACATATCTTCTCCTCCATAGATGTTCAAGAGTTGGACATGTCTTTTCCTCCATAGATGTTTAAGAGTTGGATATATTTTTTCCTCCATGATCAGTCCAAGAGTTGGATGAAAAGAAAAGAAAAGGGATTGGATATCTTGTTCTTCTTCTTCAGATCTTCTTCTTTTTTTTTGAGAAGAGAAAGCAAAAAGAAATTAGATTAGATCTAATTTCTTGATCCTCCTACGGATCTCTTTGATTTCCTCGAGAAGAGAATCAAAAGAGATTAAAGATTCGATAATCTAAAGAGTGATCTTTGCAAAGGAGCTAGCACTTCAATAAGATCAGAATCTCCTGATCAAATCAGTTTCATAGGAATACCTGTAGAGGTCAGATACTTATGCGGCTTTAAAGGACCTTGAAGATATTCACAGATCATCAGATCGTAATTGAATGAATCATGAAGATATCCACAGATTATCGAATCACGATAAAGATCTATCCATGCAAAGATAAAAATCATATTTTATTTTTGCTTGTATCTTAGTCTTGTATATATGATGATGTCTGGATTATGTTGAGATATGATCTCTATATGCATGTTTGATTTGATTAGATCTAATTAAAGATTTATTTTAATATCATTCTGACATAAGATTGCTCTAACATAATGAGGGTCGTTATGTTATATGATTGTTCTAGAATGATGTTAAAAAAATTTTAAAATTTTTTTCTATTATATGTTTAAAAATTTTAAAATCTTTGTATACATAACAGATCGCCATATAATGGTGTTTCCTAACAATAAAATCTACATTCTTTTAAAATAAAAAAAAATAACCCATAAGGAACTTTTTTGGATTGCATGGCATGATAAGAGAGGCAGCAAAAAAAAATAGGGGAAAAAGAAAAACAAAAAAAATGGTGTTATTTTATCGGACGATCAGATGATTGATCATATCTTGATTTTAATAATAATTCAGTATGTTGTTTTCAACATCGAAAGTCTTCTTCATTAATTATTTCAAGCATCTAGATATTTAGTGAAATAATCCACTTTATTGGTGATAATTATTTATTATAGAAACTAAGATTTATACTTGATGATATATTTATATAATCTCTAGTTGATCTAAAAAAGATCTATAATGATCTCATTATTTTAAATAGTAGAAGATTCACATCAAAATTATGGTGTCTCTTGTTGTGAGCTACTTGATTACCTTTTGCTTATTAATTTATCTAAGTAGATCATAGAGATTATTATTATTTTATGATATCCCATTTAATTGTATAAAAAAAAATTATAGTATTATTATCTGTGATTATAGTTTTTTCTCATACAAAGATTTTAAATAATATCTTTCGATTAGTCTTTTTGGATATAAATATTAGATTATTATAAATAGAGTAATTTTTTATACACCGCATGCGGTGTAGAAAAAATATACCATCCCATCTGATTGGGTTATGTAGCCACTGCTTTTCAATGTATATTTAATACCTACAGTTCTGCTTTTCTGTTTAAAATTTTCAATGACGAAAATATATCTCCTCTTCTGAAAAAAATTATGACATCCTGTGACCATGTTATGATATCCTACGATCAAATTATGACCTTGTTGCCCAAAAATGGAGCCCAAGAGGGGGGTGAATTAGATCTTTGTAAAATTTTAAAAGATTAGTACACTAAAATAATATACTAAAGAGATCGAGTGAAGTGATTTGATATTCAATAAAAATAAATTCAAACATAAAAGAAGGAATGCAAGTAAATAGCATAAAGAACAAGTAAAAAGAAGTATAGCAAATACAAGAATTTATAGTGATTTGGTACCAATCTTGCACCTATATCCACTCCCCAAGTCTCTATTTGAGAATTCAATCCACTAAATGGATTCAAAGTTATAACATGTCGGACACTCCGACCCTTGCTATCCAAGCAAGAACACTTATTTTTTGGGTATAAACCAACCCTCAATAATCTGATTCAAGATTCAGATCAACCCAAACGAGTTTTGAAACCTCCCAAAACTCAAAAACTCAAATACAATTTCAGAAAAATAGAGTACAGAAAATTCAGCACACAATCCCCTTAAATAGATACAATGAATCCAAAATAAATACAATACTCAAGGAGAAGAAACTTTTGCTGAACATTCTCAATGAATTCCATACTCGATTGCTGCTAGAGAGTGGTTGGTGAAGTGATTGAATACTTCTTTTGTCTCTTTTAGGGCTGAATGAGCTTTTCACGGATGTGAGCTTTGAATGCTAGCAAAATTTCTGATTTTTTTCTTCAAAAGAGCTTTTATAATCACTATCTACCCTTGAGAATATCTTAGAGTTGGTTTAGAGCCGTTGGAGAGTGTTTAATGTACATTAAATGTACCAAAAATAGGCTGAAAACTAGCCGTTACGCATGCTTGCAGGAATGGAACGTCCCACGGGGTATCCCACTGGTATTGGGACGTCCCATGGGGCATCCCAATAGGCCAGACAGAAAGTTTAACTTTCTATTTTGGTCTCAGAATCTCAGTAGTCATCCTAGGTGGATCATTCCAATCACATAAATCGTCCCAGGTGGGTCATCCCACTGCATATCATAAGCCAAAATGAAGCGTGCCGGCTGCCCAACGAAAGAGGATGACCCAGATGGGTCGTCCCATTTTGTTCCAACCTAATTTTTCATGTATTTAAGATTCAAAACTTATCAAAACACTTTCAAATGCTCTCAAGTAGATTCAAATCAATTTTGACACTCTCAAAAATCTTCAAAAACTTCTCCAACTTGTTGAAACTTCAACTTTTGGCACACTTGATAAAGCTTTTCAAACCCAATCTCTTGGACTACCTGCAACATCACAAAAATAATCTCTAAAGATAGAAAACATATTAGTAGTCCCCTCAAATGGTTTGTGATCATCAAAATCAATTTTTGGAGCAACAATCTCTCCCTTTTTGATGATGACAAAATATTTGAGTATACATAAAAAGTATCTTTAAAGCTCAAAGAATTTGAGTTTGTGAAGCACTAGAAGAGTTATGCCAAAGATTCAATATAGAGGATTATGATATATATATTTTCAATAAACTTTAATGATTTAATTCATTTAGCTGAAATCATTTGTGAAGAAATTAGAGAATTTTTAAGAATTATTTTTATTCGATCAAAATCTTCTCCTTTCTTGTATGAATTAGATTGTTTTGATCATTTGAAAATAAATCTCCTCCTTTCTCGTATAAAGAGTGTTCCATTTAAAAAAAAATCTTTATTGAAGCAAAGATAGTTCATAAAAAAAAAATATTTTTTTCTTCCTTAATTCTTGTATCAGAGCAATAGATATGAAAGGAAATATTTCTCTCTTTTTCTTATTTTGATATTAAGACAAAAATAAAATAAATTGAGCAAGAATCAAAAATGGATGTATCGAATCAATTTGGTATCAGTGTAAAAATAAGATTAGTAGAGTATTTAAGAAAAAAATAGGTTGATTAGAGTAATTTTTTAAATATTATCAAAATAAAGGTAAAAAAATGATATATCAAAGTTAAAAAAAATGGACGAATCAGTATAGAGTACTGCATTAGTGCAAAAAGCTTTTTTTTAAAAAAAAATAAAAAGAGCAAAAGATTTTAACAACTACACCATTTTTATCATTTACCATTATTTCTCTCCCTTTACCATTATTATTTTTTATTTACCATTATTTCTCTCTCTTTTTATAACAAATACACCACTTTCACCATTTACCATTATTTCTCTCCCTTTTTGACATCATCAAAAAGAATAACTAAGAGAATAAGATTTTCATGGTGTTAGGTTAAGTATCAAGGAAATAGAGCATCCATTCATCTATCCAAAAAAAGAAATGATAATAGACATTCATTCATCCAAAAAGACATGATAATAAATATTCATTCATCCAAAGAGAAATGAGTCAAATGGAAACAACCTCATTCATTTACACCAAAAGAGAGGTTACAAGAGTCATAATGATTATAAAGCTCTTATACATCCAATCTACAAAATATAACTAAGTAATCTAATACAAAATAATGAAATCAGTGAGACTGAATATCGAACACGAGATCAAGAAAGGTGAGACATGATCAGCCTCATCCTTGATCGAAGGGTCTGGATCGAGATGAAGATGCTGGAGGATGAAAAGTAATAGACTGAACAAAGACTGGCTCACTAGATGCAGAGGGCCTAGATTGAAGCTGAGTCCTGATGGCACCAAGCTGGTACAAAATTTCTCTCACAGTAAGTTGGAGCCCATCTAGATCAGCAGATATGAAGTCTCTAGAGTCTTTGATGTCTACCGAAGCAGCTCAAGAGAGGAACGAAGCTGACTGTGGAGTCTCTCTATCTCTCGAGCCAGGGCATCCATCTGCGACATAGAAGAAGTCGATGTGCCTACTCCAACAGAGAGAGAGACTACAATCCGTCTGACCTCCCTCTCTATATCGAAAATCCTACCATTGAATCTGAGAAGGAAGCTCTCCACATCCTCCAGTCTAGTACTCAAGTCAGACAAGAGCTCTATCAAAGATTAAATGTGTGGCACAATAGAAGAGTCCAGGAAGGATCAGAAAGGGCACTCGGTGGAGCTGGGTGAAACTGCTGTGCCTGCTACTGGAGAACCTACTGTAGAATCTGCTGTTGGAACTGGTGAGACTGTTGAAGAAGCTGATCTTGAAACCACTACAGCTGGACAGATAAAATCTCTGCCATTCTCTCAACTAGCTGTCCCATATCAACATCCCCCAAGCTAAAAGTAGGCATGGTACGGCTCAATGGGGGTACTCTGACTGAGGGTCCTGTCTTAGGCTCTGAAACATAGTGAACAACTGGACTCGACCTGGGTATAGGAGAAGATGGACCCTCCCCCTCAGCATGCTCCTCCTCATCATCCTTTTCCTCAACTGCTGTAGCTCGTCTCTTAGCCCATCGGCTGTCAACTCTCACAAAACCCATGTGCCTAAGAGAGTGGTTATTATAGGTGTCAGTATATGACAGTCTACAAACAATCTCTCTCTCAAAATTGACTCCTAACTCTCTGAAAATAACAGTAAGGGCCATACCATGGGGCAAAAGAGTCTTGGACCTGTTCAAGACTTCTCTCATGGCATCTATCATCAGGAAGGTAAGGTTCAGGGGAGTCTCTAAAACTACATGGTGCATCAGACAAATGTCTCTCCCTGTCATCAGATCATATCTTCCCTCTCTGAAAAAGAAAATCCTAGACACCATATGGTGGAGTAGCCTCATCTCCACACTAAGATATTTGGCCTCAATCTTCAAGAGCCCTTCCACATCATCTCTCCCTAGTATAGTTCTAAGTCCAATTTTCTTTTTGGGTAGCTCATCTAGGCAGCTACCCTCATAAGGCATATGAAGGAATCTTCCTAGCCTAGTTGCATTTAAGATAATTTGGACTTCCTTCACTGTAGATCTTAAAACACCATCAAAGAAAACCAAATTTGAATAAAATTTTTTGACCAAATCAATATACACTGGCTTAGACAAACTTAAGAAAGACTTCCACCCTTGCTTAATTAGTTTTTTCTCCAATAGAAAAACTATCATATCTCAAAAATTTGAAGTCTATATTTCTACCTAAAGCAACTTTCCTTGCAGATAATGGAATCTTACTTGGAGTTACTAGAGGGGATGCTTGGGTTGACTCATATACTGCTTTCTTCCTCTTTTCTTCTACTTCCACGAATCTCACCGACTTTCTTCTTTGAGGCATTCTCATTTTGGGGGTCATGTCCCAAGAACAGGGTGGAGAAGGATGCAGATTAAAGTAAAACTAAGTGGAGAAGATGATTTTTGAAAAGTTTCTCATGAATTTGAGGGTTAGGATTTGGAATTTGGAGAAATCAAAAAAATGAGCCATGAGAGCAGTAAATTTGGGGAGAGTAGATCTCGATTTTGAGAGATTTTGAAGTTTTTAGGAGATCTAGGATGAGGTTCCTAGGTTGGGACAAGAGGGAGAAGAAGAGTTTTTGGATTTGAGATGTCTTGAAACTCCTTTTTAATGGAACAGAATTTGAGTCGGCTCACTTAAAGAGAGCCTACCCGCACGAATGGAATGCCCCATGGGACATCCCATCCAGAGTTGCATCAGGCGATAGAGAAATTATTTTTAAAAAAAGAAAATTTCAAACTAAAAAATTTAAAATTGGTCATATCGAGTTGAGAGGGTCATTGAGAGTCTAAATAAATTTTGATATAATTTTTGATTAAATATTTTAATAAAAAAATTGGAGAAGGTATCTGAATAGCATTGATAATTTTTTAATTATCTTGAAAAATTCTCAAAAAATGATAGATGACTCCCAAAATTAAGATAATAAAGTCAAAAAATTTTAAATAAATTTTAGAAGTAAAATTATGATTGAAATTCAAGCAGAAAGGTTTAAGATGCCCAATTCTCTTTTAATTTCATAAATTTTATTTTTATTAAGTACTTTAATAAAAATATCAGCTAATTAATTTTTAATATTTATATATTTAATTATTATGTCATTATTTTGATCATGTTCTCTTATGAAATGATGTTTAATTTTAATATATTTTGACCTAGAGTATTTAATTAGATTTTTGGTCAAATTGATGGCACTAGTATTATCATATTTTATGGGGATGTTTTTAAGTTCAAAATCAAAATCTATGAGCTATTGCTTAATCCACAGGATTTGAGCATAGCAACTTTCAGCTGCAATATATTCGATCTCAACTGTAGACAAAGTCATTAAATTTTGCTTCTTGCTAAATCAGGAGATTAAGTTTACTCCTAAAAATTGACAAGTTTCACTAGTACTTTTTCTATCAAGTTTGCATCCAACAAAGTCTGCATCTGAGTAACCTATTAAGTCCATAGAAGATTATTTTGAAAATCAAAGACCTAGATTTTATGTTCCTTTTAAGTATCTAAATATCTTTTTAATAGCATTTAAGTGAGCTTCCTTAGGATTTGATTGATATCTAGCACACATGCATACACTGAATATTATATCAGATCTACTAGCAGTTAGATATAATAAAGAGCCTATCATGCCTCTATAGAGCTTTGAATCAATATTTTTAACATGCTCATCTTTTTTTAATTTACAGAAAGGAGTCATAGGTGTACTTATAATTTTTGAGCTCTCCATTCCAAATTTCTTTAATAATTCTCTTGTGTACTTACTTTGGATGATGGAGATCCCTTCATTTATTTAATCTAGAGTCTGAGGAAGAAATTGAGTTCTTCCATCATTCTCATCTCGAACTACCTCTACATGAGCTGGGCAAACTCTCGGCACAAATCTTCATTAGTAGATCCAAATATAATGTCATCAATATATATTTGTATAACAAAATTTTTTTTATTCTTTCTTTTTATAAAAGGAGTAGTATCAACCTTTCCTTTTGAAAATTTATTTTTTAATAAAAACTTACTTAATCTTTCATACTAAGCTCTAGGAGCTTGTTTTAACCCATATGAAGCTTTGTTTAACCTAAATACATGATCTGGAAGTTTATAATTTTTAAAACCAGAAGGTTGTTCTACATATACTTCTTCAGTAATATATCCATTTAAAAAAGCACTCTTGACATCTATTTGAAATAATTTAAAATTCATAAAGCAAGCAAAAGCAAGTAGCATTCTTATGGCTTCTAATCTAGCAACAGGAGCAAATATTTTATCAAAATTAATTCTTTCTTATTGATTATATCTTTTAGCAACTAATCTTATTTTATTTCTTATTATATTTCTATCTTCATCTAATTTATTTCTATATACCCATTTAGTTTCTATTATAGGATGATTTTTAGGTCTAGCAACTAGTGTCCATACATTATTTATTTCAAATTAATTTAACTCTTCTTGTATGGCCATTATCCAGTTATGATCTTTTTCAGCTTCATCTATTGTTTTAGGTTCTAGATGTGAAATAAAAGCTACATAGTTACAAACATCTCTAAATGAGGATCTAGTTCTTACTCCTTATGTCAGATCACTAATTATTAATTTTTTAGGATGATTATGGACATACCTCCATTCTCTTGGGAGATTACCTGTGTCTGGAGGTTATTTTTGAATGTTCTGATCATTGATTCTTTCATCCTCTTGTTTTTCATCCATCTGATCTCTGTTTTGTTTATTTGAATCATTGAGGGTGAGCTCTTCCATTCCATCTTCCATGATACTTGCATCATCAGCACTCTCTCTCTTCTTTGATGGAAGATCATTAGTTTCATCAAAGACAACATGAATTGACTCTTCCACTACTAGTGTTCTTTTATTAAATACTCTAAAGGCTTTGCTAGAAGTGAAGTAGCTAAGAAAGATAGCTTCATCAGATTTAGCATCAAATTTGCCTAGGCTATCTTAGTCATTATTCAAAATAAAATATTGACAACCAAAAATATGAAAGTAACCTATATTAGGTTTTCTACCTTTCAATAATTCATAAAGTGTTTTCTTTAAAATTGATCTTATTAAAGTACGGTTTAGAATGTAACATGCTATGTTAATTACTTCTGCCCAAAGATACTTTGGGAGCTTGCTTTCACATAGTATGGTACGGGACATCTCTTTTAGGATTCTATTTTTTCTTTCAATAACTTCATTTTGTTAAGGTGTTCTAGGTGCTGAAAAGTTATGATCTATGTCTTTTTTGTCACAAAATTTTTTAAAATCTTTGTTTTCAAATTCAATGTCATGATCACTTCGAATAGAAATAATTGGCAAACCTTTTTCATTTAAAATTTTTCGATAAAATTTGATAAATGCTGAAAATACTTCATCCTTAAAAGCTAAAAATAAAACCCAAATAAAATATAAAAAATTATCAATGATTACAAAATCATACCCTTTTTTTTCTAGACTAGTTGTCCTTGTAGGGCCAAATAAATCTATATGCAAGAGTTCTAGTAGTTTAGAAGTTGAAATAATATTTTTAGATTTAAAGAAAACTCTTGTTTGTTTACCTAATTGACATGCATCACAAATTTTATCTTTATCAAAATTAATTTTTGACAAACCAATAACTAAATTCTTTTTAATGATTTTAGAAAGTATATGCATACTAACATGTGCAAGCCTACGGTGTCAAAGCCAACTAGTCTCATTGATTTTAGCATTCATGGCTACAAGACATTGCATGTTTTGCATGAAAAGATTATCTAAATCAATAATATAAATATTTTCATGTCTATGCCCAATGAATCTAGTACTATCATCAAAAAGATTAGTTATAATGCACATAGATGATTCAAAAACTACTTTGTAACCTTTATCACATAATTGACTAATACTTAAAAAGTTATGCTTAAGACTATCTACAAGTAAAATATTTTCAATGCAAGTAGAGGGAGTGATATCAATGTTATCAATACCGATGATCTTCTCTTTGCCATTATCTCCAAAAGTGATCATCCCTCCAGTTTTGGCTTCCAATGTTATGAATTGAGATTCATCACCAATCATGTGTCTTGAGCATCCACTATCAAGATACTACTTTTATTTTGTTGCTTGGAATGCAAGACACACCTCAGTTTCATATGCCATAAGGTATAGGTTGGCTTCTTCATGAGATTCTTCATTAGTGGTGGAGTCATCACTGTCACTCCATATAGCCATCATGGCCTTCTTCTTTTTGAACTTCTTTTGGCCTTTCTTGAGCTGGGGGCATTTTGATCTGAAATAGCCCCGCTTCTTGCATTTATAGCAGATGATGGGCTGTTTCTTTTTCTTTTCTTTGCTCGGCTCTCCCTTGACTAGTGGTCTTCTCCTTATCTCTTATCTTTTTCTTCTCATGAAGCGTCTAAACTTTTTTGTGATCCAGGCCAAATCCTTATCTTCTTCACTATTGTCTGATTTTTTTATGTCTTCTTCTTCTTGAGCTGTCGACTTGAGGGCTATGGTCCTCTTTCTTCTGATTTTCTCTTCATTATGTTGCTTCATGGTCAGTTCGTGAGTCATGAGGGATCCAAGTAGCTCCTCCAATGGTAGAGTATTCAAATCCTTGGCCTCTTGGATTGCAGTGATTTTTGCCTCCTATGATCTTGATAAGGATCTGAGCACTTTTTCACAAGATCACTGTTAGAATAATATTTATCAAGACTTTTTAAACTATTTATGATGTTAGTGAAATGAGTGAACATTTGAGTTATTAATTCTTCAGATTCCATTTTAAATAGTTCGTAATTATGCACAAGCATATTGATCTTAGATTCTTTTACTTGGTTTGTGCCTTCGTATGTGACTTCTAATCTATCTCAAATTTTTTTAGCTGAATTACATATGAAAATATGATTAAATTCATTAGCATTCAAAGCACAATATAAAATATACATGGCTTTAGTATTGAGCTGAGCCATTTTCTTATCAATTTCATCCCATTCACCTTCCGGCTTAAGGAGAGACACACCATCAATTAATTTAGTGGATGTGTGTGGTTCATTTACTATGATACTCCATATGTCATAGTCAAGTACTTGTATAAAAATTCTCATCTGAACTTTTCAATAGATATAGTTTGACCCATTGAAAAATGGAGGTCGGTTTGTAGATTGCCCCTCGACTAGAGATGTGCCAAATTAGGCTGCTATAGACTTTTAGCTCTTGATGATAAAATCAAGCAAGGACTAGAGCACCAGACTCTAATACCACTTGTTGCCTAAAAATGGAGCCCAAGAGAGAGGGGATGAATTGGATCTTTTTAAAAGTTTAAAAGATTAGTGCACTAAAATAATGTGCTAAAGAGATCGAGTGAAGTGGGTTGATATTTAATAAAAATAAATTCAAACACAAAAGAAGAAATGCAAGTAAATGGCACAAAGAATAAGTAAAAAGAAGTAAGCACAGCAAACACAAGAATTTATATTGGTTCGGTGCCAACCTTGCACCTACATCCACTCCCCAAGTCTCTACTTGAGAATTCAATCTACTAAATAGATTCAAAGTTACAACACGTCGGACACTCCGATCCTTGCTATCCAAGCAAGAACACTTATTTTTTGGGTACAAGCCAACCCTCAACAATCTGATTCAGGGTTCAGATCAATCCAAACGAGTTTTGAAACCTCCCAAAACTCAAAAATCCAAATACAATTTCAAAAAAATAGAGTACAGAAAATTCAGCACACAATCTCCTTAAATAAATACAATGAATGCAAATAAATACAATACTCAAAGGGAATAAGCTTTTGCTGAACACCCTCAATGAATTTCACATTTGATTGCTGCTAAAGAATGGTTGGTAAAGTGATTGAATACTTCTTTTCTCTCTTTTAGGACTGAATGAGCTTTTCATGGATGTGAGCTTTGAATGCTAGCAAAACTTCTGATTTTCCTCTTCAAGAGAGCTTTTATAACCACTATCTACCCTTAAGAACATCTTAGAGTTGGTTTAGAACCGTTGGAAAGTATTTAGTGTGCATTAAATGCACCAAAAATGAGCTGAAAACTAGCCGTTACGCGTGCTCGTAGGAATGAGACATCTCATGGGGCATCCCACTGGCATTGGGATGTCTCATGGGGCATCCCAATAGGCCAGAAAGAAAGTTCAGCTTTCTGTTTTGGTTTCAGAATCTCAGAGGTCATCCCAGATGGATCGTCCCAATCACATGGGTCATCTCAGGTGGGTCGTCCTAGTATGTGCTATGAGCTAAAATGAAGTGTGCTGGCTGCCCAACGAAAGGGGATGATCCAGATGGGTCGTTTCATTTTGTTCTAACTTAATTTTTTATGTATTTAAAGTTCAAAACTTATCAGAACACTTCTAAACGCTCTCAAGTGGATTCAAATCAATTTGGACACTCTCAAAGCCTTCAAAAACTTTTTCAACTTGCTGAAACTTCAATTTTTGGCACATTTGATAAAATTTTTCAAATCAAATCTCTTGGACTACCTGAAATATCACAAAAATAATCTTTAAAGATAGAAAACACATTAGTAGTCCCCTCAAATAGTTTGTGATCATCAAAATCAATTCTTGGAGCAACAGACCTCCTGTTCATAATTTGACCACAAAATGTCATAAGAAATGGAGGAATATTTTCATCATTTAAAAATTTCATAAATTTTTAATGATAAAAATATCCTTCTTTCTTTATAACTTTTAAAAAAAAATTATGATTTTCTATGTACAAGAAGTCATAATTTGACCACAGAATATCATAAAATGGCCACAAGCTATCATAATTTTTTTAAAACAAGAGGGATATTTTTATCATTCAAAATTTTAAAACGAAAAAGCAGAATTATAAGCAGTAAATATGCTATTAAATACACATTAGAAAATGGTAACTACATGCTCCAATGTGGTTGGATGGTGCACTCTACGTCAATTTTATTGCACCGCACGTGGTGCACAAAGACTTTCTTATTACAAATGATATTAAAACAGGCTTGGCATATCACCAATGTGAACTAGAGGGCATTGTAACATAGGCCTATTAAGGTTGAGCATGAACCAAAAATGGTGCTTGTGATTAGATTTAATTAGATTTAAATTAAAGGTTTGGGATTTAGGTGCTAATTTTTATTAGTTTGTGGTGACAAAAGTCTGCGTGGTGAAATATGAACTCAGCTTTCTCCCTTGGGCTTCTTATTAGCATCATGTCAGCTTCCATTAGTGTGCAGGTGAAGGTAAGCAAAGCTAAATTGAGTGCTATACTGCTTAAGGTGGCTTTCTGTATTAAAGGATATATCAAAGTTGGAACCAAACTTAATTGATGGTGTTCAAAATCTTTTATGAGATTTGAGGTGAGCTTGAACAAGTCTTCTGCTGGGGGAGCTTTCAAATGCTAGTGAAAGTTCTAGGGTTTAGGATTGGCTCACAAATTGGTACGTTTATAGCCTTAGCTTTTAAATTTGTTTAAGCTTCACCGATTTTCTAGTGGAGCCAAGCCAAGGAAGTCTGTTTTTGAGAAAATTACACGGGCATCATTTGTTGGGGGAGTTGGCAGATAAATTGTATACATTCCAATGATTGCCAGCCATTTGTTGTTAGGGTTCCGATTGTATCTTTCATGTGAAAAGATAACCGATCTCCTTTCATGACACCAACCATTGGATCGTACCCCATGCAGATCTCAAAGCACTCTAAACTGCCTCATTCATCCATCTGCACAGATCTCAAAACAATCATTGCACGATTCAATAGTAATTCGAATGAAAGTGAATCCACCTCTCTTAGAAAATATACAACCCCTATCCTTGGTGTTAATACTGTCTTCCTAACTTTTTATCTGAAAAGCGGTCTTAAAATTGACCAAAATGCCGCACAACACTGGCTACTTTCAACTCACCAAAAAAACTCTTGAGCTAGCCCTCCTTGGACATATTGTTATTCTTACTCCTTTTGCACGTTGAGGAATCTGCAAGCCTTTTGCCTTCATGAAAATAATTGTTAGGACCACATGGAATAGAGCCTTTACTTTCCTTCTTTTTTGGTAGGACAACGTGACTATACAGTTCTAATATAGATACAACCCGTGGTACCGGAGTACACCAAATTCTTTAGCTAAGATAGCATTGATCGAGCTGACTCTTTTAATCACTGAAACTGTATGATTCGTCATATATGGGATGCTATTCAGTCTGCATCACTGTTCACCTCGAAAGATGACGCACACACGTGCGCATGAGAGGGAGAGGGAGAGGGAGAGAGGTTTCAGTCTTAGCACGGGGTAGTAGACAAGGAGGATAAGTGGCTCTTGTAATTTACATCTCCAAGGTGCATGCATTTAACACAGTCCACATGCATCTCCCCGCCAGCTGAAGCCAATTATTCTTGCCGACCGGTGGAGCAGATCCACTCCGTACGCAGGAAAAAAAAAAAAAAAAAAAGGACCACAACAAGTGCTGGCGATCCTAGAGGGCTCAGGTAACACGTAGGTACGGATATAATTTTTGAAAATAACAACTGATCTCTTGATCTTCCGTGGTACTAAAATAACATACTTATCCGTTGAACCCATCTGTATGACAAAAAAAAAATTATTTATTTATCTAAATTCAATTTCAAATCAAATATTTTTTAATAAAAATAGAGCTATATGGTCACACTCAAAAAAAATAGATACGTCGGATCATCCTCCTGCGACTCTTATTTTATTTTAATAAAATAAAAAATTAAGTATGAACCCAGATAATAAGATAAGAAATAAAAGCTAGGGCCAACTAGTCGGATTTTTTTTTTTCTTTTGCGTATTTGTGAGCTGGAATTGGTCCCCATCTAAGGCCTCATGCCCTACTTTCTCTCTTAAAAACAACAGGCAAAGAAGCAAGTTGAAGAGAGGACATGAGCCCATCTAGTCACGGTAGTTGTGCCAACGAAGAGCAGCTGGGATTTGGAGAACTTATACCCCTCTCTAATTCAGATCCGAATTAGGGAGGATCCAACTCAATTGGAGATCATTTTTCATATTACTAGCCACAATATAGATGCAAATATATGTAAATGCTAAAGAAATTACTTATAAATATAATTCTTTTTTTGTTAAAAAAAGAGCTTAGCATGGATTATATAAGCTCAGGTACTGACATTTTTTTTTAGATCCGAGACCAAATGAAAAAATAAATTTTTTTTTTAAAAATTAATATATTTTAAATATTAATTATCATTAAAAAATTAATTTATGCATAATAATTTTCTATAGATATATTCGTTAAACAATATGTAAAATTTATCATTAACCTATTTAATTATTTTTTTTGTTATAATATTATAGAAAGCTATCCTTGCATCCAATTGGAACATCAATGCAGGCCTGGGGTGGTCGTCCAATTCGACCTGCCCAGGATCGGTCTGGATAAGCTGATATTTTTCTGTACATAAACTGTCATGAATTTGAATAGGTTCATGTTATATCTTTCTTTTTTTCTGCAATATCAACTGTTGGATCATGCATCACACAACTCTTAAAGCACTCCGAACTTTCTTTTTCATTTATTTGTACAAATCTTACAGTAGATAGTGTGCAATTCAACAATGTATACTATGAAAGAAGTGAATCATTATTCCGAACGAAAGATATAACACAAACCCAAATTTATAGATTCTGGAGGGGATGGGATTTTGTTATGCCTGTGGATCATGAAATCCCAATTTAAAGAGAGTCCTCCCTTAATAAGTTTAGAATCCCTTTGTTATAAAAGTTTAGTGCGGTTTAACCTTTTAAGAGAGAAATCTAATCAAGGTTATTATGACCATTGAAAAATTAAGATCAGAGGTACAGCCTCTTTTATCTAGTATTAAGATTTCCAAATAAAAATATTCCAGAAAAGAAAATTTAAGAGAATAAGGTGTCCAAAATTTCTATACAAAGGTAACTTTTCCTGTAGCAACAAACAAACGGATACAACAATTCACTATACTCTGACCACTCTCTTTAGATTTTTTTTTCCTTATAATTTTTTACATACAACTCACAAGTAAAAAAAAAGGATTGTAAAATTTTGTTGTTGAATATTTTCTAAATTCAAATAAGGGTTGCAAAACCAACCATTAAATTTTCCTGTGTCAGTTTATTCTTTATTTTAGCCTTCCATTGGAAGTGTAAATGTAAATACATAAACTACTATATCCTAGTTGGGCTTGTAGTTTTGGGCCAAGACCAACACCACACAATATTCATGTGCTTATGTTGTGCTTACAAGTTTCTAGGATCAGGCCAAGGATTAGTTATTTTGTCATCCAAAGTGTCCTCAAAGTTTTCATCCACAAACACGTAATCTAAGTCTTCAAGCCATGGCAAATATAATTTTCAAGATATCGTCTAACCCATCTTAAATCCAGATATTCCTTGTTACTTTTTTTTTTCCTTTTATATTTATTCTCAATTCATTTTTGTTTTTAAAAAATACTATCATTTTTTATTTTTAAAACAACTTTTATAATTTTTGTAGTGCAATACATCTATAGAAAGCAGATTGGCTAATCAATAGATGGCTATGATAGGCATTTCGTCCGGACTTCTTGGATTTTTTTCTTGATTCGTAACAAAGCATTTACTTTAGATTATCTTAATATATTTAATCAACTAAGAAAAAAAGCTATATATATATATATATATATATATATATATATATATATATATATATATATATATATATATATATATATATATATATCAATAGATTTAAATAAGATCGATCATATTTGAGCTTAAATCTAGTCAGATCAAAATTGGACAATATGGATCCTACATCAAAGATCCAAACCATTGAATACGATCTACTATTTCAAAACTACTGCACATCAAAAATTATATGATTTGAAGATCCATAGTCTATGCATCAAGTGATCAAAAAATATAACTAATACAATTTTATTTAGGCTGTCCAATTTTTGATTACTTGATGCATAGGTTAGAGATCTTCAAATCATATAATTTTTTATGTGCAAATAGTTTTTAAGTAGTAAATCATATTCAACGATTTTGATTATTGATGTAAAATCTCTATTATAGAGTTTTGACCTAATCAAAATTAAATCTAAATACAATCGATTTGATTCTAACGTTCTCTCTCTCAATCTATATAATAACAGTAAAATGATAAGCATATATTAGGGATGGTATTCCATGTTGACACCTAAGATTATAAAATAATTTCTTAATATGCCACATGTCAAAGTCTCTATAATATTTATTTATTCTTCGTGCTATGTCTTTGAAGAGCACAGCAAACCTTTTTGGCCCACGCCTCCTTGACCAGCTTTGAGAGGACAACATCCTCCGATGGATGCATCTTCCCTTCTGCCATTCGAACTGCACCCAATCGGTGACCACAGACCCAATCAGCAACCACAAAAATCTTAGGCCACCCTCCAACTTAGGGCTCCCAAGCTAGAGAAAAACCTCCAAATCCAAGCGAATCGAAGGCCTCGAGGAAAGATTTTGAACGCAAAACAAGTTTGATTAAAGAGGAGTTTCAAGGCTTAGGGTTTTAAGATTTTAGAGAGAGAGAACAAAAGAGCAAAATAGCCGAAAGGAAGCTTAGATCATGGCTGGTGTTTTGCATTGGGTATTTGTTAGATGTATGTCTTGGAAAGTCAATATAGTTGATACATTGTAATAGTTCTAAGAGATATTTTTATAGTTAAATATTTTTGATAATCAATAAAGGGTATTTTTCTTTCCATTCTTGTCTAGTGTATCCACGAATCATCCTAGAAATTAATGATTTAAAAATATATATTCTTAGGTATTGAGAATTAAAAATATATATAATTAATTTCTAAAACTATTAAAAAAGAGACTATGACAGCATTTATACAGTAGCGGTTTCTAAAATCGCTGCCATAGAACCTACCTATGGCAGCTGTTATAGTAAGCGCTACTGTAGGTCTAACCTACGGCAGTGGTTACGGATAACCGCTATTGTAAGTCAGACCTACCACAGTAGTTACTATAATCGCTGCCATAGATTTTACCTATGACAGCGGTTATAGTAAATTCTATGATAGGTCTGACCTACGGTAGTGATTATGATAACTACTGTGGTAGGCATAACCAACAATGATGGTTATGGATAATCACCGCCGTAGGTTATACCTATCGCAGTGATTACGAATAACTATCATCATAGATGATCGATGGCAGCAGTTATTCATAACCGCTGTGGTAGGTCGGACCTACAGCAGCGGTTATTATAACCATTGTCGTAGGTAAAAATTTTGTCATTCCATAACTTTTGATTCAGAGTTCAGATTTCAGTGATTTTTTTTTTTGATTTCATATAATTTTTCAAAATTTACGTGACTGTGATGATAATTTTATGAAAAAATATTATTTTACCTCTCAAATTGAAGTTTTAAAAAAATTTAGTCGATACTTACAAATAATTTTGGATGATTACGTGAACCTGTAATAGTGAAATCAAATTTCAAACACATCTTTATCATTTATTATTTAAATAATTATTGTTAGAGTATCTTCACAAAAGATCATCTCGATCTGATAGCCCTAACTTTATCGATCATTAAAATTTGATTTCAACGGTCATGAATGACTGCACGATGATCTGATAAATAGAGACTATCGATAAATTTAAAAATTTATAATGATGATCTTGGTGATATTTATAGTATACTATCATAATTTTACTTCAATCGAACATTATTAGCATGGTCAATTTAGTACAAAATTATTTTGATCATTAAATAAAAAATGAATGATTACAAGGCCAATCGATATCCGATTGAGGTAATTTTTTGGATAAATAATTTTTATTGATACTTTAATCATTTGTACAGTAGTGATCATAAAATTCAAACCATGCGTATATATTAGAATCCACTTGAGCATATCTTACAAAAGCATAAGTACAATTACTCAAAGAATTTAAGAATGAGTAGCAAGCGACATATAGTTTTAAATCGTTCATATATACGTGGTTTGAATTTTACGATCATCACTATCTAAATGATCAAAATAGTAGTAAAAATTATTGATCTAAAAAGTCGCCTTATAGTCAGACGTCGTTTGGCCTTTTCATTACTTATTTTTTATTTAACGGATCAAATCATAATGTGCTAATTTAACTATGATAATGATGTCCGATTGAAGTAAAATTTTGATAGTGGAATATAAATATCATTGAGATCATTGTTGTAAATTTTATAACCCATCAGTGATCTCTATCTATCAGATCATTATGCGATCGTTTGTGATCGTTAAAATCAAATTTTAATGATCGACATATCTAGGGCTATCGGATCGAGATGGTCTTTGTGACGATACTTTAACGATAATTATTTAGATAACGAACGATGAAGATGAATTTTAAATTTTAAAATTATATCCTATTCAGAGAAAAATAGGAAAAAACTATATTCTGCCGCTACAGCAGCGGTTGCGTAATAATCGCTGCTATAGATCTATAGCAGTGATTTACTAACTGCTGTCATATCTCTACCTATGATAGCGGTTAGGTATAACAGCTCCCATATCTCTCTATGACAGCAGTTATCACCAACCACTACCATAGATTGGACCTACAGCAGTGATTACCAATAACTGCTGCCATAGGCTGATCTGTAGCAGTGGTTATCCATAACCGCTGCGATAGGTCCAACCTATGATTGATTGTAATAGTCTCACATCGATTGTAGAAGAAATGAATGATCTATATATATAACCTAGGTTTTCCACCAGCTATAGCATGGGCTTGAGCATTTCATGATCTTTTTCTCTCTATACCCGAGGCTCCCGTCGCCGCCCGTCCGTCGACCACCGTCGTCAGTGCCCCAACCCACCACTACCGCCCCCACCATCATCGCCACCCACCCATCGACCGTCGGTGCCCCTGACTGTCCCCCATCACTGCAGCCCCTATAGCCCACCCACTCTCTTCTGTCAGCCACCACCCCGATGGACTCGGATGCCACCCACCCCCCTCTCATCGGTCGGCAGGAGGCTCCCTGTCCCCCCTTCCATCGGTCGGACACCGTCCATTACCTACCAGCCATTTTGATTGATGAAAGGCTATGATAGCGGTTTAGACAACCATTGTCTTAGCTACATGATAGCAATTGGACAAATGCTACCATATCTGTACGGTAGTGGCTATAGCAGCGGTTACAAAATCGCTACCATACCTTTCTATGGCAGTGGTTGACACAACCACTATCATATCCCAAAAAACCACTGCCATAGGCCTATGACGACGGCAACAGTGGCAGCAGTTGTCTAACTGCTGCCTTAGGCTATTGCAGCAATTTTTTGGATTACAGTGGCAGTTTTTAACCACTGCCATAGCTCTATTTTGTAGTAGTATAAATTGCTCCCAATCGATGGATCATTATGGGGACGGTGAATGATCTGATTAAATTAACACACAGATCACTTCATTCGAGATAGATGAATTTCTAATCTATAATATAAGGACACCGAGTGAGAGTACGGATGGATGTTAGAGAACATCAGTATTGAGCATGACCAAACAAAAAATCACATGGATGCCTACTCACTCATCAGTAATCTTCTCGATGTTATAGTGATGTGACTGGTTTCTTAACCTACGGTGCCTCGACTGCTCACAGTGAGGTTGCTGTAGTTTGATTATACATAAACATAGTCTTTAGCTAGCCATATGGATCTTTGTAATAGACGTTGGCTGCAGTAGGTTCACTATAGGAGTAGAGTGCGCACTTAAAAAGGATCTATCAATCTTAGTAGATAAGAAGTAGTCCTATGGGATTTGAGTGGCTGGATCTTAAAGTTTGTGGCCATAGCAAGGTGATAGATGGAAAAGAGTTTTCATCTGTATTATGATTTAGACTTGAACTAATCGAATCTTTTATTTGATAGATATTGTTGTTTGATGAGTATTTATAACCTCCATCTTGTTGGAACTCATGATAGAGGAATTGAATCACACAGTAACTACACTTAGGGGTTCTAACCATTCTATTCTATTGATTTGCCATCATGTACTGTCAGGTATCATTAGTGGATTGTGAGAGCTCATTTGGATCGTTTCAGATCAATGATCCATGATGAGTGAAAGTTGAAATTATTCTAATCCATCGAAAGGTATTTCAATGATAATATGATGGAGATCATAATATATCTCACTATCAGACAGAACAGAACATATGGGATTACATACATAAGAAGTTTGATTAGATCAAATGGTTGGATTATAATCAAATTATTAATATTATTGATAATTTGGATCAATCTGTAAAAATTACAATGACAGTTTCAGCTAACAGTTAGCTAGGAGGACCTGATTACAATTGTTGCAATCCAATTTGATGAGATCAAGTTGGAGGATCAAGTCTTAAATAATTAAATCAGATTTAATTTTTTTGATCTTAACTTAATTGAGTCTAATTAGACATCTGGATTCAAGGTTAATTCCTAATTGGATTAGGAATGAGTCTGGAACGAATCGGACTCGAATCGGACTCAAATCGGACTCAGATTGGACCTAAATTAAATCTAATTAGATAACTATACAAGAGTTCCTATCTTACTGGGACTCTCTCTCCTATCTCATGGTAGAAAGGAGGGGTACACGTGGAGATGCGCCCCCCCTCCTTCAGCCCTAAGGAGGGGTAGAGAAGAGAGGCATCAAAGGTTAGCACCCTTCTTCCCTAGGACTCTCTCTCTATCTCTATTTAATTGGGTTGGATTAGGTTGAGTTTAACTTAAGCTCCTATTAGATAAGAGTTTAAAAATAACTAAACTCTATCCATCTTTTGTCCTACATCTATAAAAGTGCTAGGGTTTTTGGGTGTGGAACAATCAATCACAATAAGAAAATCAGCCTAGCCACCTTGTGCCACCCCATCCTCCTTCCACCTTCCACACACCCAAATCCCTCATCTGGCCAGCCATAAAAGGAGAGAAATCAGAGAGGGAGAGATCTAAAAAGGAGAGAAAAAATGGAGTTCTCCCAATTTAACTTGGCATTCCTCTAGTGCTGCGTGACAATAGTTCCTATAGATCTTCTTCTACGACAGTCAAAGCAAGAGATCAGATCGAGATCTGCAAGAGAGCTAGCATCTTGATGGTCTCGGATACTTCGATCTGTATCAGTCTTGTATGGATATCTATAGAGGTTGAAGGCATGTGCGGCTTCATCAGAACCTGTAGACATCCTCAAATCAATTCTGAAGGAATCTAGCACTTCAGATAGGTGATATGATCACTAGTATAATTTTGATTATTTTATTATAAAATCAGATGCATGCTATTTTATTTTTCATTATATGAATTAGATCTATAGGTGTTTGATTAGATCTATGCATGCGTAGATTAAAAGTTATTTTAATCTATCTTCTGCTGCATGTTCAAAATTATTTTGAAAAATTCTATATGCAGGACACCTCAAATTCTAAAAGAGGTATCAGAGCCATGGGTTCATATGAATGAAAAATAAATTAAAATCTGATTTCTAATCAGATGAGATCTGATTTCTAATAAGATCTGAAGTCATATGATTAAATCTGAATTTATATGTTGAGATTTGGATTGATATGATTAGATCTAAATTGTTAAGATTAGATATGAAATTATACATATGTGAAAAGTATTTTCATGTTTAGATCTGATTTTGTTTATATATGAGATGTATGAATGCATGCTTAGATCTGAAAATTAGTTTCAAGATTTTAATTTAATATTTCATACAAGTATTTTAAATCTAAAATTTAGAATTTAGATCTGAAATTAAACTTTATGAATAGTTAATTGGATATGGGTAAATCAAATTAAGCCTAGTAATTGAATTACACCTAGGACTTTCCATTTAAATATAATAGAACCCAATCGATTTGAGCGGTTGATCAAACTAAGTCAAGTGTTAATTAGAATTAGATCAAGAGTGCTCAGGATCAAATAATAGTTATAGTTGATCGAATCAATTAATATCCATATATTAAATTGATTAACTCAAAGACCTGATTCGGCTCAGTGGCTCAAACCTGAATCACTTAAGCTAACCTATTTAAAACTAATTGACCAATTGGTGCCTAAAGCAAGTGCTTGAAATGTGGTTATTTAATTAGAACCCTTGATCTATTAAGGGGGTGCCTCCCACTGATCTCCACTTACCTGACCAATTTGATAGATTGGATTTTGAATGTGGTTGCTTGGTGGTTTGGTTTAACCCATACCAATTAGATGAGTCATAGTGATGATTGATTAGATGAGATCTAAATCAAAACCTCCTCGCACATATTAAGTCTAGTGGTCTTCCACTATTATAGATGTATGGGCATGCTACTGGTGTTGATTATTCTCGACTGGTCACAGTATTTCAGTTATACCGAAAACATGCAACCACTCTATAGCAAAGGATTAATGCAGGGTGATGATAGGGTTGGATCCAATATCTGTCAGATGAGAGATCCAATGATGACTTCACACCTATGTTGAACGATGAATCTGACTTAACTAAGGAGTATAGCCAATTTCTATCAAGTCGGCCTACATGACTTAGCGATCGAATCGCTACAACAGGCTTGAGAAGTATTGGATAAGAGTTATCCACTCATCGGTGTAACGTGTTATCAATATCTATCAGATGAGGTGCACGTACATCGATGGAACCGCAGTATCCACTAAAAATCTATGTCGCATTCGGATTTTTATTTCTCCATCTAGGGAGTATGAGAGATTCAAGAAAATAGTAGGAGCCTATTTATTCTTAAAATTTTTAGAATAAATATAAAATTAAGTATAAATATCTAACTAAAATCTCTACTCTTTGCAGTTTAATCATGTCAGTTTCGAACCTTTAGCCCGCATCTTAAAGTCCAACCGTCTGATTGAAATCAATTTGAAGAATTGGCTCAGAAACCTCAAGATAGTCTTGATATTAGAGAAAATAGGGTATGTGCTTGACTAGGACCCCCTGCTATGCCAAGCCGTCCAAGTGCTGAATAGAGGATAGCCCATGAAAAGTAGACGGATGATGACAATCAGATCAAGTGCTACATACTAGCCTCTATGACGAATGAGTTATGGAGCCAGCATGAGCACATACCAACTACCAGGGCTATAATCACTCATCTACAAGAGTTGTATGGTGAGCAGAACTACTCTACGTATTTTGAAGTATTGAAGAGACTCTTCAAATCTAAAATACACGAAGGAAAGTCGATCAACAATTACTATATAACTATGATCAACGTCTGGAGGAGCTTGCGAAGCTCGACATGATGATGCAGAAAAAATTACAATTGGATCTGATCTTACAATCCCTTACTAGTTCGTATGGTCAATTTATAGTAAATTATCATATAAACAAGTTGGACTATATCTTACTCGAATTTGTCAACTTGTTGGTTATTACTGAGGCAACCTTGATGAGTTCAAGGGGCTCCATTCTTATTGTGGAGTAAGTACCTTCTTCGAAGAGAAAGTCTTTTAGGAAGAAGAAGAATAAGCATGTGAAAAAGCAGAAGAAGGAGAAGAAGCCGAAGAAGGACACTCCGTAGAAGGCTGCAGATAAAAGAAAATATTTTTACTGTCAGAAAGATGACCACTGAAAGAGGAACTATCCGCTATACCTAAAAAACATGAAGATCAAAAAAGATGATAAACCTTCAAAAGATATGCTTGTTGTTGAATTTAACCTAACAGTTTTCTCTACATCTAGTTGAGTATTAGACTCTGATTTAAGTGCTCACATATATACTTCTATGTAGAATCTAGTAGATAGTAGAGGATTAAGGTATGATGAAATGATCCTTTAGGTCAGTAATGGAGCAAGGGTTGCTACTGAAGCTATTGGAACCTATCCTCTTCAACTACCATCAAACTTTAGATTAATTTTAAAAGATCGCTATTATGTATCTGTGGCTAGCTGAAATTTGATTTTCGTATCTGTACTAGCACAAAAAGATTTTATTTTTAATTTCAATAAAAATTTTTGTTTGATTTATTTGAGAAATAAATTGATAGCATGAGGTCTTTTAATTGATAGTCTTTATCACCTGCATGTCGATGTGAGTGTAAACATAAATGAGTAATTAGTCAATGCCGTAAGAAATAAATGATCCAGAGATGACATTAGCCACAAGTACATGTCACACCTTAGACTTGACCATATAGGAGAGGACAGGATAAACAAACTGAAAAGGAATGATATTCTTGGCTCATTTAATTCTGAGTCGTATCTAATTTATAAATCCTGTCTTAAAAAAAAATGATCAAGTTATCCTTTATAGGACATGAAAAAATATCCACTAAATTACTTGTACTGGTACATACTAACGTGTGTGGCCCATTTGATGTACAATCTAGGGGTGGTCACTACTACTTCATTATCTTTATCAATAAATTTTCACGATATGGATATATATTTTTGATGAGACACAAATCTGAAGTCTTTGAAAAATTTAAAAAATTTAGAAGTGAAGTAAAAAAATAAATAAATAAATCTCTTAAGATTTTTCGATTAGGTTGAGGAGGAAAATATCTTAGTGAAAAAATTTTGGGTTATCTCAGAAAAAATAGCACAAAAAGAGGAATATGATCCTATTAAATATGATCCAATCCATGATGAGTTTTACTGACTTATTCTTGTATCTTTGGGATTTTACCCTATTAATCATAATTAATTTATTAAATAAGGCTCCTTCTAAATCTATTCTTACCATATCGTATGAGATATGACATGGTAAAAAATTGAGATTTGGTTATCTCAAAATTTGCAGATGTCCAGCCTATGTCAAAAAATAAATGGTTGATAAATTAGAGGCTAGGTCCATGAAAGCTCGCTTCATTGGGTATCCTAAAAAATTCATAGGATAATACTTTTACTTTTCAGACGATCACAATGTGATTGTGAGTCGACACGTCATATTTTTAGAAAAATAGTTTATCCAGGATGGTGGCGATGGGAGGTTGATTTAGCTTGAACAAAAAGTCTCTGAAGAGCAACGAGCTATTGAACCAGATAAACCAATTAATACTGAGCCAATAGTTTCTCCTCCACCTCACAGATCTAGTAGGATCTCCCATCTTCCTAAAAGGTACTTAGGTATGCTTGTAGAGGATATAGAAAAAATATTCCTCATAGAAGATAAGGGTCATAGAGATGATCCTAAAATCTATGATGAGGTGATGTCAGATATTGACTCTGAAAAATGGTTGAATGCTGTGAAGTCAAATATTGACTCAATACATTCGAACCAAGTATGGATCTTAGTGGATCCACCAAAGGGTATAGTATCCATTAGGTATAAATGGATCTACAAAAAAAAAGTATAAATGATAAGGTAGAGACCTATAAAGCTAGGCTCGTGGTGAAAAATTGTAGTCAGCACGAAGGCGTTGACTATCAAGATACCTTTTCACCTGTGACTATGCTTAAATCCATCTGTACACTGCTTGCCATTGTAGTTTTTTATGATTATAAAATCTGACAGATCGATGTAAAAATGATATTCTTGAATAGATATTTTGAGAAAGATATCCATATGAAGCAGCCTAAGAGTTTCACATCCAGTGATGAAGATCACAAAGTCCGCAATCTATAAAGATTCATATATGAATTAAAGCAAGCTTCTCAAAATTGGAACACTCGTTTCAACGATGCAATCAAAATATTTGATTTTATCAAGAATGAGGAGGAGCTTTATATCTACAAGAAGGTTAATGAGAGTACTATCACATTTCTCGTACTGTATATGGATGACATACTCCTTATTAAGAATGACATTCTCATGCTGACCTCGATCAAAAGATGGTTGTCCAAAAAATTTTTCAAGAAAGATCTAGAAAAAGCATCCTATATTTTAGGAATAAAAATCTATAGAGATAGATCTAAAAAGATGCTTGATTTGTCATAGAAAATGTATATAGAAGAAGTACTGAAGAAGTACAGCATGAAAAACTCTAAAAAGAGACTTCTACCCTTTAGACATGGTATCACTCTCTCCAAGAAGATGTGTCCAAGCACATCTGAGAAAATTGAGCACATGAGCAAGATCCCTTATGCTTCGACTATAGAGAGCCTCATGTATGCTATGTTATGTACTCGACCTGATATTGTCCTTATTGTGAGTGTCACGAGCAGGTATCAGTCGAATCCAGATGAAGAGTACTAAATAGCTATAAAGAACATCCTTAAGTACTTGAAAAGAACTAAGAATTTGTTCTTGATCTTTGACGGAGGATCGGAGCTGTGAATCGAAAGATACGCTGATTCAGACTTTGTCTAATCCTAATGATAGAAAGTCTATATCAGGTTGTGTATTCATATGCAATGGTGGAACTACGAACTAGAAGAGTTCCAAGTAGTCCATCATTTTGGATTTGATAATGAAAGCTGAATATGCCACTACCTCGGATGCTGCAAACAAAGCCTTCTTATATAAGAAATTCATCGCAGAACTTAGCGTCGCTTTATACTATGATAATAATGGCGCTATAGCAGTCGCTAAAGGGTCCAGATCTCATCAAAAGTCCAAACATATCGAGCGATGGTATCATATCATACGTGACTATCTCGAGAAGAAGTATGTTGAGATACAAAGAGTAGACTCCACGAATAATGTGGCAGACCCACTAATGAAGCAATTGAGCCAGTAGAAGACTGAAGTCCATCTTGAGAAGATAGGACTTAGGTTAGTAGCCAACTGACTTTAGGACAAGTGAAAAATTGTTAGATATATGTCTTGAAAAGTCAATATGGCTGACACATTGTAATAATTCTAGAACATATTTTTATACTTAAATATTATTGATAATCAATAAAAGATATTTTTCTTTTCATCCTTATCTAATGTGTCCAAGAATAGTCCTAAAAATTAATGACTTAAAGATACATATTCTCAAGTATTGAAAATTAGAAATAGATGTAATTAATTTTTAAATTATTTTTGATTGATGGATCATCATAGGGACGGTGAATGATCTGATTAGATTGGTGCACGGATCATTTTCTTCGAGGTAGATGAGTTTTTAGTCTATAGTGTGGAGATACTGAGTAAGAGTGCGGGTGGTTGTTAGAGAATATTGATACTAAGTGTAACTAAACAAGAGATCATATGGATGTCTACTCACTCGTCAGTAATCTTCTTAATACTATAGTGGTGTGAGTGGTTTCTTTATCGACGGTGCCTCGGCTGCTCATAGTACAGTTGCTATAGTTTGACTACACATAAATATGGTCCCTAACCATATGGATCCTTATAATGGATGTTAGCTGCAGTAGATTCACTGTAGGAGTAGGGTGCATACTTAAAAGGGATCTATCGATCTTAGTAGATAAGGAGTAGTCTTATTAAATTTGAGAGGCTGGGTCATTAAGTCTGTAGCCACAGCAAGGTGATAGATGGAAAGAAGTTTCCATCGGTATCATGATTTGAACTTGAGCTAATCGAATCTTTCATTTGACAAATATTGTAGTTTGATGAATTTTCATAACCTCCATCTTATTAGAACTCACGACAGAGAAACTGAATCACATGATAACTACATCTAGGGATTCTAACCATTCTATTTTGCTAGATTACCATCACATACTGCTAGGCATCACTAGTGGATTGTGAGAGCTCACTTGGATTATTTCAGATCGATGATCCTTGATGAGTAAAAGGTAGAATTATTTCAATCCATCGAAAGATGTTTCGATGATGCTATGATAAAGATCATAGTATATCTCACTACTAGATAGAACAAAACTTATAGGATCACACACATAAGAGGTTTGATCAGATCAAATGACTGGATCATGATCAAATTATTAATATGATTGATAATTTGGATCAATCTGCAAAAGTTATAATGATAAGATCAGCTAACAGTTAACTAGGAGGATCTAATTGCAATTGTTGCAATCTAATTTGATGAGATCAAGTTGGAAGATCAAGTCCTAAATAATTAAATCAGATTTAATTTATTTGGTCTTGACTTAACTGAGTCTAATTAGATATCTAAATTTAAGATTAATTCTTAATTGGATTAGAAATGAGTCTGAAATGAATCAGGCTCGAATCAAAATCAAATCGAATTCAAATCAGACTCAAATTGGATCTAAATTGAACCTATTTAGATAACTATACAAGAATCTCAAGCTTACTGGGACTCTCTCTCCTATCTCATGATAGAAAGGGGGGGCATGCATGGGGATGCATGCCCCCTCCTTTGGCATGCGACAAAAGGAAAAGAGAGGTGCCAAAGGTTGGCGTCCCTCTTCTTTGAGACTCTCTCTCTATCTCTATCTGATTGGGTTGGATTAGATTGAGTTTAACTTAAGCTCTTATTAGATAAGAGTTTAAAAATAACTAAACTCTATCCATCTTTTGGCCTACATCTATAAAAAGGCTGGGGTGTGGAACCATCAATCACAATAAGAAAATCAGGCTAGCCACCTTGTGCCGCCCCATCCTCCTTCCTCCTTTCGCACATCCAAATCCCTCATCTAGTTGGCCATAAAAGGAGAGAAATTAGAGAGGGAGAGATCTGAAAAGGAGAAAAAAATTAGAGGAGTTCTCCCAGTTTAACTTGGCATTCCTCTAGTGCTACACGATAGCAGTTCCTGCAAATCTTCTTCTACGATAGTCAAAGAAGAAGATCAGATCTAAATCTAAAAGAATGAGATCTGCAAGAGAGCTAGTACCTCAATAGTCTCAGACATTTCGATCTGTATCAGTCCTGTGTAGATATCTGTAGAGATCGGATACATGTGCTGCTTCAATAGAACCTGCAGACATCCTCAGATCTGATCTGAAGAACGAGTCTGACGCTTCATGTAGGTGATATGATCACCAATATAATTTTTGATTATTTTATTTGAAAATCAGATGCATGCTATCTTATTTTTCATCATATAAAATAGATCTGTAGGTGTTAGATTAGATCTATGCATGCGTTGATTAAAATTTATTTTAATCTATCTTCTGCTATATGTTCAAAATTATTTTAAAAAATTCTGCATGCATAACACCTCGAATTCCAATAGTATTTCTTTTCTTTTTTCCTTTTTTAGGAGTCTCAATTAGAGCAGAGGTGGTGGAGGTGTCAGAGAAGGTGGGGGACGAATTGCGAAGCAAGGAGGCGACGCGCATGGAGAGGAGCTGTGTGGTGTGGTGAGGGCGGAGATCTCAGCTTGGTGTGTCTGGTGTTCAATGGTGGTGACCATCTCCCCTGCCTGGCAGGCAACCCACCAATCTAGTATCTGGGACTATCACTTTTGGACAATGGCCAGGGAGTCGGAGTCCTCGCCGATGGCGAATGAAAGCTCGATCATTTTTCTTGGACCGACGGTGTCCCTACCACCAACAGCCATTGTGGTAGAGGAGGAGGAGGACATGGAGGGGGTGACAGTGATAAGGCCATGGTCAAGCTCATGGACAAGGACTTTCCTAAGGTTGTTGTTGAAGGGGTGGTGGGCATGGGCGTTGAAGATATTGGTGGTGAGCCGGTTGGGGTCGTGCCAGTCATCGGTGAACATTCGATTTTTTAAGTTATTTTAACTATTTTTAAAATATATATAGAATATATATTATAAAGTAGATAAATAAAATTAAATATTATTTTTAAAAATGTATCCCATGCAGTGCATGGGAAGGAGAGATTTTTTCCATCTTTCCTCCTTTTGCCTTGATTTGTCTTAGGTTTTTTCCATTTTTTCTTTTTCGAGAGTCTCAATCATGTAGGAGGCTGGGAGCGACCGAATATATCCAAGGATTTTGGACTCAAATCCTATGATGACCAAGATTTTTTTCATTTTTCTTTCTTTTTCATTGATTTTTCCTATGTTTTCCCCATTTTCCCTCTATTTTTCTGTCCTCAGGAGTCCCAATCGGTTGGGAGGCTTGGAGTGGCCGAATGGGAAGCTTAGATGATGGATGGAGTTTTGTGTTGGGTAATTCCTTTCTTTTTTCTATTCTTCAAAGTCTCAATTGGGTGGGAGGCTGGGAGGGATCGAATATATCCAAAGATTTGGAGCTCAAATTCTTTCATCCTCCTGATAATCAGATTTATTTCCATATTTATTTTATTTTATTGATTTTAATTTTTTTTTCTATGTTTCCTTTATTTTCAATGATTTGTCCTATATTTTTTTCTTTTTTCCTCTAATTTTTTCATCCTTATGAGTTCCTAGCGAGTGGAAGACTTGGAGTGGCTGAAAGAGAAGTGGGTGGAAGGCTTGGAGCAGCCAAAAGGAAGCTCAGGCGATGGCTGTAGTTTTGTGTTGGGTATTTCCTTTCTGTTTTTTCAAATATCTCAATCGGATGGGAAGCTGAGCATCTAAATGTATTCAAAGATTTAAGCATACATATATACATATGTATATTTATGTATATAAATATGTTCATATATATATCTATGTATATACACACACACATACATACATATGTATATATATTATATATATTTATGTATGTATATATGTATATATATATATTATTGCTGCCGATCTCCTAGCCTGAGGTCGGACATCGAAGTTGTCGTAGCCGATGTAGATCTTCTGCTATAGCTTCACCTGAACACCTGCAAAATAAGTCCACGTCGAAAGGTTGGCTCTGGTATAGACCCTTCGATACTCAAGTCAAGAGATGAAGAACGATGAGAGGCAAGAATTAGGAGTCGATTGATTACGTACCTTGTAGGGTCCTAGAGTCTTTATTTATAGGAGAAGAGTTTGAGACGTATTTGATTTGGAGTCCTGATGATATTTAGATTTATCGGATGGATAGATTCAGAGGAAGATTTTTTTTATGGGAGATCTAATCGTAAAGAAATCCTACCTAATCTGGACATTCCAGATTCGGATAGAAAGAGTCTGTAGATAGATATAATAGTTCAGCAAGGGCCGATCTAATAGATCTTTCTGAGCAACAGCCGACCTAGTAGGTCTTTCTCAACAACAACCGACCTAGTAGGTCATCATGGTCGAGAAATATAGGATCTTGCTATCTGAAATTGATCGGCTTGAAGTAGATTGGCTGTTGAGGTAAAAAAAATCAAACTGAGGAAGAAGACTTACTGCTAATCCAATAAATTATACTAGACGATCACTGTGTCTGTCCAATCCAGTAAATACAATCTCATGTAGCTTAGCTATAACTTGCTCAATGATGATAAGGTTGTTTAGGTCGAGGCTGAGACATAGATCTACAATAAATGCCCCCCACTCTCAAAATCGAGCTACAAATAGGTTGGCTGAAGAGAGTACTTAATCTGAGGTTGATGCTGAGAGGAATACCATTCACTAAGGACACGCATCAAGAATCGAACGATTGAGGTGAACCATCTTTGAATCTGGAGCATCAATTCCTCAGATCCGTGGAAGCCCTGCTTTGATCAATCATCAGGCAATACTTGTCGAACATCGATTAGGGGAGGTAAATCGTTAGTAGATCGGAGCCATTCTGGGGTTTTATAAATAAGGCCATGGTAAATTCCTTTTTATTGCTTCTACTAATCAAAAAAGGGAGGGACTCTGGCACTTTGGTGATTCTGCGATCTTGCTTGGATAGAGCCGAGCTTGTTGGTCTTCCTCCGTTCCTCGTCCCCTATTTGCTCGGCCACTTCTCTTTCAGGTTAGCCCTTCTTTCTTTTAGCCATTAGTGATTCTAATTTTTTTGCCGACACCTAGAGCACAGGTGATGGCTTTAGGAGTGTAGGCCCTAGAGCATCAAGTTCAGACAACGATGTTAAGAGTGTTACCCCCGAGATGTTAAGCTCGGAGGATAATCTTAGAAATGTAGACCCTGTAACTGACATAGCTTGTTCTTTGAGAAGATCTAAGATTTCGGACTTCGGTCCATATAGGGTAGATTCTATCCTTTCCTCCGAAGACTTAAAAGTCCTCAGATTAAAATACCAAATTCCTTCTGAGTATAAACTAGAGGTGGCCACTCTGGGGGAAAGAATAGTTCTTCCTCGTCCAGGCCGGGTGAAAGAAGATGAGAGGTTGAACTCATGGTGCCAGATCATAGGCTTCTTCCCTCATTGCCTTCTTCTTGGGGTCGAGCCGACCTCTCGTCTTCTTCGGGCCTCCTTCACATTGAAGGAGCATCCCACAGAGAACGAGTAGTGGTATGTTTCTTCTCGATGGAGACATCGACTCTTCCAAGGTGCTTCTTCCTCAGTTCACAATTGAAAGGAGCATTTTTTTTTCTTCTCGGTTGAGCAACCCTAGGCTTCTGCATATCATGGGATAGACCTTATAGGTCAGCGGTTAGAGCTCCAGTTTTGTCTAACGTCAAGGAGGAGGTGTTAAAGCGGATCTTCGGTTAGACTCCCCCTTCACTAACTAAGTTTCTTACTGGAGGATACTTTATTCAGAGCCGGGTTAAGTCTAGCTAACCCAAAGAGTGAGTTGCTTTTCATAATCTTTTTTAGCTCGTCATTTTTTGTACTTTTATTGACTTTGTATGCAATGTAGAAATAGACCTCAAGGATGCCAAGGCTCTTCATCGGGCAATGAAGAGAAAGAAGACAAGTGTGGCCCCAGCTCCAAAGTGTAGCCACATTGAGGCTGTTCTTGCTCAACCCATTGCCAGGGGCTCCTCAAGGCCGAGCAAAACTCCAAGGAGAAAATCATCGGCACCAGCGAGGGCAGTGGTGTCGCTGCAATCGGCTACTCCAGGGGAGCCTGCCCCCTGAGCTTCTACATCTTCATCACAGAGGAGTTCGGGGAGGCCCTAAATTTTCCTGAAGATATCTTTATGACCAACCGACGTACAGGTCGGATCTTCTGCTCTAGTGGGAGCTTCTTCAGATGCTGAGGCCCAGGATATCAGGATAGACATAAACAATTTTTGAGTTGTTCGGTTCTTGATCCAGTCGATCCTCCTGTCAATCGACATCGAAGCCTTCAAGCAGTGCATTCCATATGCATGATGCATACGACTCTATACTTCGGGTAAGTGACGATCTTCCCCATGTTGATCGATCATTACCGATCTTGATATTTGATACTAAATTTTTTTTTAGCTCGCCCATCATGTAGACTACTATATCGAGGCGATGTGTGAAGCTTGGTGCATCTCAAGGGAGGTCGAGGAAAAGGTCAGCCAGGCTAGCAGAAGGATGGATGACGTCTAACTGGCAAAGCTTAAGATCGAAGAGAAGGCTAAGTTGCTGGAGGAGAAAATAAAGTGACTAGAATCCGAGCTCTCTAAAACTCAGGTCGAATCTGAAGCTCGGCTATCGACCGAGAAGAAATAGTATGAGAATGAGTTGAAGGCCGCCAAGGTCATCGCGGTTGAGGCTTTCAAATCTTTGGTCGAGTTCTGCGATATCAAAGCGGACTTTAGAGTTGCCTCGTATGTACAGGGTATTGCCAACCTCAAAGAAAAAGTCAAGAAGATGGCTCCAAATGTCGACTTCAGTCTATTGGAGTCTGACGATGAGGAGGAGGTTGGCAATGGCGGAGATGAAGGTCTACAGATTGAAGATCTCTTCAGCCTAGAGCGAGAGGATAGGAGAGTCAAGGAAGCGGTTTCAGCCGCACTTCCGACTGTTATCCTTCTTTCTGACTGAGCCGAAGTTGAAGATCTGCCTGCCCCCCAAGCCTAAAGCTTTTTTGCTTTCACTTTGATTTCCTGTATCCCAGCTTGGGCATGTCCGAGCTTCTTTGATCAGTACCATTTTGCAACCTCGATTATCGTCGAGGTATTTTGTAACGGATCGATCTTTACTTGTACAATTTTTTTTCTTTCAATGAAAATATTTTTTTATCTAGCCAATTGTTGAAATCAATTATTGATCTTCATTAAGTTCTTCGAGATAGCAATTGTTAGTCGTAGGCGATTCTCTCGATGATGAATAAAAATCATTTTATTGAAAAATATATTCTGTTCTTCGACTGCAACCAGGGACCATTTGTTTAAGTTGATGACGAACACATTGCATTTTTCGACTGTAGCCGAGGATCGCATGTTGTGTTGATAAAGAACACATTTCATTCCTCGACTGTAGCTGAGGACCATATGTTGTGTTGATGGAGAACATGTTTTGTTCCTTGACTGTAGTCGAGGACCGCATGTTGTGTTGATAGAGACCACATTGGATTCCTCAACCGTTGCCGAGGACCATGTGTTGTGCTGATGGAGAACACGTTCTGTTCTTTGGTTGAAGTCGAGGATCATGTGTTGTGTTGATGGAGAACATATCCACATGTTGTGTTGATAGAGAACACATTTCGTTCCTCAACCACAGTCGAGGACCGTATGTTGTGTTGATGGAGAGCACGTTCTATTCCTCGACCGTAGTCGAGGACTGCATGTTGTGTCGATGGAGAACACATTTTGTTCCTCGATCATAGTCGAGGACTGCATATTATGTTGATGGAGAACACATTCTGTTCCTCGACCATAGTCGAGGACCGCATGTTTCAGACATCTGTATGGTGAACATTCAATATTTTGTCCGTAGGCAAAAAGCATACACTTTTCAAAAGAACACATAGTTCAATAAAATAAAAGAAATAATTTATTATTCGATTCAAAAATAATGAATCATTACAGTTCAAGGGTGGTAAATATGTAAATTTTTTACGTTTCAAGTCCTGAAGATCGGAATTCCATCTAGCCGCTTGAGTTGGTAAACTCCTGATCGGACTATTTCAGTAATGTGGTAAGGACCTTCTCGGTTCAGTGCAAGCTTCGACCGCTCCATTGGATGAGAGACTTCAGCTCGGTGAAGAATTAACTATCCTGCTAAGAAAGACTTTTCTTTAACTCGAAAGTTGTAATATTGAGCTACCCTTTGTTGATAGTTAGTCATTCGAATTCGCACCCGCTCACATATTTCTTTTAGTAAGTCTAAATTTGCTCTTAGACCAAAGGAGTTATCGTTTGTATTAAATTCTTCCACCCGCAGCATAGGCAAGCCGATCTTAAGTGGTATCACGGCTTTAGTGCCGAAGGCCAGCCTGAAAGGGGTTTCTCCTGTTGAAAGTCGTTGAGTCGTTCGATATGCCCATAGCACATAATATAGCTCTTCGACCCATAATTCCTTTACCTGATCGAGCCAAGCTTTTAATCCCTACAGTAAGGTCCTATTCGTTACCTCAGCTTCACCATTACTCTGAGGATGAGCTACAGAAGTCAGCCTATGGTTGATGCCCAATCCATTACAGAATCTTTTGAATTTTGGATTATCAAACTGTCGTCTATTATCGATGATAATCGCTCATAGCAGATTGAATCAACATATGATTGATTTTCACATGAAGTCACAAACCTTCGTCGAAGTGATAGTCGCTAGTGCTTCTACTTCCACCCACTTAGTGAAGTAGTTATTGCGACAAGCAAAAATTTCTTCTATGCTGCAGCCATTGGGAAGGATCCAAGGATGTTCATTCCCTATTGAACGAAAGGCCAAAGGGTTGTAATCATAGCCAAAAGGGTAGAGGGTCGGCACTGAATATTTGAAGTTCTTTGGCATTGGTTACACCTATTCACCAGATCGACAGCATCTTTCTGCATGATCAGTCAGAACTACCCCTGTCGTATCACTTTATGAGCAAGGGCCTTACCCCTTAAGTGACTGCCGTAGATCCCCCCATGAACTTCTCATAGAGCATACTCAACTTTTAAAGGACGGAGGCACCAAAGCAAAGGTAGGGTAAATGATCTTTTATATAACTTTTTGTCGTAGATGAGGTATTGGGCGGCAAGATATTTTAACTTTTTAGCTTTGTCTCAATCAGTAGGCAACATTTTGTCTTGTAAACAACATAATATGGGATTTATCCAGCTCGGCTCAGGGTCAATTTGCATCACTTCATGCTCCTTGATGCTCGCCTTTTCAAGAGTTTCGAGATATGCGGTCCTCTTTAAGTCAGTCGCAGCTACTATCACTAGCTTCAAAAGTAGGTCGATCCGCATGTTTTCCATCCATGGTATCTGCAGGATATTCATTGTATCGTAGTTGGAGGCAAGATCTTTGACCTTCTATAAGTACATCATGTTCGGCTCTCGAGCTTCATATTCTCTCTGCATCTGACTGACAATGAGTTATGAGTCACTATGAACTTTAAGGTGCTTCACTCCTAGATCTTTTACCATCCTCAGTCCCGTCACCAGTGCTTCATATTCGGCTTCATTATTGGAGGTGAGAAACTCAAAGCACAAAGCATATTCTGTGACCACTCCATCTGGGCTAGTTAGAATCAATCCTGCTTCCATGCCTGTGGTGTTTGAGGATCCATCTACATAGAGAATCCAGCATTCATCGATTGATGAGATGATCTCTCCAGCATTTTGTCACTTGATAAACACTTAATTTAAGTCATTTAAAGTAAAAAATTATATTTAATTTATTTTATTTATTAAGAATTTGATGCTTCTTTTTATGTTTTACAGAAAAGGTGATCGTCGATACAAAGAGTCCGATTCACAGATCAAAAAGACTCAAGTTTGAAGAAAATTAGACATAAAATAAAATTTAAATAAAAGAAGGATGCATACGGTATTATAGAAAATGAAGATACTATGTAAGGAATCCAAAAAGGATATAGACGTCATTGTGAAGAAATAAAAGTTTCTTTTTGGAATAAAAAAGGAGTGTTCACACGGTAGTGTTCACGCGGCATGGACGCGCGGGCGGGCATGCGTGGTCAGACGTGCGGGCGAGCGTGGGCGCGAGCGAGGGCGCAGCATGGTAGGCAGCGGGTGCGCGGGATTCGTGGGGACAGACGAACAGATGGAAGGAAATATATATTTGAAAATGCTTCAAGAGAAAAAATTTATATTTTCTTTATCTGCTTGTGATCTTTCCATCTCATCCATCCATTTTTTAGTCATTAGTATTTTATTTAGTCTCACATCGAAAAATCATGTAAAACTCCTCCCTCCTAACACCTATAAAAAGGTTTTTGTACTCTTATTGGAGGGGGAGCCCAGAAATTCTTCTAGAGTCTTGTATAGAGGAATAGAAATGGACTACTCCATGAGCAGCTAGGCTAACAGTTTCGAGAGTAGAGAAAAAATTTTGTAACGACACAGAGATGGTTTATTGTTCTAAACTTTCTTGTATTTCTTTATATGTAATAAAGATTATGCTTTTTATTTAAATCGTCATGAGTTCTTTATTTGCTCTCTTTCATATGCTTTTATTTATGCTTTTCTGTTAGATTAATATTAGGAATAACTTTTACTTTTTGAAGACGCACCGTGATCTATGGGTACGGGGCGTGCTGAAGAAAGAAGAGTTGTTTACCTAGTAATTTCTGGAGACACGCCATGATCTATGGGTACAGGGTGTGCTGAGAAAAGATGATATTTTTTTTAAGATTAATCGCATCTATTTAATTAAAAAAGAGATACAACTCTGCTAGTACAAAATTAATTCAAAACTCCCGAGCTCTTTATTTTCTAATTACATCAATTTTAAAATAATTTATTTTTTAAATCAAAACAATACTTCTTTCTTTTATTTTGTAATCTCAATTTAGCCCAAGGTCCCTGAGGATACGATCTCGACTCATCCTACCTACGTAGTGAGTAAAGTTATTTTTGATGCTATCAACAACTACGCATCAAATTTTAGCACCATTGCCAGGGATCTTGACACGGTTGAAATTAAAAAAAAAAACCACTGACATTTCATAACACTTAACTAAAATAGTATAACCTCAAATATAAAAATTTCTAACTTGATTGGACACCTTGTTTCTTTGCATCTCATCTCCATAATTAATCTTAAGGGCAATAACCCATTAATCAGATAAGGTGGGGATTTGATCATCCTTTCTTGGCCCATAAATCACTCTCTTGCATTTGCATAACCTAGACCTTAATCTAAAATTAATTAGACATTGACCCCTAAGGATTTCGAGCTCATTAGTTCAAGTGACCCTGAGAGTTGAATCGGGTTAGACTTGGTCAGCTAGCTAGTGTCTAGGCAAGTAGTTTGCGAGACGACTGGGCCCGAAGGAAGGTGGTTTCTAATCGGTTCCGTTCGCTGACCTGGCCAATTTAATTGGTGTCTAAGAAAAGCAACGGGGGGACTCCCACCAACCTTACACTTACCTGACCAGTTGGTTGGTCAAGCTCCGACTTGGAGGGCTTGAAGGCTAACTACAGTTAGGAGCTGTCTAGAACTAGGGTAACTTTAGGATAGAGAGTCCACTGCGTGCTAACTTGATTGTAATTAAATTCTAACCTCAACTAATTCTTCTATTAGTTTTAGGACTTCTTAGGATCTCTTCTTTAGAACTTTTTTCTCTCTTCTCCTCTCTTCTTAAAAAAAAAATCCTTAACAGACTAGGATAGTCCTACTAGACCTTTTAAGTTGCATGTTAGGTCGACAATCACTAAAACCCGACTTGCAACCATTAGATGAAGAATTAGAAAAGACTCTTAGGACTGTCCGAGTTAGAAACATGGCTGCACCTGGTGAGGCTAATCCTCCACGCTCATTGAGAGAATACTTCACTCCATTCTCGTATACCTACTCTCCATGCATTCAAGCACCTCCAGTAGAAGCTACCCAATATGAGATTAAGTCTAGCATTATTCAAATATTGCCATCATTCTATGAACTTAGTAACGAGGACCCATACAAACACTTGGATGAATTTCTAAAAATTTGTACCACAGTAAAAATCCAAAACTTCTCAGATGATGCCCTTAGGTTGAAACTGTTCCCTTTCTCACTTAAGGACAAAGCCAAACATTGGTTAAACTCCTTAGACTCTATAACCATTTCAACTTGGGATCATCTTCAGAGAGAATTTCTCAAGAAATACTTTTCAATTGGAAAAATAAATCAAATTAGAAAAGCTATCACCAGTTTTTCCCAATTGGAGGGTGAACTTTTTCATAAGACATGGAAAAGGTTAAGGGATCTCATTCGTAAATGTCCACACCATGCTGTCCCTAAATGGCAACTTTGTCAGTATTTTTATGATGGTCTATCAGAGAAACACCGATAAATGGTTGATACATCATGTGGTGGGACATTCATGCTAAAGAGTGAGGATGAAGCCTGGCAGCTTTTTGAAACACTTAGTGAGAATTTCCTACATCATATGTCTGCCATCTCTAGAGAACAACCCATGCTTCAACAAAAAAGAAGTAAAATTTATCAGATTGAAAATGTCATGGATATCCACAGTAAGGTAGATGAACTGTCCCAAAAATTAGACCGTCTTCTAAATACTGGATAATCCCCAATTCCACCTAACCCAATCCAAGAAGTTTGTGCATTATGTGTAAGTCCGCACCATTTTGTTAATGAATGCCCAGCCACACCTTAATTTTCTGAGTTTGTGCACGAGCAGGTTCAGCAAGCTCAAGTCCAACAAGCTCGCAGACTAGGAAACGATCCATATTTGATCACTTATAACCCCGGCTGGAGAAACCATCCAAATTTTTTCTGGAGACCACAACCAGTGGTTGGCCCTGCCGCACCTCGACCTCAATATTAGGACCCAACATATAGGCATGGACTATACCATCAATTTCAAATGCTTCTCAACCGTCTACTACTGGTCATAGCTCAGCTTTTGAGGAAAAAATTTTGAAAGCACTACAATGATTAGAAGTCAACACTCAGACCCTTAACTCCCACACATAATCCATTGCTAAGCTAGAGATCCAAATAGGTCAACTAGCGACTGCATTCAGTAAGAGGGAAGGAGAAAAATTACCTAGCCAACCCGAGAGCAATCCAAGAGGGCAATTTGTGATTGAGAGCTCTAATACCTCAGAAGTTTTTTCTGAACATGCCAAATCAATCATGACTCTAAGAAGTGGGAAGGTCATTGAACACACTGGTAAAACCAATGATACCGACCCTAAACCTCTATCCGAAGCCAAATCACCCAAGAACAAGGATGACCTTAAAATAGAGAATGAACCAACTGCACCAAAATCATCTTACTTGCCTAAAGCCCCATTTCTAGATGCCCTGAAAGCCCCTATTCCTGCAGATAAGAAGGGAGGAAGACTCGACGAGATGTTAGAATTGTTTAAGCAAGTCCAAATTAATCTTTCCCTTTTAGACGCAATCAAACAGGTCCCTGCTTATGCCAAATTTTTGAAGGATTTGTGCATCCAAATATGTAAATCTAGATCACAAATCTCAAAGAAAATATACCTCACTAAACAGGCTAGTTCTGTCTTCCAACATGCCACTCCTCCAAAGCTTAAGGACCCAGGAGCCTCCATCATTTCCTGTGTTATAGGAGATTATCACATTGAAAAAGCTCTTCTGGACTTAGGGCAAGAGTGAATGTTTTATCTAGTTCAGTGTATGAACTTTTTGGATTCGGAGAACTGAAACCCACATCAGTCACACTGCAATTAGCCGATAGATCAATTAAGGAACCACATGGAATACTTGAGGATGTCTTGGTCAAGGTAGATGAGTTTTATTTTTTAGTTAATTTTTTGATTTTCGACATGAAACTAAGTGGCAACCCAAGATAAATTCCTATCATCTTAGGACGACCCTTCCGAGCTACGGCAAATGCATGCATTAATTGTAGAACAGGAGTCATGGACATATCATTTGGGAATAAGAAACTGAGACTGAATGTGTTTGGTGCTTCCCAAGGACCATCAATGGATAGTTACTTTGAAGTAGATACACTAGAAGATATTATAGAAGATGCAACACCCACAATTTTAGCACCAGACCCCTTAGATACTTGCTTGGCTCACTTTGGAGTGTATGACTTTGAGGGATATATGAAAGAAGTTAAAACCTTGTTGGATACACCACACGATAAAATCACTCCTCCATGGACAATCAAGTATGAGCCATTGCCCACATTAGCCAGTACACCAATAGTTCCATCTTTAGAATTACCACCTACGTTAGAATTGAAACCCCTTCCTGCTACGCTCAAGTATGTATTTCTAGGACGCAATGACACCCTGCCGGCAATCATTGCATCAGACTTGACCCCTAATTAGGAAGCACAATTGGTTGGTATTCTAAAGGAACACAAAGAGGCTATCGGTTGGTCCATTGCTGATTTAAAAGGAACTGACCCCTCCATTTGCATGCACCATATTCATTTTGAGACAAATGCCAAACCCCATCGAGATATGCAGAGGAGATTGAACCCAAACATGCGTGAAGTAGTAAAGAAAGAGGTGGTAAAGTGGTTAGATGCTGAAATCATCTACCCCATATCCGATAGTAAATGGGTCAGTCCCACTCAAGTAGTATCTAAGAAATCAGGTATTACTGTGGTTGAGAATGAAGAAGGTGAACTGCTTCTCACTCGCATATCATATGGATGGCGAGTATGCATAGATTATAGAAAACTGAATGTCGTTATTAGGAAGGACCATTTTTCATTGTCCTTCATCGACCAAATCTTAGAACGGTTAGCAGGATAAAGTTTTTTCTATTTTTTTGATAGTTATTCAGGGTACAATCAAGTACCTGTATTTTCAGATGACCAAGAAAAGACTACCTTCACCTGCCCCTATGGCACCTTCGCTTTTCGACGTATGCCATTCGGGCTCTGCAATGCACCCGCTACATTTCAACGGTGCATACTGGCCATTTTTTTGGATATGGTGGACAAATATCTTAAAGTTTTTATGGATGATTTTTTTGTGTTTGGAACCACCTTTGAGGATTGTCTCCATAATCTTTCCAAAGTTCTTAAACGGTGTATGGAGACAAATCTTATCCTAAGTTGGAAAAAGAGTCATTTTATGGTGCGGAAAGAAATTATATTAGGACATATTATTTCTGAAAGAGGGATCGAGATAGATAAAGTCAAAGTTGAGGTCATTTCAAAACTACCACCCCCTACTTTGATCCGACAAATATGATCCTTCTTAGGTCATGCCGGATTTTATAAACGCTTCATCAAAGACTTTAGCAAGATTTCAAGATCTTTGTGCAATCTGTTGGCCAAGAACACACCATTTATCTTTGACGAAGACTGTTTGAAAGCATTCAACACATTACGAACAGTCCTGACAACAGCACCCATAATAAAACCCCCTGACTGGTCCATTCCATTTGAGATTATGTGTGATGCCTCTGACTTTGCAATAGGTGCCGTCTTAGGCCAAAAAATCAATAAGAAGCCACATGTGATCTATTATGCTAGCAAGACTCTTTTCGATGCCCAATTAAACTACACCACAACAGAAAAAGAGCTACTAGCAGTAGTGTTCGCTCTTGAAAAATTTTGCTCATATCTGTTAGGGTCTAAGGTTCTAGTTTACTCTGATCATGTGGCTCTGAAACATCTCCTCTCAAAGAAAGATACTAAACCGCATTTGATCAGATGGATCCTTCTTTTACAAGAATTTGATCTGAAAATCCGAGATAAGAAGGGTTTCAAGAATGTGGTAGCTGATCACATCTCCAGGATCTTAGTTGAACCCACGATAGGCATAGATGAGGTCAAAGAAAAATTTTCTGACGAACAACTTTTCGCAATCTCCTCTAGCCGTCCTCTATGGTTTGCCCATATTGTCAATTACTTGTCAACAGGATAAGTACCTTCTCACTGGACAAAATAAGAAAAGGATCGATTTTTCTCACAAATTAAACATTATTTCTGGGAAGAACCAGAGCTGTTCAAATATTGTCTAGATCAAGTAATCCGACGTTGTGTTCCTGAGTGTGAAGTCCAAAGTATTCTTAACTTCTGCCACTAGCTAGCATGTGGGGGACATTTTAGTGGAAGGAAAACTGCAGCAAAGGTGTTGCAGAGTGGATTTTATTGACCGACCCTATTCAAAGATGCACATGAATTCAGTCGTAATTGCCTGCGATGCCAGCAAACAGAAAATATTTCGAGAAAAGATATGATGCCCTATCCCCTATACTTGTAGTAGAAATTTTTGATGTTTGGAGAATTGATTTCATGGGACCCTTTCCCTCCTCATTTGGATTCGAGTATATTTTGGTAGCAGTGGACTACGTATCAAAATGGGTAGAGGCTATGGCAACCCAAACCAATGATCATAAAATCATGATCAAGTTCATTCAACATAACATCTTTAGTCGATTTGGATGCCCAAGAGCCATAATTAGCGATGGGGGTACACACTTCACAAATAAGCACTTCGACATGCTAATAAAAAAATACGGAATAACTCATAAAGTTGCCACACCTTATCACCCCCAGACAAGTGGCCAAGTTGAGGTCTCCAATAGGGAGATCAAGCATATTCTTGAAAAAATGGTAAGACCCGATAGAAAAGACTGGTCAGCACGCTTAGATGATGCATTATGGGCTTACCGTACTGCTTTTAAAACACCCATAGGAATGTCTCCTTATCGACTTATATTCAGAAAAGCTTGTCATCTGCCGGTAGAATTGGAACATCGTGCATTTTGGGCCATACGGTAATTTAACTTTGATATGAAAAATGCAGGTTCCAATAGGAGACTTCAATTAAATGAACTTGAAGAGCTACGCAATGAAGCGTATGAGAGTGCCAGAATTTATAAGGCTCGAACTAAAGTGTACTACAATAAATTCATTGCACGAAAAATGTTCGAGCCCAATCAAAAAGTTTGGCTCTTCAATTCTAGGTTGCGTCTGTTTCCCGAAAAACTTCGCTCACGTTGGGACGGACCTTTCATTGTAACTCAGGTATTTCCTCATGGAGCTATAGAACTCAAAAATCCTAAACAGGAGAACACTTTTAAAGTGAACAGTCAGCAATTGAAACCTTACATAGATGGAATTAGTGATGGAGAATTAATTGAATCTGTCGATTTAGTAGATCCAATACCACCATAATACTCAATTCAGTCTGACTGAAGATGTAAAACTTAGCGCTTGTTGGGAGGCAACCTAACGATTTCATATTTTTTTACTTTACCGCAGCTGCAGGAATTTAGAACAAGAGCCTATTAATCAATGAAGCTATCTTCAACTTTCGAAGTAAAATTATCCCAGGTGCACTCTCTCTTTTTATTTTCTTTGCTTTCCTACTCCATTGAGGACAATGTAGATTAAGTTGGGGAGAAGAAAATAGAAATTAATCAAATCCTCAAGTATGATCAGAAATAATTAGTTTTGTGTATCCGAATTTTATTTTGATTAAGAGTCAATTAGGCATCCTAATAAATGAATGATTAACGATCAAGATAATTTTAGAGATACTGAGGAATAAATTATTAAGAAAATCCAATGAATGGTAGGATTTAGACTAGACCAAATTTTAGGAGTGATTCTACAACCCTCTTCTTACTGATCTCAATAAAGACTCTGCTTCATGAGAGATTGGGTGGAAAGGTCGAGGTATGCAAAAATTTTTCTTAAAATTTACTTTAAAAAAAAATGTTGATTTCCTACTGAGTAACCGAGCCCTTTCGCCTAAGTAAGCGTTGTGGTTCGTATAAAAAGGAGGATAATATTAAAAATAAATAAATAAATAAATAAATAGTGGATAATAAGGAGACTAAATTGCAAGAAGATAATAAATCTTTCTCACATTAAGTTAGAAGATTTAAAGAGTAAAGTGGGGAGTTGGTGAAAGAAAAGATCTTGAAATTTCTTTAGTTAATACTCAGCCACTAATTGGGTCAAATTGATAATCCAATGAAATATCTCTTTAATGGTCTGACCAGGTATCATCTACCTTTTGGGATGCCTAACCTAATTTTTTATTCAAGATCGAGTCGGTATACAATGTTGACATATCTATTTTACTCGAGGATGAGTAAAATTCAAGTTCGGGGTGTGATAAACACTTAATTTAAGTCATTTAAAGTAAAAAATTATATTTAATTTATTTTATTTATTAAGAATTTGATGCTTCTTTTTATATTTTACAGAAAAGATGATCGTCGATACAAAGAGTCCAATTCACAGATCAAAAAGACTCAAGTTTGAAGAAAATTGGACTTAAAATAAAATTTAAATAAAAGAATGATGCATACGATATTATAGAAAATGAAGATACTATGTAAGGAATCTAAAAAGGATATAGACGTCATTGAGAAGAAATAAAAGTTTCTTTTTGGAATAAAAAATGAGTGTTCATGCGGCATGGACACGCGGGCGGGCATTAGCGGTCGGACGCGCGGGCGAGCATGGGCGCGAGCGCGGGCACGAGGCGAGATCGAGTGCGGGTGCGAGGTGGGTGCGGCACGGCAGGCAAGCGGGCACGCGGGGTTCATGGGGACAAACGAACAGATGGAAGGAAATATATATTTGGAAATGCTTCAAGAGAAAAAATTTATATTTTCTTTATCTGCTTGTGATCTTTCCATCTCATCCATCCATTTTTTAGTCATTAGTATTTTCTTTAGTCCCACATCGGAAAATCATGTAAAGTTCCTCCCTCCTAACACCTATAAAAAGGTTTTTGTACTCCCATTGGAGGGAGAGCCCAGAAATTCTTCTAGAGCTTTGCATAGAGGAATAGAAAGGGACTACTCCATGAGCAGCTAGGCTAGCAGTTTCGGGAGTGAAGAAGAAATTTTGTAACGACACAGAGATGATTTATTGTTCTAAACTTTCTTATATTTCTTTATATGCAATAAAGATTATACTTTTTATTTAAATCGTCATGAGTTCTTTATTTGCTCTCTTTCATATGCTTCTATTTATGCTTTTCTGTTAGATTAATATTAGGAACAACTTTTACTTTTTGGAGATGCACCGTGATCTACGGGTACGAGGCGTGTCGAGGAAAGAAGAGTTGTTTACCTAGTAATTTTCGGAGACACACCGTGATCTACGGGTATGGGGTGTGCCGAGGAAAGATAGATATTTTTTCTAAGATTAATCGTATCTATTTAATTAAAAAAGAGATACAACTCTGCTAGTACAAAATTAATTCAAAACTCCTGAGCTCTTTATTTTCTAATTACATCAATTTTAAAATAATTTATTTTTTAAATCAAAACAATGCTTCTTTCTTTTATTTTGTAATCTCAACTTAGCCCTAGATCCTTGAGGATACGATCTCGACTCATCCTACCTACGTAGTGAGTAGAGTTATTTTTGGTGCTATCAACGACTACGCATCATCACTCATCTGAGATAGTGCATTCTATGATGAAATCAGTCAATGCCTGAGCTTTAATAGACGATCGAGGTAGGTACTTAATATTGAATTCATCAAGCTCAACGGTCCATTTGGCTAATCATCCCGAGATCTCCGACCGATGGAGTATTGATTTTATGGGCTGATCAGTGAGGATGGCAATAGTATGAGTTTGGAAGTATGGTCGCAACTTCTTAGATGATATCACGAGAGCATAGGCCATCTTTTCAAGCTTCGTATACCTTGTCTCAGCATCATGGAGTATCCAGCTGATGTAGTAAATCAACTTTTGCACCTTAGCTTCCTGGCGAACAAGGACAGAACTGATTGCAATGGGAGAGACGGCAAGGTACGAGTATAACACTTCCTCAGGTTTAGGCTTGCTAACAAGTGGAGGTGAGCCAAGATATTTTTTTGGATCTTCGAGGCAGCTTGGCACTCCTCCGACCATTAGAAGTTTTTCGCCTGTTTGAGAGCTTTAAAGAAAGATAGGCTCCTTTCAGCTGACCTAGAAAGGAATCTATTCAAAGCTGCAATCCTACCAGTCAGGTGCTACATTTCTTTAATCATCCTTGATGACTTCATCTCCTGAAGAGCTCAAATCTTCTCTGGGTTTACCTCGATCCCTCATTGAGACACCATAAAATCAAAAAATTTACTGGCAGTGACACCAAATGCACACTTGCTGGAATTGAGCTTCATCTGAAATTGCCACAGCACTGTGAATGATTCCTCAAGATCGACAATATGATGTTCGACAATCTGACTTTTAACAAGCATGTCATCGACATATACCTTCATATTTCAGTCTATTTGCACCTTGAAGATTTTGTTGATAAGTCGTTGGTAGATTGCTCCTATATTTTTGAGACCGAATGGCATAACTTTATAATAAGAAAGATCTTGGTCAGTGATAAAGACAGTTTTCTCCTCATCCTTAGGGGCCATCCGGATCTGATTGTATCTAGTGAATGCATCCATAAACGAGAGAAGAGGATATCTCGAGATCACATCCACCAGCTGATCAATATGAGGTAGGAGGTAACTGTCCTTAGGACATGCCTTGTTGAGGTTAGTGTAGTCAATGCATATGCACCTTTTTCCATTTGGTTTTGGAATGAGGACGACATTGGCTAACCACTCTGGTAATATACTTCTCTTATGAACCCGACTTTTAAAAGTTTGTCCACCTCTTCTTGTATAACCTTCTGTCGATCAGAGACAAAAGGATGTTTCTTCTGTCTGACCGGATGATACTTTTGATCCACATTGAATCGGTGTACCATGACCTCTGGATCTACTCCTAGTATATCTAGAGCCAACCAAGCAAATATATTGATGTTTACCTATATAAAAGAGATGAGATGCAGACGATCTTCTTCACATAAGTTTGAGCCGATTTGGACCACTTTACTCGAATCTTCACCAATGGGTATTGATATCAGGTCGTCTACTGGTTGTCCTCCTTGTTTAGTTTTCTCATCTCGTACATCTAGCTCATCCGTCTATTGTTCCACAAGTGCCGCTCCTCGCAGGGTTGCCATATAACATGCCTTCATGAGCGGCTGAATTCCTTGAAGCTCATCGATCTCTTCTGGAGTAGAAAACTTTACCATTATGTGATAGGTCGACACTATAGCTTTAAGTGCATTGAGTCTAGGTCAACCTAATATAACATTGTACACAAACGGGCTTTTTACAATAAAGTAGTTTATTTATGCAACCGTTTGTTTTGGAGCTCATCTGGCTAGGGTAATTAACGGGATGGTTCCTTCCACTGGGACCGTAGTACCCGAGAATCCAACCAATGGGGTAATCCTTTTCGTCAATAGTTCAGACTCCAAGTTCATACAAACAAAAGCATCATAAAATAAAATACCAACTGAACTTTCATTATCAACTAGAACTAGATGTACATCATAATTAGCAATATTTAAAGAAACAACGATAGGGTCATCATGGGGACAATTTATTCCATCCAGGTTGGCATCGGAGAAAGTGACTTCTTCACCGACCTTTAGCTTCTTTGCCTCCTTACGTTTAGCTCAGCTAGGACTTGGGGTGTGTCGACCAAGCTGTCCTCCAGAGAGCATATGAATCTCTCTTGCAATTGGTTGATATCTACAGAGGTTTTCTTGTCAAGAAGGTTTGTCGCACGGATTTCTCGAGATCTATCATTCGTCAATATATTGACGAAGGCATCTACATCGGATTAATGTCTCAATCTCCTCCCAAAGCTGTCGGCATTCTTCAATGTCATGTCCATGATCACAGTGACATCTATAATACTTTCTTGGATCTCTCTTGTGTGCCCAGATAACTAGCTTCCTTGGAGGAGGTAGGTCTTCTTGTCGCCTATCTCCATTAGGATCTAAGATCGAGGGGTATTCAGTGAAGTGAAATAGTGAAATCTCTGAGGAGATGACATAAATCGACGAGATGGTGCAGCAGATCTAGGTCGGTTGTTATAAGATGGGATCCGAGAATGACAAGGTTTAAGTTCAAGACGTCGATGCTGCACTCATCAGGAGTCTTTCTTTTTCTCTTGTCCGAAGTTTTGATGAGGTGCCTGGGCAAGATTTTCTCCTTGCGATCCCAAGCTTTATTGGCATGAGCATAATTCTCAGCTTGCTCCAACATTTCAGAAAAATCTTTTGGATAATTTAAATTGATAGAGTAAAGGAGGTCATTCTACTAAAGTCCAGCTTTGAATGCAGTCATCGCCATAGACTGATCTAGATTTCATACCTTCAGGATAGTAGTGTTGAACCGACTTATGTAATTTTTAACAGATTTATTCTCCTTCTACTTAATACTTATTAGAAAATCTGAATTACGCCATTGTCGGCGACTACTGACAAAGTATGCAATAAAGAGTTGGCTTAACTGGTAGAATGAATCTATTGAGCCCGACTGTAGGTTGGAGTACTAGTGACGAGCTGCTTTCCTCAAAGTAGAAGAAAAAGTTCGGCAAAAAGTTGCATCACTGGCTCTTTGTAAAAGCATCAAAGTACAAAAATTCTCCAAATGATCCATCAGATCAGTTGTTCCATTGTAGGGTTCCATTTGAGGCATTTTAAATCAAGGTGGAAAAGATTCATCCATCAACCTCTGAGTGAAAGACAGATCGATGTTGAATCCCAGGTCATCTTTTGGTTGCTTCGGTGTCCGAAGTGCATCTAGCTATTGTTGCATTTTTCGAAGTTTCTTTTCCATCTTGTCTTCTCTAGTTTGTCAGCACCAGAGAGAAGCATGGCTTGGGGTCAAATTCCTCCTCGAGATAGGGGTAGGAGACCTATGATGGCAATGAAGAGGACTCGGAGGTTGGCTATGATGACTAGTCCCTGCCCTTGGGCTGCGAGGGAGCCGATTCGGTGATCTTTCTCATGCTGGCCATGCGTCTTCTTCAACGAAGGGAGGCTCCATGTTTTGTTGTATCCACCGCACTATAGCTGACAAGGTCTGTACTTGTTGAACGAGACTATTATATTGGTTGTGGAACATGGTCAGTGTCGGGGGTGCTACTGGTGCTGCTAGTGAAATGGATGGAGGATTCTCTTGTGCTGGTGGTATTTCATTGGTCGGCGAAATATTATTGGCGATTGACGAATGGTGATAGGCTTCCTCTCCTCTCAAAATAGGACCTCAGGACTAGCTTTGAAGTAAGATCTCAAGACTAGTCGAAGAAGCTCCTTCCTCTAGCATCAAATGTTGCTACCGATCTCCTAGCCTAAGATCGAATGCCGAAGTAGTCACGGCTGATGTAGATCTTCTACTATAGCTTCATCCGAACACTTGCAAAACAAGTCCACATCAGGAGGTTGGCTTTGGTGTAGATCCTCCGACGCTCAAGTCCAGAGATGGAGAATGATGAGAGGAGAGGAGAGAATTAGGAATCGATTGATTGCATATCTTGGAGGGTCTTGGAGTCTTTATTTATAGGATAAGAGTTTGAGATATATTTGACTTGGAGTTCTGATGATTTCTGAATTTGTCGGATAAATAGATTTGGAGGAGGATTTTCCTTTTACGGAAAATTCGATCGCAAAGGAATCCTATCTTATCTAGACTTTTCAGATTTGGAGAGAAATAGTCTGTGGACAGATGTAATAGTTCAACAAGAATCGATTTAGTAGGTCCTCCTAGGCAACAGTCGATCTCGTAGGTCCTTCTCAGCAACAGCCGACCTAGTAGGTCACCATAGCCAAGGAATATGGGATCTTGCTATCTGAAGTTGATCGATTTGAAGTAGGTCAGTTATTGAGGTCAAAAAGAATCAGACTAAGGAAGAAGACTTGCTGCTAATCCAATAAGTTATATTAGGCAATCACCGTATCTGTCTAATTCAGCAAATGCCATCTCATGTAGCTTAGCTATAATTTGCTCGACGATAACAAGATTGTTTAGATCAAAATTGAGATACAGATATAATATATATATATATATATATATATATATATATATATATATATATATATATATATATATAGGTACATACGTTTGTATGCATGTATACACACACCCAAACGCACCTACCTTCATAAGTATCCCCAGCGCTTGTTTCTCCTGTCTGTTTGAATTACCCGGCCTGCGCACTGAGCTTCTCTCCATGATCGTCATCTTGTACATGTTAATGCGTGTGCACTCGTGCCATTCTTAAATGCCCACCCAGTAGAGCATGCCTGCACAAAACCTAGCAAATCCATGGTGCAACAGTAGAAGGGTCGTAGGCTACAATTTGTACGGTTGGAATGCTGGCGAAAGATCCAAATGGTCGGAATATACGATTTATGGCAGGCTTCAAGCACTTATTGCATCCAGTTCATGCCAGGGTGCGACGGGCCTTCGTGATGAGTTACTCATGGGACCATTTTGGTGTTACAGTGAACGGGTGTGGCGACAAAGCAACCCCACTAGTTTTTTATGGCTTACATCACCACGAGTTCAATGCGATGGATCCCCTCCCATGTGCTTGTGACAAACGGTAAAGACCTTAGCGGTTGAAATTGAAATCAAAATTGAAATAAAATTTAAATATTATAAAAGAGTTGAATGAAATTTTGAGAGATTGAGATATTCTCATTTCTCTCAAAATCGAAATAAAAATATGATTCTTCTCAACTAAACAGCTAGAAGAATGAAAGTCACACATTTTTGTTTCCATTTCAAAACCCCACTCTCCCAACCAGACATGTCGTCAAGCATCCGTTTGGTTCGTGGGAAGAGGAGGAGAGAGGTGGAGTGATCCGGTCGAAAGATTATTCAATAGACTAGTTTTGGAAGGCACCAGTACATAGAAAGTGAAGGTCAACATACTGTATGCTCTAATCAGAGGGGCTCCGATGAGACCGAGAGATCTAAAATGGGTGTGGAGGCTGTGTCTTCATCCAAGAGTGGCTCTTTTCATTTGAAAGGTGACATGGAATCGTCTATCTTACAAGAGTATATTGCATCATTGCGGCATTACTTTTTTCCCATTCTATATGTGACCACTGCAACAATTCCAAGAAGAAGGCTGATCTTATCCTTTTTGACTATCCGAGAGCATATCTTGTTTGGACCCAAGCATTTAGTAGCCTGGCTATTTCTATCCAGCCTGGGTGTCATGAGGCTTTCATTAAGCATATCTGGGGGGGATCAAGCTGGAGAGACAGAGGGATGACGGTTGCTTTGTGCTATATTGCTTTTTATGTTTGGATATCTCAAAATAATAGGATTTTAAATAATGCATTTGATAGCCTATATGTAACAATGCTAAGAGCTATGACTAATGCCAATGACTTCATAAGGGCCATAACTTTAGGGGGATCTCTGATCGTTAGGGAAAGTTGGTGTCCTACCTTAGCAGGTTGTGCAACTTAGGTGATTCACTTTTCTTTGGGAACCCCTACCCTCTAATTTCATCAAAATAAACTTCGATAGCAGTATAAAGAACAGAAGGCAGCATGGCGGAGCTAGCTTTATCATTCAAGATGTGAGGACATCCCCTATGGCTGCTAGAAGAGTGTCATTATTTGACATATTTGTACTACATGAGAGGGTCTGATGTATGCCGTATTTATCTTGCATGCAAATAGAGTTATCGTAGAAGACGACTCCAAGATTGTGGTTTCTTAGCTAAGCATTGGATTTGAGCAGCTTGAGGTCCATTTCTCCTTATTGGTCGATACTCAAGCTCTCATTACGTGGTGCAGTTATTGTTTTGTTGAGCACAATGTATAGGGAGGGCAACAGTCTAGCTGATTGGATAGTATCTTTTGTGGTGGAGCATACCAGCAAAGTAATGTAAGAATTCTCTTCAAAGTTAGCTCGTCATTTGATTTTGTCATATGCTTATGGGTGTATCTATTCTAGAGCATTGTAATAGAGCCAGTCCACACACAAAAAGGTGGGGGGGTTGGCAGAGTGTTGTCAATGAAAAATATAATAGAGCCAGTTCAAACATAAAAAAAGAGCCCGGGGGAGGAGGCCGCAGGGATGGAGTGTTGTCAATGAAAAATGAAGGCTTATATTTGGCTTTTTTACTCAAATAATGTCCATTTTAAAATAAATTATCAAAATAATACTCTTTTCAAACTATTTATGGAATTATTGTTTGCAGATAAAATCGTTCTATCATAAGATGATTTTCTATGCTGACTCAACCATACAATGCCAGCTGGAGGGACATAGGGGGACAGCATGGCCAGTATGAAGTCACCCTATGCTTATAAAGTTGCCTTATGGTAGGATGATTCATTGAGACACCCTACGCCCCTAAAACTCGAGAGCATCAGTCCTTAAAACCCCTTGCTCTCTATTTCTTTTTCCAAAACCTTGCGACCTTAAAACACTGCGATTGAGTCTCAACTCTTCTTTCTCTCCCTCGTGCGGGTGGAAGTGCGCTCAATCTCTCTCTCTTTCTTTGTCTCTCTCCCTCTCTCTCTCTCATGCGGGTGGAAGGGTGCTCGATCTCTGCCTCTCTCTCTGTCTCTCTCCCTCTCCCTCAGCGCCCCCATCTCCCATCCATAGGCGGGCTCCCTCAGCTCCTCTCCATCAGTTGATTAGAAGGTAAGACCTTTATCCACATAGATTGATCGTTTATTTTATTCTTTTCACTTCTTAATCTTGTTATTTCATCCTTTCTTTCGGAGATATGTGGGGAAGGAGAGCTCCTAAGAGAGATCGGAGGGGCTTATTAGGTTCCGATTGGGGTTTTCTCTCAAGGCATTTGGTATGAGTTGGTTCCTTGAGGTTTTGAGAGCTTAATCTTGCTAGAAGCATGACATAGTTTTAGGGTTTGGGGATTTTGGATCGAAAGAATTCTTCTTTATCGACAAAGATTTGCAAATTATGGATTTTATTCTCATGATAATATGAATGATACCAAATCCATGATGTGAGACTTGCGCTGGGTTTTGAAAATCTATGGTGTGAGACTTGTACTAGATCTGCCTTTCAAACTTAGAGACTCAATGATTGGTCTTGGTTGTTTTGAAAATCTCAGCCTATTCTTTTATTCAACATATGTGAGAATTTGATCCCAATCATAATATTGGTGTTAAATACTTCCTCCTAGTAAACATATATTCATATGTTTATGTAGTTATTTCTCACAATAATTTTCAAAAAATAGATCAAAGACTTGTCACTGTTATCTTCTATTGAAATGGAAGGATCAGTCGTGATGCTAACGGTGCATATTATAATGATGAAAAGATCTAGATGATCATGGTAGACCATAACACAATATACCAAAAATTTGTGCGGGTCTGCTATGCTGTCACTAGATGGGACTCTAATCAATGTGGAGTTTTTTTAATGTGTAGATTTTTGATTCATGCGATTGGATAATATTTAGCTGTACCTATTAAAAATGATCAGACACTGTATACCATCTTAGGCATCCCATTATAGAAAATTTTTCTGACAGTTGAAATTTTTGTCAAGACAGCAGTAGTAGGAGTTTCGGATGGTGATGAACAACATATGAGTGTGTCTCAGCTTGTATCTGCTCCACTTGTATAGTCAGACATGAAGGAATCTCTACTTGATGCATCTCTAATGGCCAATGAAATTGAGCATGAGTATGGAGGCACCCTAATATGTATGGTTGGTGGACCAACAGGATCCGTAACTGATAGTCATCAGTGCATGGTAGGGGAAGAGACTGCGTATCAATATTAGAGTAACGTCATATTTGATGATGCGGGGGCCGGTCCTAGTTATGTAGTGGCTACCATAGAGCATGTGGAGTATGAATCTAACGGCTCTATATCACTTTATCAACCACATGCATACCATGCCCGCGTTGGAGGATTAAGAACCGCAGTTACTGATACAACTTTATTTGAAAATAAAACCACTGTCAGTTATGATCCTAATCCTATTCATAATGAAGATGAGGATGATGATGTGGAGTCTGATGGCAGTGATAGTGGGGAGTCCAGTGCGGAAGAGGATGTCACACCACACAAGGTGCCCCTTGTTCCTGAATTTGGGTTTGTTGATGCGTCTGATAACGATGAGGTTGCATCCCATAGAGCATTGCCAGAACATCTATTTTTTGATGAAAATGAGGAGTTAAAAAAGAAAATGATATTCGGATCGAAAGAATAGATCTAACACATCATGAAATAGTATGCCATTCGCACCCACCATCCTTTCAAAGTTGTCGAGTCAGATAGAGTTAAATGGAGCATCATGTGTGAACAGTCTAATACTTGCAGTTAGCATCTCTGTGCATTCCTTCAAATCAATATGCAGTGATGAAAGATTACGATATATAAAAGGCCACACACATGCTTGAATACAGATGTGATGCGAGATCATCCACTGTTTGATGCACATATAATTACCGATATCATTAGAGAATCAGTTAGGATAGAGATATCCATACTATATCAATTTGCCAAGCTCATGTACATGATACACGGCAGTGTGAGGTATCTTACAAAAAAATGTAGATAGCTAAATAACTTATTATGGACGAGCTGTTAGAAGATTGGATGGAGTCCTATAACATATTAGGTCCTTGATTTTGAGGGCCCATTTGACGGCATACAGTATGACCAAGCTGATCCATCGCAATGCAAGTATGTAACTAGTAGCACTGATTTTATATGATAAATGACTACATATTTTCACACAATAATATATTGACTTTATTTTGAATAGGTGGAGGACTCAACTGACTGGTGCTAACAATCCGATACCGCACACAATCATATACTATAGGGATCAGCTTGATCAGTAGCACAACGATCAGATGGTATGGGTATCTTACACACCGGAGAAATTGGCCGCATTGCCCAAAGTATACCGATCAGATCAGTATATATGGAGGACACGCGCACCTATCATTTGCTTCGATATCATGGAGATCTATTGTGTGGAGTACGTGATGCGACAGTTTGGTATGCATCAGGGCATCCCCCCACCATGCAACACTTGTGACGGTCTCCACAGTTTGGATCGATGAGGGCGACATCGTCATGATTGGATTTAAGAGCATCGAGAGCATATTGATATATGAAAGTGGCTAGAAGATTTGATTGTGGCTGGTCCATCCATGCTCCCCATGATAGATTATTATGATCTATATCTGAAGTGGTATAGGAGCATCACTAGGCAATTCATCTTGCCATTGATAACTGAGCGATCCGAGATGAGATTCCGTCCTTCGAGCAATATGATAGATATTGTGGTAAGTATATTTTGCTTTCATCTCATTTTATTATGTTGTTATTGTTATACTTATAAATAATATTTATTTTTCTTTTCATACTAACAGTTTCAGAAGATCACGTCGCTACACCACCGAACAAGGAGTAGCTTCCATTTGATCACTATTAGGTGCAAGGATCGAGCACTTGTCGATGTTATGGATGGTCATATCGATACTATATGAGTCATCTCTAAGGATAGATGACTTCACACTGTACTATCGACAGATGATCCGAGTACCTCATCATATGCCCAGTACACCTCATATCTTGGCTTCTCGAACTTCGACCTCTCCATAGATGATGCATCTATATCACAGAGGATGAGCGAGCTGGAAGACATGTCTTACCGGCTCGATGAGTAGCACGTCGATTGTACGCATGAGAGGGCCAGAGCCAGGGGTCGACTGAGAGTTTTTTTAGATAGACGTCAGACATATGTTGAAAGATCAAGCACACTAGCACCTTCCTCTCCATCGATCACTGCCACGCCTGAGCCATCACGATAGCGGCCAGAGGTAACATGCATTTATGAGAGGCAAACGCAGAGGAAGCCCTAGTATCTTGATATATACTCCTCTCGATAGTTGTAATACTTGTACATATTTTTTTTTTCTAACGAATTTTGTAATACCGGTTCATCATTTCTAAGATATCTTGTCATGTTAATTATAAATATGGTTGGAGAAGTTTAAATTTGTATCTTGAAAAAGTCAAAAAAAATTTAATAGATAAAGATACTTGGAGAAGGTCAACATTGTAAATTCATCAAGTTAGAGATGCAAACAATATTTTTTGAAAGTTTCAAAAATTAAAATTGAGAGAAAATCAATTTTGGATATTAAGAGGCAACCACAGGTTGTAGAGGTGGCCAACGGACTTGGCCCGACCCGTAATGAATAGTGTTGGATATAAAATACCCCCCAGCCGAAGTTTGTACCAGGAGTGACCCTCCCGGGACTCTGTCGATGTCCAACCTTAGGCGACATCTTTTCGAACCTCTCCGGTGGCCGAGCTTCTGCAATATTCTCAAGTTCTGTCGACGGATAAACTTCCACAGCTTCTTCCACAAGTGTCGACCGGGTTCCCCCGACAGACGAACTCCTGCCGTATCTCCTGGGCTTCTCCAGCAATAAGCTTCTTCGATCGTCCATCAGGCTGCTCCAAGTGCTCTCTGGATTCTACTATCGGCCAACCTCCTACAAGGGTCAACCGCTCCCCGAACCTCTTCCAGATCTTTTCCAACAGGATTCGATCGACTGCAATCCGAATTTCTTCCAGAACTTCGTCAGTTCGTCAGTGGCCGAACTTTCCCAACAGTAGATCTCTATGACGGGCGGACTCCATCCAAGTTTCTACGACGATCGACCACCTTCTGGATTTTATCCGAACTCCTACGGGAGCCGGACATCAGCCCTGGGCTCCCATTGCAGGTAGACCTCATCCGAATTCTTACAAGGGTCGGACTCCGAGCCCCCACCACAAGCGATCTACTCTGAGCTTCTGCTACAAGCGATCTACTTCGAGCCACTACTACTAGCGGTCTACTTCAAATTTCTACTACGAGCGGTCCGCATCGGATTTCTACTGTAAGCCTCCACCTGAGCTTCTATTATGAATGAATTCCTTCTGAACTTCTATTGCAGGCAGGCTTCGGTCGAGCTTCCTCAACAAATGATCCCCATCCGGACTTCTACGGGAACCAGACTCCAATCGAACTTCTGTAGTGGATAGATTTCGGACGAACTCCTATGACACACGGGCTCCAGCAGTCGGACCCCTCCAGCGGGTGAACCTCTCCAGCGACATCCGACATCCACTGTCGGTCGACCTTCTACCGAATTCTGCATGAAATCGAACTTCATCCACAGAAAGCCCCTAACCGAGCTTCTACAGCAGATGATCTTCGCCCGCAGTACTAGCACCCAGGGCACCCAACGGTGGAAGGCTCGCCAGCAACACCCGAGCTCCTCTTAAACGGAGAGCTATCCCTCTCCACCAGACCCCCCAACCGAGCTTCGGTCGATAGGCCTGGACTCCCTGGCAGGCCACAGTAATGGCCGCGACTCTGCTCCACTTCCTATGACGGATCCCACGCGGCTTCATCATGCTCTGGCAAGTCACGACAACGAACATCACTCCACTCTCCACAACAGGCTCTACGTGGCAGGCCACGGTGATGGCCACGACGCCACTCCACTACTCTCCGTAACAAACTCCTTATGGCCCCGAACGGCCCACCCCCAGGCGGTTACAAACGTCGCTGTCAATCTGTTACGCCCTCCGCATATAAAAAGGGGACCCCTAAATATGTTATTCTCTAAGCTCTAATCTCTATCTCAAAACTCTGCTAAAATTTTCGTTCGAGCACTCCATTCTTGTTGAGGCAGAGAACTGACTTGAGCATCGAAGGATCTTGCCGGAGCACCCCCAACTCCGGTTTAGACTTTCTTTACAGGTCCCGGCGGCAACCGTGACTCCCTCGACTCCAGCTTCTCCGACGCCGGCGAATTTTTGCACCAACAGGATTGGCGCTTGAGGAAGGGCGGCATGTCTTCGCAGTACCCTTATTCTTAAAGGAGTGCTCAACGGGACCACCTCCGGTCATCTTCTCTGACATCTCCTCCTCTGGTTGTCTGCCTGATCTCCACCTAATGCCTCCCTGAAGGGCATCCACCAGGCGGTCAACGACCTCCACGGCCAGATCTCAGCGAGCTCCGCAAGCCCCGGCCTCATCTCCGGTTTCCCAGGCTCCTCCTCCTCCGGCGACGGCAATCGGAATGGAGCAGTTTGACCTGCTGGTTCAACAGGTCAGAGGCCTCACCGAAGCAGTGCAGGCCATGCAGCAGCAGCTGCAGCAGCCGCAGGCATCGGTGCGGCTGGAAAGAGCATCGTCGGAGTTTCAAAATCCGATGACTGGGCGGGACACATGGGCCAGCCGCCCTATCTTTCCCAAAAAAGAAAAATAGAAGGCAGAGAGTCCTCCGTCCGATCATGATTCAACCCCCGGAGAGTCCCTGCCTCCGCTCCACCAGAAAACCCTTGAGGCCCGCAATCGAGAGGACCTCCTGGATCAAAGATTCTAAGAGATGAACCGACGGATCGAAGAGCTCCACCGTGCTCCCACTGCTTACGGTGAGGACATCTGCACTGACCCTCCTTTCTCTCAAATGATCATGCAGGAACCAATCCCGCCGAACTTCAAGCTCCCCCAATTCGAGAGCTACGACGGGACCTTGGACACGATCGACCACCTAGAGGCCTTCCGGACCATGATGCTGCTCCATGGCGCATCCGACGCCATCTTGTGTCGAGCTTTCTCGTCTATCTTAAAGGGAGCAGCAAGGAATTGGTACTCGAATTGAAGCCAGGTACAATCTTCTCCTTTGACCAAATGAGTCACCAGTTCGTGGCTCATTTCGTCAGCAGCCGGCGTTCCCGGTGAGATTCGGAGTCCCTCATCAACATCAAGCAAAAGGAGGGAGAATCCATCCGAGCTTATGTCAACCGCTTCAATGCCGCCGCCCTAGAGGTCCGGAACCTGGATCAATCGGTTGCAATGGCCGCCTTAAAGAGCGGCCTTCAAAAGAATGACCTTCTCTTCTCTCTGGAAAAGAAGTATCCTAGAGACTTTGCCGATCTGCTGGCTCGGGCCAAAGGATATGCCCGAGTGGAGGAAGCCTTCAAGCTGAAGGACGAGGAAGCCGCGAAGGAGCGGCAGGCGGGTGACTCCGGCAAGCCTGCAGTTGAAAGAGGGCCGAGTGAAGCCCGGCCACGTTCTCGAACTCCTCCCGGGCACAAGAACGCCCAGACTCCCCGAGCACGCAAGCAGAGAAGCCCGGACTGCAGGGTTCGGTGGGGCTCTCCCCCAGGAAGATTCCGCAGCTATGCCCCCCTCAACGCATCGAAAACCTAGGTGCTGATGGAGGTCAGAGAGCAGCTCCCAAGGCCAGAAAGGATGCGCACACACCCTGAAAAGTGCAATCCTAACAAGTTCTGCCTCTACCATCGTGACCACGGCCACCACACAGAGGAATGCATTCAACTTTGAGATGAGATCGGAGAGCTCATCAGACGAGGTCGGCTCGACAGGTTCATTCGACGTCGGCCTGAGAGTAGAGAGGATCGGCCAAGGGCCCTGCCACAACCTGAGCCACCGAGGAGGGAAAAGCAGCTCGAAGATTGGCCTCCAATTGGGATCATCAACTCCATCTCTGAAGGACCTCGATGGGGAGCAGACCTTCTACGACTATGGGATTTAAAAAATCTGTAAATGTATTACTAACGACTTTGCTTTAAATCAAGATTCCTTTCAAATTTGCATATCTTTCCCTTTTAGCATGGACTCGTAACGACAGGGGATAACCCCTTCAGACAACGAAAACAAAGCCATGTTAGGAACAGGAGAAGAACCTTGTCTTAACATGGGCAAAGTTGAAAGTCCGATTATTTTAAGACCGGACGGGGGGCGAGGCCCATATAACAGCCCTTATGTGCCCCCACAGCCCTGTTAGGGACAGGAGGAGAACCTCGCCCTAACATGAGCAAAGTCGAAGGCCCGATTCTCCTTAGATCGGATGGGGGAAGAGGCCCTGCAATGCCTATATGTGCCCCCACAGCCCTGTTAGGGACAGGAGGAGAACCTCGCCCTAACATGAGCAAAGTCGAAGGCCCGATTCTCCTTAGACCGATGGGGGGAGAGGCCCTGCAACGCCCATATGTGCCCCCACAGCCCTATTAGGGACAGGAGGAGAACCTCGCCCTAACATGAGCAAAGTCGAAGGCCCGGTTCTCCTTAGACCGGATGGGGGGAGAGGTCCTGCAAAGTCCATATGTGCCCCCACAGCCCTGTTAGGGACAGAAGGAGAACCTCGCCCTAACATGAGCAAAGTCGAAGGCCCGATTACTTTTAGACCGGATGGGGGGAGAGGTCCTGCAATGCCCATATGTGCCCCCATAGTCCTGTTAGGAACAGGAGGAGAATCTCGTCCTAATCTGAGCTGAAATCGACTACATCAGGAATAAAAGGAGAACCTCATCCTAATGCCGACTAAGATCCGATCATTCAAGATCTGATAAGAAAAAAGAGAACCTTCTCGACGGCCCCTCTACGCTCCCGCGACCCCGTAAAAAGTTAGGGAGAACCCTTACTTAAAAAGAGGAGGGAGATGTGAAGGAAAAGCGACGGACTACACTAGTGAAAAATGGAAGCCAAACTATACCAAAGACACAAAGGACCTCGTCTCCACGAAGAAGGAGAAAGAGAGATCTACAGTCATAAACAAAAAGGCAAATCAACACGACAATGGCTGGGAACCTTCAAATGATGTCGATGTCGAACAAATCAAAAGACACAAGAAATTCGGTAACAACGACCTAATACAAAAATGAATAAGGAACCTTCGGACAACATCGACATCGAACGAGACAAAAAATGAAAGAAGTCCGGCGGACGATAATTCAACACAACGCGCGGACAAGGTAACAAAAATCTCTTTTTCATTTCGTTAGCAAGGTATACGTTACAGAGCCCAGAAGGCCCAAAAAAAAAAAAGAAAAATGACAAGAACAGAAAAAGAAGACACATAGAAGGACAGAAGGCAAAAAGAACCCTAAGGGGGCCCCACTTCTTCCGACTTTGAACTTTCGGCTTCGACCCTCATCAGGGAGTGCCTTAAGCTTTCGACTTCTTCTTCCAATTCTTTCTCCCTCATTAGCATCTCCATATACCTCTGATGAAACCATTGGCTTTCGTTCTCCGCCTCTCAGAGCCTTTTTCTTAGGACCTCGAATTCTGCCTCCGCATCCTTGACCGCCTGCTGCTCGTATACCAGCTGGATCTTCAACTGCTGCAGCTCGGCCTTTCCCTCCCCAAGGGTGACGGATAGCTCTTCTATGATTTTTCTCAGGGATTGGAGTTCGTCGGGGTCTCGAACAGGGACGAACTGGGCTCCTTCAGATAACTGCCTTTGAAGGCGGGCAATCTCGTCGGTCGCCATCCTGAGCTTCCTCCTGTAGTCGTCCATCTACTCGCACCAGCCGGCCCGGTATGCATTGTAGTTCACCTCAGCATCCTGGAGCTGTTGCTGAAGATCGGAGAACTTCCTCGACCATTCTCGATCGTGGTCGGCCCGGGTCGAAAGCCAGGACGAGCTTCCTTCCAGCTGGCCGATCTTCTCCCGTGCAGCTGACAGCTCCGCTCCAAGAGAGCTGATCTTGGAAGCCTGAGCCCAAGATCGGTCGCTGGCGCACTTCTTATGTTCCTCGAGCTCCTTCTCGAAGTTTGCCTTCCTCTGGCTGTAATCCATGATCCCTTTCACATGGAGGTTTCGGAAGTAGGTGGCCTCCGCAGTGGCCTCTAAGTGGCTCTCCCTCAGCCTGCGAAGCTCGTCCTCCATCTCCCTTAACTTTTCTGTTAAATGACAGACTTTTTTCCTCAGATGTCAGATCGTGGACCTCAGTGAAACTCCCTGTGGCAAGGGAAGCACTTCGACAGGGCACTACCATCGGGAGACAAAAGTGTCAAGGCGCGGCTCATTGCAGAAAGGAAAAAGAAAAGAGAAGAGAAGTTTTCCATAAGGAGGAGCCCAATTTTATTGATTGAATGTCTCTTAAAGACAAAAGAAAAAAGAAAAATCACAGTAAAAGAAAAATACAAAGTCAGAGGTCTGAGACCTCCGAAGCAGGAGTTGGGGAGCCCGGTGTTCTTGGAAGGGGGGCTGCGGTGGCAGCGGCAGTAGGAGAGGGCCCGGCTTCATCTTTAGACGCCTCATCCAAGAAGCTGAAGTCGAGCTCGGAAAATTTCTTGACCATCTTCTCTTGGCAGAGCTCGAATCCTTTGATGAATGCATCTTGGCCGAACTTGACATTCAGGTCCCTCATTTCAGTGGAGGCCTTGAACTCCTCCACCGCTTGGCCCCTGGCCTCCGAGATCAGGATCAGAATCTGCTCCATCAAATTAGCGACCTCGGCCTCCGCCTTCCTCACCATCTCCTCCGAGGCTTGCTTTTCTTTCTTGAGTGCCTCTTGGAGGTTGGCTACCTCGACAGCCTTTTCCTTGAGGCGGACAGCCTCAGTCCGACGACCTTCCTCTGCCTGGATAGCATCCCTCCTCGTCTTGTTCATCGCCTCGATGTTGGCAAGGAGCTGGTGTCCGATCTGCAAGGGCGGTCGGAAAGTCAGAATAAAAGCTGAGAAGTTAATTGAATGAAGGAGCGAGGGGAAGGAGGAAAGTGAATCTGCTTACCTCGAGAAAGGACCCTAGAGAGTCCCAAACCCACTGTTCGAGATCGGTGCGAATGATCCTCTGGACGACTTCGGACAGGATGCACCCGTTGATCAGTCACTTTATCAGGTCCCTGTCATTAAAGAGATTCTCCACCGGCTCTTCCTCGGAGTCGTGGGATTCTTCAATGGTGGCTCGATGGCCGCTGACCCTACGGGCCACCGTCTTCTTTCTCCTCCCTCTCTCAACCCCTGGCACCTCCTCGGAGCGGGCCCCCGAAGCGGAAACCTCGACGGGAGAACTCCTCGAAGAGGCTCGGGGAACCGGGGGCTCGGCATCTGAAGGAACATCGACAGTGAGGACTGCCTGGGCAGGCATGGCTGAGCTCGTCTCCTCCGTTCTGGCCTTCTTTGCCGACCCGGAGGCCGCAGCGCCTTTTCTTTTGTGAACCTTGAGGCCCCTGACAAGCATCCGTGCTGCTTCGGCGTCCATTCCTAAAAAAAAAAAAGAAATGAGAAAGAAAAAAAAGAGAGAGAAAAAGAGATCAGCAACGGAGTGAAAGAAGGAAGAGGTGACACATAGTTAAAAAAAAAAAGGAGGGGGGGGAAGAGAAGAAGAAGAAGAGAAGAAGAAAAGAAGAAGAAAGGAAAGATGGAATACTCGCAGGATCCAGGGGACTCAAGCTGATGTTGAACAGAAATTGCTCCTTCAAAAGGTTGGGAAGGGAAGGAGTTGGATAACTAAGAAGTTTTCAGGCGGCTCAAAGATCGTTCTCCCCCAGGCTAGAAGCCAGGCGGACGGAGTCCCTCAGGGAGCCCCAAGGGGGCAATCCCAGCTTTAAGATCGGACATTGGACGTAGAGGTACTTCTCCTTCCAGTTATGGATACAAGAGGGAGCACCTTTCAGCAACCCCTTCTTGCCGAACTGGAGGGAGAAGTACCACCAGTCCTTTGCCGAGGGGTGGCAGTTGAAGGTGTAAAAATACCTAAACAAAGGAAGAGATTGCTGAACTTCGACTACGTGGCAAAGGGAGAGGAACTCTATCAAAAACCTAAAGGAGTTCGGCGTGACTGAAGCTAAAGAAATATCTAGAAAATGAAAAAGAGCGATGACGAAGGACGGAAGTGGGAGCCGGAGCCCAGCACGGAAGGCCTCCTGGTACAGGCAGAAACGGCCTGGTGGGGGGGTGCTAGCCCGATCGATGGGATCAGAAAGCTCCAGATCGTACTCCGGAGGAACTCCATACTGAACCTTTATCAGTAGAAGTTCGTCCGGAGTCAGAGAACAGGGAATGGCATCCGGCACAAAAATCGGACGAGGCCCAGTCCTAGATATGGGTTCGTCTACAGTATGAGGATTCTGAGGGACTGAGGCAGACGAACTCCTGGAACCGCTAGAGGTGGAGGTGCCAGAAGACATTTCAAGCAAGAACCCTAAAACACCCAGAGAAATCAAGAGAAATAAGAGACGAAAGGTTCGTAGGGAACCAAACAAGTGAAATACGACAGAAGAAAAATGAAGAAGAAGGAACACCTAGATGGCAAGAGAAGGAACGAAAGTTCTGGAACTAACCTAAGTCACTCCGAAGGATGCAGAGGTGCAGGGACAGGGATGACTCGAAGAACACCTAGGGCCAAAACGGACGCCGAGGAAGGTCAGAGCTCTCAGAAAGAAGGCGTGCACCAACAGAACTTTCAGGCAGAATGAAACTCCCGGAGGAGGAAGGGTGGGTTTAAATAGACCCTGGGATCCGACGTAATAATGATTGTGGATCTTCCCAGGCCGACCCATATTCACCATGTGTCCCACTCGCCACAGCAGGCGGCTAAAAATGGCTGACAGCTGGCAGAGCCATCATTGCACCGTACCTGAAGCCACGCTCCAGCGAGAATTTTGAAAAGTCTCTTCGGATCGCCCCGATTTGAAAAGACTCCAGCATGCGTGCATTAAATGCCAGGATATCTGAGGGCAGTCGCACGCAGAATTCAAGGGGGCAACTTCGGCTGTGAAAATTTCTCTATACTTCCTTCATTCGAAACTCGAACTCGAAAGTAGGGAGACTGGTGTTGGGTACAAAATACCCCCCAGCCGAAGTTTGTACTAGGAGTGACCCTCCCGAGACTCTGCTGACGTCCAACCTTGGGCGTCATCTTTCCGAACCTCTCCGGCGGCCGAGCTTCCACAATATTCTCAAGTTCTATCGACGGATAAACTCCCACAGCTTCTTCCACAAGTGTCGATCGGGTTCTCCCGACGGACGAACTCCTGCCGCATCTCCTGGGCTTCTCCAGCGATAAGCTTCTTCGATCGTCCATCAGGCTGCTCCAAGTGCTCTCTGGATTCTACTATCGGCCAACCTTCTACAAGGGTCAACCGCTCCCCGGACCTCTTCCAGATCTTTTCCAACAGGATTCGATCGACTCCAATCCAAATTTCTTCCAGAACTTCGTCAGTTCGTCAGTGGCCGAACTTTTTCAACAGTAGATCTCCATGACGGGCGGACTCCATCCAAGTTTCTATGGCGGTCGACCGCCTTCTAGATTTTACCCGAGCTCCTACGGGAGCCAGACATCAGCCCTGGGCTCCCATTGCAGGTAGACCTCATCCGAATTCTTACAAGGGCCGGACTCCGAGCCCTCACCATAAGCGATCTACTCCGAGCTTCTGCTACAAGCGATCTACTCTGAGCCACTACTACTAGCGGTCTACTTCAAATTTCTACTACGAGCGGTCCGCGTCGGATTTCTACTATAAGCCTCCACCTGAGCTTCTATTGTGAACGAATTTCTTCCGAACTTCTATTGCAGGTAGGCTTCGACTGAGCTTCCTCAACAAATGATCCCCATCCGGACTTCTACAGGAACCAGACTCCGACCGAACTTCTGTAGCGGATAGATTCCGGACGAACTCCTACGACACACGGGCTCCAGCAGTCGGACCCCTCCAGCAGGTGAACCTCTCCAGCGACATCCGACATCCACTGTCGGTCGACCTTCTGTCGAATTCTGCATGAAATCGAACTTCATCCACAGAAAGCCCCTGACCGAGCTTCTACAGTAGATGACCTTCGCCCGCAGTACTAATGCCCAGGGCACCCAACGGTGGAAGGCTCGCCAGCAACACCCGAGCTCCTCTTAGACGGAGAGCTACCCCTCTCCACCAGACCCCCCAACTGAGCTTCGGCTGATAGGCCTGGACTCCCTGGCAGGCCACAGTAATGGCCGCGACTCTACTCCACTTCCTATGATAGATCCCACACGGCTCCATCATGCTCTGGCAAGTCACGACAACGAACATCACTCCACTCTCCACAACAGGATCTATGTGGCAGGCCACGGCGATGGCCACGACGCCACTCCACTACTCTTCGTAACAAACTCCTTATGGCCCCGAACAGCCCACCCCCAGGCGGTTACAGATGTCGCTGTCAATCTGTTATGCCCTCTGCTTATAAAAAGGGGACCCCCAGATATATTATTCTCTAAGCTCTAATCTCTATCTCAAAACTCTGCTAAAATTTTCGTTCGAGCACTCCATTCTTGTTGAGGCAGAAAACTGACTTGAGCGTCGGAAGATCTTACCGGAGCACCCCCAACTCCAGTTTAGACTTTCTTTGCAGGTCCCGATGGCGAATGCGACTCCCTCGACTCCAGCTTCTCCGACGCCGATGGATTTTTGCACCAATAAATAGTAATGGGCTGGACCTGCCTAGCTCGTTCCTCCAAGCCGGGCTAAGTTTGGGGTTCACGAGCCCAGGCCCGAGCTCGGCATGAGCCCGATAAGGACTACGCCCGACCCGACCCACGGCCTGTGCCCAACCCGGCACGATAGGCCACCCATGGCAAGCCGAGCTAGGCCCGGCCCACTTGACTGCCCACGACAGGCTAGGCTAGGCCCAGCCTATCGGGCCTGGCACAATTAGAGCCATTACGGTAACGGTAACATAACGAGTAAATTTTTTTTTTAATTTAAAATGATAAAATTTTAGAAAAATATTACTTTTATCCTCTCCAACAGCCATATAACAGCTATATTTGAGGGTAGGGAGGTCATTTGATAATTTACATAACTTTTTGATAAAAAAAATTTTCAAAAGACCAATATACCCTCTATCAACAATCAAAAATGACTAGTTTGTGAAACTATTTTAGGAAGCATGAAAATTTCTAATAACTATAAATAGAGGTTCATTCTCACCATTTCTATCACACCAAATCTAATTCATTCTCTCAATCTTTTTTCACTCTCAATCTTCTTCTCTCTACAAGCTTTTCCTATTTACTTGCTTACAATCAGTTCTACTCAAACGTCCTTGAATTTTCTCAAAGTTGAAGGATCGAGCTACTAGCATCGACTACTAAGCTCTCTCATCCTCTATCTTCGATGAAGAGTACATTGTTCTCAACATAATCTTTTTATTTTTATTTCTTTTTATTAGCATAAATAGATTCTTATTATGATAGCCATCCTAGTATGACCCTCAATAAGGAGACGAATACTCTTGAAGAAACCATTAGTACTAAGTACGTAGGATTAGGAAGAGAACTAATGAGGTATGAAGAAATTTTGATAAATCTACAAATGCCCAGGATGAACTTACGGTAGTTTGCAAGAAATACAAAACCATCCTGATCGCTAAATCCTCTAGTGGCACTGGCCACTTGAAATGCCACATAAAACAACATAGGACACATGATGCAAAAATCCAAGCCCAATTGAATTTAGCTGGGGGTGGTCTTAGTTCTGAAAAATATAGTCAAGAAATACAATGTAGAGAGCTTGCTAGATGGATAATTCATGAGAAAGAACTATTTATAAGAGTTGAGTCAGAAAAATTAGAGCGATATATCCAATGGGGTCTACAGCCCCAATATAAACGAATTAATAAGAAAATAATTTATAGAGAAGCAATGAAGCAATATATTGAAATGAGAATTAAGCTTCAAAAATTATTAGAATCTTTAAATTGTAGAGTATCAATGACCTATGATATTTGGACTGCTAATTACTAATTTGTTAGTTATATTTATTGCACTGTACATTTTATAGACGATGAATGGAACATAAATAAAAGAATTATAAGTTTTAAACTACTTGAATTTTCACACACTGCACTTGTAATTTTGAATGCTATAATGGCAACTACAATATATTATGGTATTCAAAATAAGATATTATCTATTACTTTTGATAATGCATCTAATAATATTGCTGCTATTTCTTTATTGAAACAATCATTAAATCCAATTTTGGATGGTGAGTGTTTACATATTAGATGTGTATGCCATATACTTAACTTATGTATGCAAGATAGATTAGATATTTTAAATCATTTGATCACTCGCATTAGAAATGTCATCCGATTTATCGAGCATTCTCCTTCGAGAAAATAAGATTTCAAGCAACTATATAACTCCCATGGTAAGACATACAAAAAATTTAAACTTGATGTTGTGTATAGGTAGAATTCCACATATCTTATGTTAAGTAGTGTATTTTAATATTTTGAGTTGATAAATATTTTTATAAATTCTCGATTGTCTTTTGAGGAACCTCTAACTTCTAAGGATTGGCATGTTGCCAAAATTTTACAAAATTTTTGAAGAATATTTTTGAATACAATAAATTTTTTTTGGTATATATTATTCTACCTTCTATGAATTTTTGATATATATTATTTAGAATGTCGAAAAAAAAATTTATATAGAAATGATGAAACTTTGGCCCCTCTAGTTCATGCAATGGAGGCCAAGTGGAGAGAATATTGGCCTAGATTAAGTATTATACACTCCATTGCTACTATTTTTGGTTCTAGAATTAAATTAAATGGTATTCTTTATTTACTTGATGAATATCATGAGTATATGCTGACCGATTCAATTGATGATAAAGAAATAGTTGAACATTATTTGCATGCCATGTATAGTTTGTATGATGCCAAGTTTGGAGGTAGTAGAGCTGGTGTAATCACATCTAAACAAGCAAGTACAAGGAGCAGTGGGAAGCACAACATATTATAGCAGATAGTCTAACAGCAACTACAATTAGGTGGTAGTTCATCTTTATCGTCCCTATCATCAGAATTAAACTTTTACCTCACCAATGATATCACCGCTGTCCTCAATCTCAATCAGCTAGATAATTTTGATGTACTGCAATGGTGAAAATCATAGCAAAATATTTTTTCGATGCTTGCTACTAGGGCACGAGATATTTTGACCATGCTAATGTCTACTATCACTTCAGCATCTGCATTCAGCACTGGTGGATGAGTCTTGGACGAGAAAAGAAGCAGAATGAACAAAGAATCTATAGAGATGTGTGTTTGCTTCAAGGATTGGCTAGATGTGGAGAGCCGACTCTAAGACATTGGTGAACATCTAACAAATTCTGAAGATGATACAAACACAACCACCACCAATGAATCCATAACCTCTATTATCGAGATAGAATTTTAATAATTGTAATTTGTAAATATATCAAGTTTCATTTTTCAATATGAATAAAAATTATGATGTATTTTTTTAATTATTCTTTTTGGAAACTTTACATTCTCTGTAATTTGAACAATAAGCAATTCAATTATCAATAAAAATTTTGAGATATTTTTTCATAATTTTTCTATATGTATATTTCAATAATAAACCTTTTTTTTATTTTTTTTCAAAACTAAAGGCTAAAAAATTAAACATTAACCTTAAAAGTTAAAAATCTTTTTTTTTAAATTTAATATTAAATAAAAAATAAAAATGGGCCTGACGGGCTTAACACAGCCCAGGCCCGCACGGGCCTAGACGGGCCCAGGTTGGGCCTAAATTAGGGCGTTAGGCCGGGCCTAGAAGGGTATTTTACTAAATGGGTCGGGCCAGGCCCAACCCATGAATAAACGGGCCCAGCCTGGCTCAGCCCGACCCATTGGCCATGTCTACTAGGTCGTCCCTTTTTGGATGGGGTGTTGGCATAGAGTTTTCGGACTGTCATGCAAAAGGAAACGACCCATGGGACAACCCCTATGCCGGAGGGCGACCCATGAGTCGACCTTTGCTATACCTGTGAAAATAATTTTTTTTGTTTTGATTTGTAGCATGGTAGCGGTCGACTCATGGGTCGACCCATGCCAAGTCGATGCTGTGCCACATGCTAGAACAAAAAGGTCTGTGAAGGATGTTTCAAAGTTACCCTATAATAGAGCGACTTATAGAGTCGTCCTATCGTAGGGTAACTTATAAAGTCGTCCTATAATAAGGCGACCAATATAAGCATCCTATGGCAGAGGGACTCATACTATAACCACCTATTCTCCAGCTGGCGGCAAGATTGATGAGTCAGCATAAAAAATCATTCTATCATAAAATGACTTTATTTTGGACAGTATTTTTATAAATAATTTTGGAAAGATATTCTTTTGATAACTTTTTTTTAAAGTTGACATTATTTCGGTAAAAAAACCCTCATATGTAGTTGGAGTTTTCAAAGGTGAGAAATGAAGATGTAGCATTTTTGCAAGAATAAAATTCTCATATTTTATGAAAAAAAAAACTCATATGGGACATGAAAAAGTCTAATTTCCACCAATTGAAAATTTATATTTTTTTTTCAAATATGTCCTTAGGCATTTAGATAGAATGGGATTAGATCTTTCCATGTATTAAGGGTATAATAGATATTTTACATAATTTTCAGAAAAATTAATGTTTTACCAAAGATAAGCTATTTTGAAATATATCACTTTTTTATGGTCAATCAAATATGCAAAATCTATTTTTTCTATGTATTATATATTCAAGCATTAGCTTTCTAGCTGGAAAAAATATTCCAATAAGAAAAATTTATTCTTGTGAGCCAAATGAGTCTTAAATGCTATATAACAGCAAAACATCTAGTTGCATGGGGTTGGACCTTAATTGTTCAAACTTTATTGCTTGGTTGATGGACATATATAAATTGATGTTGGACTGCTTAGTGGTTATTGTTACTCATGGGTAGTTTGAGGCTAACTAAAGGTTGATTGGTTGTACAAGAAAGATCTTATTCATGGTCCCCTCAGAAAAAACATCCTATCAATGGTAGGTTGTGTATCTATCGATTAAAGTCCAACCAGAGCAACTATGGGTAATTGATAGGAGAGTTTCCTCCTCCATTTCCTTATAGCATTGACAGCAATAGCTATATGCAAGAGATACAGATGGCCATGCCTTCGCTAAATTAGTTAAAATTAATGTATGCCTTTTTTTTTCTTGATAGGGAATGTATGTCTTTCAAAGTATAAAAAGAATCTCATCTATCATGACAATAACCAAGCACTAACTGCTGCTACTTTTCAATTAATTGAATGATCAAGGTTCTACATTCAAATTTTAGAAGATGCATCCTTTAAAAGGAAAAATGAAATTAAATACCCTTCAATGTATGAGCTGGCTGATTGTTTTCATTATTTATTTGGAATGTTGAGACAGTTCTTCTCACTCAAGATCAACTTTCATGGTTTCTTCATGTATGACTTCGGCAATTTTATTCGTTATTTCTAAATGAAGGTTACATTTTTTTTCTTGCTTACAATCCAACTTTCATGGATTCCTAAAATGCTTAGATTCATCTTGCAAGCTTCAAATTGGCTTAAATTAATAAAGCACTTTGTCCTCCAAATGTCCAATGCTCGATTTTCTTTGATAAAATTGATGAAAACGTGGTTTACAAAAAAAAAAAAAAGGGAATAAGGCCCCATCTCTCGTTTGTATAAGTTAGAACATTTTTAAATTGTTTCAAGCATCTGAAATCATGCATGGACTTGATGTAGAAGAGATATATGTGGATGTACGTATGAGCAAGAGCCCCTCCATGGCATTATGTTGAAGCTTTATGTCAGTCAATTAGTTGGGTATTATTTCTTCCTCTCTTTTCTCCTTGTGTTTGAGCTCGTTAGACTCAGAAGGGGGATATGTGAAATGGTGTATATTTGTTAGTTTGATCTTGGCAAACGACCATGACGATCTCGACATCGGTGGAGTTACTAATCTGAGCAGATTGGCCGACCACTGCCGAGCCATATGTCTCCAATTCAAAGTATATTAAAGGTAATTAAAGCCTGTTAAAAATATGATTATGATTTTGCCTTTCATGGGGCACATTGTGGAAGGGCTACAGCTCATCCTGTATGGTTGAATGGTTATTGCATGATGGTATTGTTATTCATAGAAAAATAGTTCTTTTCTTGAAGCCTACTACCATCTAACCCAATAATGAATGAACTCTTACTCTACATAAACAGTGTCCAGAAGGATCTTCCGCTTTGCTTCTAATATTTTTCTCCCACTCTACAATGCTATCGGATGTCCATTGTTTCTCCCCAAATTCTTGTCTGACTTAGACATCGGAGGATTTTTAGTCGGACAAACTCCATCAATTACAACACTCTCAAACCTCCATTATTTTTTTTTAAATCCTTGTCTGATTTAGGCATCGAAGAACCTCCAATCGGATAAACTCCAGCAAATAAACTTTCTTTTTTTAGTTTCAGGTTGGATTGCTAGTGCTAGACTCTATTCGAGCTCAGCCACAATCGCCCTTCAACTCATCTTTTCACCTTGGATTATGCCTGACCTCATTAACTTGGTGCTTGATCCAATCTCACCCCTTCAAATTGGATTTTGGCAGCAGCAAGTAGCAACTCTTTTCTCTCTTTTTCTTTAAGCTATGCAAAATGGCAACTTTCAACATGAATCATGGATACATGATCAAATCATTTGCCCTAGGAGCTTCTATAGAAGTTATTCATGTGTAAGCTAGGAATTAACCAAATCAAAGTACCTGCATCTCACCTTCCAAGACCTCCAATTACGATCTAAAATCACAAGAAAATATTGAAAATACAATAGAAAAAAGAAGAAATATTCCGACAAGAAATTAAAACCCAAGAGGGATAAAAAAAGCTCGGGACCAGAAAGATCAACACCTCAAAAAGAAGAGAGGGCAAGGACCAACAAAGGATAGAAGAACAGATTGAAGAGAGAGATTGATGGCCTGGACCTCAAAAACCACACATTTAGGATACAAAATAATCGAAACTACAAAGAGACTCCATCATTAATTAGTTTAGCAAGGGCTCGCCCATACGGTGGGTCCTTAGAGAGGCTAATCATTTGTGGCTTTTTTTATTGGGTAAAAAGAAAGTTAGATTAATATAACAATATAAAGTGTATACAAATATATTTATGCTTACAGCCAAAACTACTATAGGACCCAGTAACAATATAAGGGTCCAACTACTAGAAGACTACGTAGAGTGACATATACTCAGAAAGAGGAATCCCAAGGTATTACAACAGGTTCTATAAGAAAACAATTACAGATATCAAAAAATGCCCCCTTGTGATGAAGCAAACAGTAAGAGAGAAAAAGGTTGCAAATAAAATTGCACTTTTTCTGAACTCACTTACTGCTGAGGACATGTGCAACCTCGGGCACAAATGTGAAATCTTATTCCCAACTTCTGATGACATTGATATCAACAAACTGAAGGATATGAAAAAGGCCCGCCGTGGTTCGAAGTTGGGTCTCGTTCGTGAAGGTTAAATTACTGTTGTATCAAGATTTTAGTTTATTTTGCCAAGTCTAGAAGTTGAATGGATTCTATGGAACTCTTGTATCTGGCTCTTCTAAAGCCACAGAGCCATAGAAATGTAGAACTCTCTGTATTAAATAAAATAGTTGTCATCTGCAACTGGGATGCTTTTGATGTAGTTAGTAGCAGCTATGGGGCACTCGAGACAACTTCAGTCACACTTTTTCTTAATAGCAGAGAGGCTTCATTTTCAAAAATAGGTTGTGAAAAGATAAAAAGATGACAACTCTCTCGTGGAATGTTAAAGGGCTAGGACTTAGGAAAAAGAAAAGGATAGTTCGCAACACAATCTTATCCTCCCAGTGTCAAATAATCTACCTGCAAGAAACAAAACTTCAGCAAGTAATTCAGAAAGACATTTCAGAAATTTATGGGCATGCCTTTGACTCCTGAAAAATAAAAAACTCCATAGGGGCTTCAGGTGGCATTTTGATATGTTGGAACTCAAATTTTATCTCAGACGACCTCTTTATCGAGGGCATGTTCTCTATATCGACCTTACATAGTTTTCTAGATAAGGACAGACAATTAACCTATTGGGAATTGTGTTCCAAAGTCAATCATTAGTTGTTGACGATTGTGCTAAATTATGCAAATGTATATGAATTGATAAATTAATAAAATTATTATTTGACTTTTTCATCACAAGTAATGTACATCTTCTTAATGAACTCCAATTGTTGTGATGAAAGTCCTTAGGACCATCCTAATCGATATAGGAGGATATATCATTTAGTCCTTAAAATAAGTTCACGATCAAATGATACGCTATTAGTAGAACGATAAGATTTATCGAATATAGGTCATTGTGTGTCATATGCGTCGGTTGTCCTCGTAACCAAGTGGTGTGAAAATATTGATATGATATACAAGTGAGATGTAGAAGTACATCTCATTAAACTTGACCAACTACTGGGCATTCTGCTGTCAAGAGTAGCTCGCAAAGAATATGGGTATAAGTATCCCTCCGATCTGAGATCATCACGGTGACTTGCAAGTAATTTACTGTACTTTGATATTAGACTATCTGAATTTTTAATTCAGTGATGAAAGATTTTTGAGCACAGTCAAGTACTTATGAAGTTGGTGTGTGAGTCCAGATAAAATTAATCCCTCCGAATAAGTAGGAGTTAATGCATCAGTATATTTCAATTTAGTAATACCTTGGTCAAGGTAATTCGTATGATGGATTTGAAAGGTTGAAACATAATGTGGTTGACATATCCAGTTTTGACAGTTAAACTCTAGGTCATCTTGAGCATTAAGGTTAAAGAGATGAATTATACGGTAACCATATGCCAATAGATTCATGAATGATGCTTTGCAATCTTTCAACCTATCCGGACGTCCAAAATCATTACTAGACGGTCACTTCAGTTAGTACAGAAAATGATTTCTGTACTACTGACTTAGACTCAAACCTATAGGGTCATACTCAAAAAAAAATTTTGACTACTCATGTGACTGATTAACGATTGAGAATCGTTCTAAGATTTAATCATCAATTCGATTGATGATTAACTTTGTATAAAAATTATAATAAATTAATTTATTAATTATTAAAAAATTATAAAAAGATTGATTAGTGATTAGATTGCTAATTAACTCAATTTGATTGAGCATTAAAGTTTGGATTAAATCTAATTAAATAGGATTCAATTTAGTTTGATCCGATTAGGTTATGAGATAACTTAATCGCTAAAGGTATTCGATTCCTGATTTGAGCTTGATTAATTTTTAATCTGATTAAGATTTAATCAAGATCACTTGTTATCTAATTAGATTACATAATTTAATTGGATCTAATCTAATTTGATTTGATCAAGAACCTAATTAGATAAGAACACAAGTTCAAATTCAAATGGAATCAAAACACCCCTTGCGCCACCTCTACCTGCGCCCATCCTTTCTTCACGCATGAGAATGGTTTTCACATGGAATTTTTTGTGCTTAAAAGGTGTGTGATGCCTTCTTCTGATCTTCTTTAGATTAGAATTTCGTTGGATTAAGTTTGAGTTCAAATTGATTTGAAATCAAACTTAAATCAAGAGTCTAAATTTTGTGGGACTCTTCATTGCTGCCGACCAGCCTTCTTTCTCATGCACAAATGATTTTTTGCATGATGGTTTTTATACCAATCTGAGTTGTGTCACCCTCCTTTCTAAGTCCCTTATGTGTGGATTAAATTTAGTTTAAAAAGGAGTTCAAATTTGATTTGAATCTATGATAAGATCAAAGGCTATTTTAAAGCTGGACCAGATTATCCAAACTCTACATGGGACGCCATCTTTAAGAAAGGTGATTTTTTGTGTGCCAAACTACTTTAGATTTGGAGAAAACCTTAGAGAGTGCATGAGAAATCTGAGAGAGAGGGGTGGGCATCCATGCATGAGAAAAAGAGAAAGAAGATCCTCTTTGGGGTGTGAGATTCAGGATGGGGGTTCTAGGATTTTCTAGTTCCAGGGTTTCTTAGTTTCAATTTTGTGAGAGAGAAACATAAAAAAAAATATTATTTTTCTTTTTCTACACCATCTCCTCCTTAAAAAGCTCTTCTTTCTGATCTGGAGGTATCCATTTGATCTGAAGAAAAGAGTCTCCATCAGCCATACAGAACCTTCGTCGTGAGCTAGTACTCCCGAGAAGGATGATCTATTGGGGCTTTGAGTAGATCACCTGTAGAGACTCGACCCGCTGTGCGACTGCTCAACATCAGAAAGGATCTCCTATCACATCTATCAACAGTGGTGATCGTCAACCCAAGATCAGATAATGGGTTCTGAACTCATCGGATCAGATCTAATCGTTAGATCATCGATATGATCGATGCAATATTTTCTTTCAGATCAAATTTTTTTTGTACAATATTTTTATGTCATAAATCCTTAAGAAGGTAGTTTAGATCTGATCTAAAATGTATATAGGAGATTAAATAGTTTAATCTACTACTTTCATTATAAAAATTTTAAAAATATATATGCTTGAACTACCTATTTCCAACACAACCTGGCTGCTTACCAATGTTTACGGACCAAATGATAAAAAGTTTCATCAAAACTTTTTACAAAAAATTCACTGCATCAAAAAAAAATGGAAGGATCTGTGGGTTATCATAGGAGACTTCAATCTAACCCATTTTTGTTCTGAAAGAAAAGACTTGGCAGAAAGTAGCATACCGTCTGCAGAACTAAATGACCTTATCGATGATCTATAGCTTATGGATATAAAGCTTAATTAGTTCTCATTTACCTGGTCTAATCATAGAGAAAATCCTATCCTAGTTAAGTTGGATAGATGCTTAGTCTCGATGAAGTGGGTAGCAGCCTTCCCATCTCATATGTTGAGATCTCTTACAAAGACCACCTCGGATTATCGCCCCGTACTGCTCGAGACCATCATGCAAAAAAATACTAGTAAGCCTTTTCGATTCGAGGACTTCTGGTTCATAGTGAATGGCTTCTCGGATCAGGTTGCTAGCTAGTGGAAAAAAGCACCATCCGATAAGGATGCTGCAAAAAATCTTGTCGCAAAACTTCATTTCTTGAGACAAAAGCTCAAACAGTGGAACAAAGCAGTAAATGGCAATATAATTAAAAAAAAAAAAAAGAAGAGATCAAACATGGAGTTCAACATCTGGATAGTAGAGAAGAAGCTACGCCCCTCCAAACAACAGAGATTAAAAAAAGAACCAGACTAAAAACCCAACTTCATGACATTCTATTCCAAGAAGAAATCATCTAGAAATAAATATCTAGAATCTCTTGATTGAAGCATGGAGATCAAAACACTAGATTCTTCCATGTCATGGCAAGTATGAGAAAAAGAAAAAATACAATCACTTACCTTGAGTACCAAGGAAAATTAACGTATGACCCTAATATCATAAAACAAGCTTTTTCTGATTATTATACAGATATCTTAGGAACTTCTTCTGAAAGCAAACTGGATATCGACTGGAGGAAAATCTATCAAGAAGGAAACATTGATCTAAGTGACCTAGAATCTCCATTTTCGGAATAGGGATCAGGGAAGCGGTCTTTGACCTACTGAAAAATAAATCACCAGGTCCAGATGGCTTTCCCTCTCCCTTCTTCCAAAAATTCTGGTTCATCATCAAAGGGGACTTGTGCAGACTGTTTGAGCTCGTTACACTCAAATTCTACTAACCTTGATAAGCTTAACTGTACCTACATGGTTTTGATCCTGAAGAAGCACAATTGCACAATCGTAAGGGACTTTGGACCAATAAGCCTAGTTAATGGAGTGATGAAAATCTTGACGAAAGTTCTTGCCAAAAGGCTATCTAAACATATTTCATCCCTAATTTCAGACTCTCAATCTGCTTCCATTCAGAGAAGACAAATCTCTGATAGTTTCACCTTAGCTTTAGAACTGATGAACTATTGAAAAAAATCTAAATAAAATGGAGTCATTTTGAAGATAGATTTTGAGAAGGCATTTAATAATATAAGATGGGATTTTCTTCTATCAATGCTAAAAGAAAGAGGTTTTGGATCCAATTGGTGCTGACAGATCAAAAAAATTCTTCTAACAAGCAAAGTTGCCCCATTTGTTAATGGTGCTCCACTGAACTAGATTAAAGCTAAACGAGGTCTGAAGCAAGGAGATCATCTTTCTCCATTTCTATTCATCCTAGTCTCAGATGTGTTTGCATGAATTCTCCGAACAGCCGCATCTAATGCACTCATTTCTAGGATTGGTCCCCCTCAAAGCTCTAGATGCATCCACATTCTTAGTAAAGCTTCAAAGGTACACATCTCTATCATTAAATTTATTCTTTACTCTTATGAATTCATCATAGGGCTGAAGATTAACTTTGAAAAGAGCTTGCTGATTGGCATTAATTTGCAAGAACACCACTATCCTTCTCTTGCAAAACTTCTTGGATGCCTGCCCTCTACCTTCCCACCGACCTATCTTGGCCTCTCACTTCACTACTTTAAGCCTAAGAATTCTGACTAGGCTTTTCTAATGGATAAGATTGATAAAAAACTCCAATCTTGGAAAGGGAGATTGCTTTCCATGGGTGGAAGGCTGACATTAATCAATGCCGTACTAAGCTCAATTCCAATATATTGGATGTTCTCATTCATACTACCCCAAGAGGTGATCCAAAAGATAGATAGAAAAGCAAGATAATTTCTTTGGAGAGGTGAGAAGCCTTACTTTGGTACCTACTATTTGATGAGTTGGGAGAAGGTTTGCCAGCCTAAATACCTTGGGAGGCTTGGAATCATCAATTTAAAAATTTTTAATCAGTGCCTATTGACAAAAAAATGGTGGCGCTTATACACAACTGGTGCAAATCCTTTGAGGGACCTGATATTAAAACTATACTTTAATGGTAACCTACCAAACAGTCTGGAATTCTGAAGTAGTTCACGCGGCTCTGCAATGTGGAGTATTATGAAAGTGCGAGAATTCTTCCATCAAAGTTGTCGGTTTGAGGTTGGCAATGGCACATCAATCTCATTTTGGAGGGATCAATGGCTGGTTGCTTCACCACTTATGGATCTTTTCCCTGACCTCTTCATCCTCTCGCGGAAACCGAACATCTCTGTAGCAAGCTTCTGTAAAAATAGAGATAAGAGATCTCTTTTTAGAGAAGCTTTAAACAGAAATAGGGAAGTCAGGTTTGCTCTTTTGCTGAACCTTGTTGATAACATCAAGATATTGGATATTCCAGATAAGCTCATCTAAAAATGAGATGATAAAGAAAATTTCTCAACAAAGAATTGCTACAACCTGCTTTCACATGGAGGAGTAATATCAGACTTTTCAGCTTTAATATGTTCTTCACCATTACCGACCAAAGTTAAAATATTTTGCTGGCTTCTAGTTCATGATAGACTATTGACTGCAAAGAATCTAGAAAAAAGAAGGATAAGGGTGCAGACCAAATGCCCACTCTATGTAGATCAAGAGGAAACAACAAATCACCTCTTCATCACATGTAGCTATACAAAATTTTTATGGAATCAAATCACTTGCAGGCTCCATATTCACTTTAACTCTAGAATGATATCTGAGCTCTAAAGAGAACTGTTGGATGTATGTTCTAGAAGTCAATCTTGACTAACGCATATTATATTTTTAGGACATAATTTTGTACTTTATGGATATTTATATTACCATTCATGTTTTATGTGTCCATAAATCTTTCAAGGGATTAAAAGATGATGACACATATTCTCAAAGAGTTGAAAATTTGAGACATGTGTCATTGATGGTTCATTTTTAAATTACTTCTGGTCATAAGATCATCATGGGAATGGTGATTGATCCAGATAGATCAGTGCATGGATCATTTTCTTCAGACAGATAGGTCTCAAATCTACGGTATAGTGACACTGGAGCGAGAGTGTAGGTGGTTGTTAGAGAACAACTAGCACTGAGCATGACCAACACGATAAGTCACATAGATGTCTGCTCACTCGTTAGTGACTTTCTCGATATTGCAGTTGTATGACTGGTACTTTGACCTGCAGTACTACAGCTGCTCGCAGTGAGACTGCTGGAGTTTGACTACACATAAACATGAATCTCAATGAGCCTTTGTAGTGGATGTTGACGATAGTTGGTCCACTGTAGGAGTAGGATGTACACTTAGATGAAATCTATCGATTCTAGCAGAAGGGAGTAGTCCTATAGGATTTAAGAAGCTTAGTCCTATAGGATTTAAGAAGCTGAGTCCTTAAGTCTATGACCATAGCAGTGTGATTAATGGAAAAGAATTTTCATGAGAATTATATATAGACTCGAGCTGATTGAATTTATCATATGACCGATGATCAGGTTTGACGATTCATCCATGACCTACCATCTGGTCGGGACTCACAATAGAGGGACTGCATCATACGTTAACTGCACTTAGAGGTTCATCACCTTTTATTCTGCTGGATTACCACTACATACTGTTAGGTGTCACTGATGGATTGTGAGACCCACAAGCATCATCTTGATAATCGATGATCATTGATGGACAGAGTTGGAATGGTTCCAACCCATTAAAAAGAGTTTCAATGATATTGTGGTAGAGATCACAATATATCTTACTACCAAATAGAATAGAACCTATGGGGTTACACACAAAGAGACTTTTGATTGATCAGATGATTGAATTATGATTATGAATCATGACAGGATTTGATTATCAATTTGATTGATGATTGATCCAATGCAAAAGTTGCATTAAGTAACTCACTGAAGAGTTAGTGAGTTATAGGAGGATTAATAAGCAATTGGATTGCTAATTGGCTCAATTTGATTGAGCTATGGGGCTTGCATCAAGTTTAATTAAATTAAATTTAATTTGACTTGATATGGATTTGATTTGATCAAATCTGATTGGGTTATGAGATAACCAAATTGCATGAAAGAATGGTTCCTAATTGAATTAGGATTTGGATTTGACTTAATCTCTAATTAGACTTGGATCTAAAAAAGAATGTTTGAATTTTTATTTGGACTAAGAATTCTCATTTTCATGGGTGTATCAAATCCTAATTGGATTAGGATTAAATTGAGTTTGACTCAAGCACCAAAAGACAGTCTAAAAGGATTAAGACTCCTTCTCTAATTAGGTGACACCTAATCTAAATAGTTTGGACTTTAAATCAGATTTAAATTTTTATCTATTTAGATTTAATCAATTATTAATATGATTAAGATTGATTAGAATTTAAATTGGTTTAAATCAGCCATCTTTAAGAAGAGTCCAATGTTCCTAAAACTCCTCCCTTCCATGCGCCACAACCAAGTCCCACGCCAACTAAATTTTGGATGCCAATTTTTTCATGTCCCCTCTCTTTTCTTGTGCATGTAATAACCTCTTTTAATCCCTTCTTTACCATGGGAAACCTGGGCGCAAAAGGAGTTGGGTTGGGTAGCATAAAAAGATAGAGTCCAAGTAGAGTTGGACTCTAATCTCCTACCCAAATTCAATCTTCTCTTAGCCTATTTAAACATGGGACACGAGGGACGGCTTGTGACTTGATATGGATTAGATTTTGATACCAAAAGGAGAGCAGATATGTGCGTGAAAAATCAAGAGAGAGAAGGGGACAGCATGGTGCTTCATGGTGTGAGGTAGGTGAGGTGATATCCCTTCTTTCTTACCAACAACCAAAGGTTGGTTGTTGGAGACTCTCCTCTCTTTCTTTTGTCCATATTTGGACATGGGTTTCTCCTCTCTTCTTTGTCCAAAAGTTGGATAAAATTCTTACATCTCTAGTGTAGAGATTTGGTGCATGGGTTATAGGAAGAAAAGAGAAGAAATGGTTCTTCTCATGATCTTTTGTGTAGAGATCAATATCCTCCTACTTCTTCTTCTCTAAGAGTGTTTTGAGAGAAAAAAAAAATTTCAACCGTCAAGATGCGATCTCTACAAGAGAGCTAGCACTCCGGTAAGATCAATATACTTCTGATCAAATCGAAGTCTCGTATGGATACCCGTAGAGGTCGGATACTAATGTGGCTTCAAGGGACCTTCAGAAGACATCCATATTTATCAGTTCATGGTGAAGATTGATCCGTGTCAAAGTATGTTTCTTATTTATTTTTTTCTATTTAATTTCTGTATCTGAATCCTATCTCACATATGTCGATCCTATTTATGATTTTAAGATTTGATCTTATGCATGCTTAGATTAAATTTGATTTAATTTAAAAATTTTAAATTTCGCTGCATACTCTTTTTGAAATTTTTGCATATATGAAATCGTAAAACTTCAATAAGAACAAAGAAAATCCCTTTCAAATCTAATCACACCAAAAGCATGAAATTTCATTATAGGATCTCTTTGCTGGGCCTTATGGAAGGAGAGGAATAGACGGATATTCCATTTTGAAGCCTTCCTCCCCAATGCCACATACAACCACTTCATATCTACAACCCAAGAGCGGATGCTTGGTTGCCAAGGCCCTCACAAACAAAATCTGACCAAAGCTATATCACTACTGAAAGCTGAAAATTACAACTGAGATGGTCGGTACCCGGGAAGGATGTTGGTCTGAGAACTGTGATAGACAAAGCTAAAAAAAAATGTCAACAATGAAGAGGAACTAATGAAGCATAACTCGTTTACACCCTACGATATTCATAGTTTTTAAATGAGGGGGCCCACTTCTTCTATCCACCTATGTAACCCACCTTGCACGGTATTTGAATGGGCTGGCATCCTAGAGTCCGAACTTTGATGTACTCCCAAGGCTAAGGGCAGTCTCCGCTAGTCCAAGGCGTTACTGTAATTGAGGTCGCTACAGTGTGACCACTTTGTACTCTCCTTTTATTTAATGCCAGGGGTGATACTTGCCTCCCATTGAATCAAAAAAAAAAGAAAAAATTGCACCTAAATAACACATGAAACATGATGAATGCATGTTGTAAAATAAATAAAGTAGGTTAGAGCAGCATATGGAGAGATAGGATGCAGAAGTTGAAGAGCTTAAAGCAAGAAGCACGGTAAGGAGCTTATAAACAGTGATGATATCTTGAAGAATAGAAACAGTAGTTAAGTAATAGAGTTTACTTTCCTTATTGATGCAGAACCATAGAGGCAGCAAGAAGAATTGAAATAATAAGAATAATAGAACTATAGAGCCATTGCAAAGAAATTGCAGATAGAACTCCCTGGAACCATAGAGAACCATTGAGAAGAAGTTATAGAGAGAATGCCATGGAAGTTGCCAAATCATACAGAACCAAAGAGAATCCAATAAGACGAAAAGTAGAACCATAGAGAAGAAATAATATATGAAACTCTCTCAAAGAGTAAACCACTTTGAAGTGGTGAAACAACAGATTTACAGTAATTAATAATAACCAAACAGCAATTGTTTGTGTTGCCACAAAGCTTCAGAAGATAGATAACGAGATCGGTCTTGGACCAAACTATATGGCTTCTTGGTTGAATCTGACAAACTCTACGATGATTCCTACAAAGAAAGTCCCGAAACCCATGGGATATCCTCCGGTTCAAGATCATTCGATGGTTAAGTCAGATAAAGTCTTGAGAACAGATTATGGAAATGAGAGAATAGAAAGATGAAAGAAGAAATCGTAGATAAATAGAGAGAGGACTCGTTTCTTTCAGTGGGAGAGCTAAAAATAATTCAGTAGAATCTCAGCTCTATCAATCCAGACTTACTTTCTGGAAAGTATCTCGCTCCTCTTTATATAGAAAGGATTAGGAGATCTGTTCAGATTATTAGACCATTAAGAGAGTTTGTTAGACTGTTAGTTTGTTATAACAGAATGGCCAGCTGTATAAAGATCGTGGGACTTTTGCCCATGTGGTAATTGTCTGTAATATAGCTAGAAAATAGCTAATGCCGAACTGGATGACAGCTGCCAGATAACCATCAACATTATGGGAGTACATCGGCATTATATCGATGTGACAAAGATTAGATCAACAGCCGGCTGCACTGAGTATCATGTATCCCTTTAGTACTTAATAATCACATCGATCAAAAACTGACATAATTCACCGAAGATTGGCCACAAGCCAAATTGAGTATCATACTTTAAGAATAGCTCTGAGTGAATTAAGTTGGTCAAATGTTAGACTGAAGAAACAGATCGGTAAACGGTAGATGTGATCTAAAAGAATATTTATGATTCAGATAATAATCTATTACCACATGTTCAAATGATGAGATTAAATTACATGTACCAACAGTTTGAATAATAAAACCATGAAGTTCCATATAGTGATAAGAAGCCACTAGAGGTTGAAACCATGAGAGTAATTTGCTGTTGATCAAGCCATTATATAGCATACTTGAACCTTGTAGCCTCAGACTAGCTAAGAGCATTATATAAAGAGCATAGAGTAGCACCGGGCAGTAGTAATAACAGAGATCCAGAGTGAAACAGTGCAAACAATGTGAAGATTCTAACAAACACAGCAAGTTTGTGTTCACAATAACTACCTCCCATGATACATGTATCAAATAAGATTTAGTCATAGCAATTCAGCAAATATAAGAACATGGTTGCCAACAGTATTGTTGTATGTCCAAAAGTTGTAATTGTTATATCGAAATATAACTGCTGTGAAATCTATAAGATGCATAAGAAAGCAGTGGGGAATCTGATGAAATGGATAGCTGTTAACCCATATGCTACAGCAAATGAGATAAAACCATGAAATCCACTATGATAACTTGCATTGGAAGTCCCCATGGACAAACATAACTCTAAACTTGGTTAAAATACAAATTGTCAGCTGAAAGCACAAGATAGAATGAGAAGTCCATAGAACCTATAAAGAAGCATGCACCATAGTCCCAAGAAAACAAGAAAAAGCATCAGATAACAGCAACTAGTGGAATGTATTAGTCTGGAGGAAGTCAGAGCCCAGCACTCTGAGCAAAAGCATAGAAGTAGATGAGCCGGGAAGCCAGCTAATGCCAAAACACAGTTAAATCTTCCTCGAAATTGAAATATAATTAACAATGCCCTGATACATGAAATAAATGGCCCACATACAGTCCTCCAGCATAAAATGGTAACATACCGGTGGGGATCAAATGCAATAAGGAAAGAAAAATTGATTGAACCGGTGTACACCATAATAACAGAGTATGAACAATATCCATGTAAACCAATGGAGGAAACAACAGAATCTGAGAGAGTACAAAAGAATGAAACCCAACTAAAGTATTGCCGCAAGGCTCCTGTACGAGAAGAGAGTGGCTGTGGTCGGTGCCTGTCCGTTCCAGGGCTCGATGATCCATGGAGATCCAAGGATGGATGATGGCTTCTAAACCCTGAAAAAGAAGTTCGGTCATCAAAAATTTTTCGATGAAAGATCTTCCGATGCTTAAGTTAGACAGAGCTTTGAGAACGGTACTTAAAGAAAGAATGAGTGAATAGGTGTTTATGATTTTTTGATAGTCCCAAAGAGCTCACCAGTGGGTCCTTTATATCCTCTTCTATAGAAAGGGGAAAGCAGTATGTTACCTCATTAATCTCTAACCACCATAGAGAATTAGGACCCATAATTATATTAATTATGGGTAATGGGTAATAAGTGATATTAACTTACATGCCATATTTCTTTGTAACCACCTTAGATTTGAGGGAGTTCCAATCAACCCACATTCTCCCCTGAAATAGTCCAACATCTCAAAGTTCTCTGTAAGTTGTCCGCTCAGATCTGATCATGAGATCAATATGAGCTTGAGCAAGTCGTCAGGTTACGATCAAGGAAATTTGTTAATTCCCCTATAGCCATCCGATTTTCATTTCGGGGACCGAAGTGGGTGTTTAGTGGTAATTCGAAAAGAAAAGGTTGAGGTCAAATGGTGTCCTTACAACAGTAAGTACTCTATAAAGTTTGATATTGGATAAGACCACAGAATTTGTAGCTACTGAATTTACATGACTGAAGAAGATAATAGAAGATTTGTGCCGTAAGAAACAACATCAGAAAAAAAATATAAATAACAAACTTAGGCATTCTTCCAAACATGTCATCAAGATGTAAAGTAAAATGTATATACAAGATAGGATGGCGCTAAAGTTGCATTTGGTTCATCGCCAGACAATTTTAGAAGATAATATGGATTGCCTTTAAGATAGATTGACATCATTAAATTGTCAATAATATTGATTATTATGTTTGATATATATAGATAATATTACAGTAAAATTATTGAGAATCTTGACTGATATATTTGATATGACAATCAGATTACCAGTAATATGAAATTAAATTTCTAAAATATCTCCAATAATTTTATTTTGATGCTCTTCTTTCTCCCTGAGGAAGAGCGGTGGGAGTGGTGTAGGTGTGGTGATGCGGCGAATTAGAGGTGTGGGGAACCACAGGCACAGAGGGGAGGGGGTGGGCACGCAAGAAGGAGCCATGGGGGTGGTGGGATGAGCATGGAGGAGTCGGGAGGGTGGTGGGGGATGAGGGCAGAGGAACCATGAGTTGCGGAGGGGGGGCGGCAAGGGCGACGTGCGTAGGGGAGCCATAGGAGTGGTGGGGATGAGCACGGAGGTAGTAGGGACGAGCATGGAAGAGCCACACGGTGGTGGGGCAGGAGGACAGAGTAGCTGCGGGTCCCGAGGGGGCATGCATGCGCAAAGGAGCCGTAGGGGTGGTAGGGGCGAGTGTGAGGATGGTGGGGATGAGTGTGGAGGAGCCACAGATATGCAGTAGGGCGAAGGAGCCGCGGGCACGTCGAAGGGAGGGGGGTGGGGGGGGAGCCACAGTAGGTGGGAAGATGGAAGAGCCATGGGCGAGGGGTGCATGTGGAGGAGTTGTGGGTGGCGCCAGGGGAGGGGGTTGGGGGTGAGGGGGAGGGTTGGGTGATGAGTTTTGTATGATTTTTTTGGAGATAATTTTGTCCAAAATTTTTATTACAATATTGCCAAAGAAGTGATAATCTAGATAGCCACCTTTTCCCAAAGCAATCTAGATTGCCTTATGGAAAGCAATGTAGATTATCAAGATAATTTGGATTGCCACTCAAAAAGTATACCAAATATAGAATCCAGTAGATCCACTTTAAATTACTGATAATCTGAATATATTGCCAGCTACTAAATATAACCTAAAGGAGAAGAAGTCCAATGCGACCATCGAACCTCTTGATCGAATAATTATTATATTAGTGGCACAAAAACTTAAGTCCATACTCATCTACTTGAAGAAGCTGAAGAAGTTGCACCATCCAGAGTAGTCCACTTAAAGTGACCTTGCAAGGCCATGGTTGCTATTTAATTGGCCACCTGATTTGCTTCATGAGGAGCAAGAGAAACTTTAAAATATACAAAAGAAGCCATCCATCTCTAGAAATCCTTAACGTGCAACAAATCCTCTCATGTACGGATTAGAAATCTAGAAAATAACGATGGAGGAATCACCTTCTAACCAAACATTAGCGACCTTGAGCTCATGCACATTAGCCATGCTCCAAACCAGACAGCTATCAGTTCTGCAAAAAAGACAAGTGACAATAGCAACAATTCACCTCCAACTTGTAGGATTGTAGTATTATGGTCCGTAATCACATACCCAGCAATCACGTGATTTGACAAAACATGAGCATCAAAATTGATTTTAAGGACTCCAAAGAGAGAAGAATGATAGAACCACCCGGGTACCTAGACAGGGCACCAACCAACTGCACCTTAGATGAAATAGTCAAACAGCATCTGCAGTCATTTAATAAGTTGAAACGGGGTGGAACTGACTCGATCAAAGATCCTTTCATTACGGGTTTGCCAAAGCAACTAGGCTACCTATGCCACAAATGCTTTCTCTGCATGTCCTCAACCAAAGTATCTGGTAAGAATTCGAGCAATACCGGCAAAGAATCTGGACATAAATGCACCTGGTGTATATGACCTAACTGTTGCCGACAAGCCTTGGCAAAGAGATCTTTAATAATAATATGATAACAATCTAGTTAATAATATGAGCACAATCTTTCGGTTCTTGTGAACAGAAATCACAAGCCTGCGTCGCTGCTGCAACGATGTCTTGGTGCGCATGCATTGCCTTAGAAGGAATCCTTTCCCATCTTAACTGTTGGGTCGATGTCTGGCCAGGACACCACGTCCCAAGATCCTTTCAGTACCACGCGATGCAGCAGGAAGAAAGAAGAAACAAAACAAAAGAAAAACAATCAAAATACGTGAATCAGCCACAAAAGGACTTGTTAGTGCAAAAATCCGCTTGCGCCAGAGAAACTGGAGTCGAGGGAGTTGCGGTCGCCGCCGGAACCTGCAAAAGAAGTCTAAACCGGAGGTGGGGTTGCTCCGGCAAGACTCTCCGACGCTCAAGTCAGTTCTCTGCCTCAACAAGAATGGAGTGCTCGAACGAAAATTTTAGCAGAGTTTTTAGGTAAAAACGAGAGCTTATAGAATAACGTATCTGGGGTTCCCCTTTTATAGACGGAGGAGACAACAAATTGATAGCGACGCCTGTAACCGTTTGGTAGTGGGCCGCCCAGAGTCAGGAGAAATTTATTGCGGAGGGTAGTGGGGTGGATCCGTGGCCATTACCGGGGCGTGCCATGTGGAGTCGACCACGAGAAGCGGAGCGGCGTCCGTTGTCGCGACTTGCCAGAGGATAGGAGAATCGCGCGGTATCCGTCGCAGGAAGTAGAGCAGGACCGTGGCCATTATTGCGGCCTGCCAAGGAGAGATGGAGCCTCGCGGAATCCGTCGTAGGAGGTGGAGCAGGGTCGTGGAATGCTGGAGCCGCGTGGGATCTGCCGCAGGGAGTGGGGCAGAGTCGTGGAGTGATGGAGCTGCATGGGATCTGCCGCAGGGAGTGGGGCAGAGTCGTGGAGTGATGGAGCTGCGTGAGATCTGTCGCAGGGAATGGAGCAGAATCGCGGCTGTTACTGCAGCGCGCCAGGGGGCGGAGGTCTGTCGGCTGAAGTCCGGCTGGAGTGTCTGGCAAGAGGAGCTCGGAATCCGGCTTTCGCAGGGGTTCGGATGGAGTCTTCCTTTAGTCACAGCCGGGGACGGAGCCCGGCTCTTGTAGGAGTCCGAGCGGAATCTTTCTGTAGTTAGGTGCGAAGTCCGACTCCCGTAGGAGTCCGGACAGAGCTTACCGGCAGTTGAAGTTGGCGACGGAGCCCGGCTCCCGTAGGAGTCCGGGCGGAGTCCTCCTTGCGGTTGAAGTCGTGGGTGGAACCTGGCTCCCGTAGGAGTCCGGGCGGAGTCTCCCTTGGAGTCGTGGACGGAGTCCGGCTCCCATAGGAGTCCGGGCGGGGTCTCCCTTGGCGTCGTGGACGGAGCCCGGCTCCCGTAGGAGTCTGGGCGGAGTCTTCCTGCAATTAAAGTTAGGTACGAAGTCCGGCTCCCGTAGGAGTCCGGACGAGGCTTACCGGCAGTTGAAGTTGGCGACGGAGCCCGGCTCCCGTAGGAGTCTGGGCGGAGTCCTCCTTGCGATTGAAGTCGTAGGTGGAGCCCGGTTTCCGTAAGAGTCCGGGCGGAGTCCCCCTTGGAGTCGTGGACGGAGTCCGGCTCCCGTAGGAGTCCGGGCGGGGTCTTCCTTGGCGTCGTGGACGGAGCCCGGCTCCCGTAGGAGTCCGGACGGAGTCTTCCTGCAATTAAAGTTAGGTGCAAAGTCCGGCTTCCGTAGGAGTCCAGACGGGGCTTACCGGCAGTTGAAGTTGGCGACGGAGCCCGGCTCCCGTAGGAGTTCGGGCGGAGTCCTCCTTGCGGTTGAAGTTGTGGGTGGAGCCCGGCTCCCGTAGGAGTCCGGGCGGAGTCCCCCTTGGAGTCGTGGACGGAGCCCGGCTCCCGTAGGAGCCCGGGCGGGGTCTCCCTTGGCGTCGTGGACGGAGCCCAGCTCCCATAGGAGTCCGTGCGAAGTCTTCCTGCAATTAAAGTTAGGTGCGAAGTCCGGCTCCCGTAGGAGTCCGGACGGGGCTTACCGGCAACTGAAGTTGGCGACGGAGCCCGGCTCCCGTAGGAGTCCGGGCGGAGTCCTCCTTGTGGTTGAAGTCGTGGGTGGAGCCCGATTCCCGTAGGAGTCCGGGCGGAGTCCCCCTTGGAGTCGTGGACGGAGCCCGGCTCCCGTAGGAGTCCGGGCGGGGTCTCCCTTGGCATCGTGGACGGAGTCCGGCTCCCGTAGGAGTCCGGGCGGAGTCTTCCTGCAATTAAAGTTAGGTGCAAAGTCCAGCTCCCGTAAAAGTCCAGACGGGGCTGACCGGCAGTTGAAGTTGGCGACGGAGCCCGACTCCCGTAGGAGTCCGAACGGAGTCCTCCTTGCGGTTGAAGTCGTGGGTGGAGCCCGGCTCCCGTAGGAGTCCGGGCGGAGTCTTCCTGCAATTAAGGTTAGGTGCGAAGTCCGGCTCCTGTAGGAGTCCGGACAGGGCTTACCGGCAGTTGAAGTTGGCGACGGAGCCCGGCTCCCGTAGGAGTTCGGGCGGAGTCCTCCTTGCGGTTGAAGTCGTGGGTGGAGCCCGGCTCCCGTAGGAGCCCGGGCGGAGTCCCCCTTAGGGTCGTGGACGGAGCCCGGCTCCCGTAGGAGTCCGAGCGGAGCCCCCCTTGGGGTCGTGGACGGAGTCCGACTCCCGTAGGAGTCCGGGCGGAGTCTCCCTTGGAGTCATGGACGGAGCCCGGCTCCCGTAGGAGTCCGGACGGAGTCTTCCTTGGCATCGTGGACGGAGTCCGGCTCCCGTAGGAGTCCGGGCAGAGTCTTCCTTGGCGTCGTGGACGGAGCCCGGCTCCCGTAGGAGTCCGGGCGGAGTCTCCCTTGGCGTTGTGGACGGAGCCCGGCTCCCGTAGGAGTCCGGGCGGAGTCTTCCTTGGCGTCGTGGACAGAGCCCGCAAGGGTCAATCCTGCTGAGAACTTCGGCCGTGGGTATTTTATACCCAACACCAGTCCCCCTACTTTCGAGTTTGAATTTCGAATGAAGGAAGTACAGAGAGATTGGCATAGCCGAAGTTATCTCCTCGAATCCTGTTCACGATCGCCCCCAGATATTTTGGCATTAAATGTGCGCGTGCTGGAGTCTTTTCGAATCGGGGCGATACGAAGGGACCCTTCGAAATTCCCGCCGGTACACTGGCCCAGGTACGGTGCCATAATGGCCCTGCCAATCCGTCAGCCGCTTTTAACCGCCTGCCGGGGGGAGTGGGACACGTGTCGGGCACGGGCTGGCCTGGGGGGATTCGCGATCATTATGACACTGGATCCCAGTGTCTATTTAAACCCGTCCTTCCACCTTTAGGGGCCCTATTCCGTTCCAGAATTCTACCAGTATCTGTCCTTCCTTCGAGAGTCCTGTTTCTGTTGACGTCTTCTCGGGCCATAGGCGCCCTTCAAGTCGTCCCTGTCCTCGCCCCTCTACATCCCTCAGAGCGATCTAGGTTAGTCCCAGCACCTTCATCTTTCTTCCCGCCACTTAGGGGCCTCTTCTTCGCCATTATTTTTTTGTATTCCTCCGAGTTAGTTTCCTGTGACCTCTCACCCCTTATCCTGTCCGTCTTCTTCGGGATCTTTAGAGTCCTCATTCGAAGTTATTCGAAATGTCGTCCGGCTCTTCCGCTCCCAATGGTTCCGGGAGTTCTTCCGCCTCAAACCTCCAGGTCCCTCGCTCTGTAGATGAACCCGCATCTGGAGCTGGGCTCCGCCCGATTTTTGCGTCGGGTGCCATTCCATGTTCCCTGACTCTGGAGAAACTCCTTCTGATAAGGATTCAGTATGGAGTTCCTCCAGAGTACGACCTGGAGCTGTCTGGCCCCTCTGATCGAGCTAGCACTCCCCCACCCGATCATTTTTGCCTGTATCAGGAGGCGTTCCGTGCCGGACTCTGGCTTCCGCTTCCGTCCTTTGTTGTCGCCCTCTTCTGCTTCCTAGACATCTCCTTGGCTTCTGTTGCTCCGAATTCTTTTAGATTTTTGATAGGGTTTCTCTCCCTTTGCCACGTAGTCGAGATCCAACCGTTTCTCTCCCTATTTAGGCACTTCTATACCTTCAAGCGTCATCTTTCGGCGAAGGATTGGTGGTACTTCTCTCCTCAGTTCGGCAAGAAGGGGTTGCTGAAAGGTGCCCCTTCTTCAATCCACAATTGGAAGGGAAAATACCTCTTCGTCCACTGCCCGACCCTGAGGCTGGGCCTGCCCCCTTAGGGCTCTCTGAGGGATTCTGTCCGTCGGGCCCCCAGCCTGGGATAGGATGACCTCCAGGCTGCCCGAAAAGCTTCTCGCCTATTCTGCTCCTTCCCTTCCCAATCTTCTGAGGGAGCAATTTCTGTTCAACATTGGCCTGAGCCCCCAGAATCCTGCGAGTACTTCATCTTTTTCTTTCTCTTCTTTTCTTCTGTCCTTCTTCTTTCTTCTCTCTTTTTCTTTTTCTCTTTTTTTTTCTTTCTTCTTTTTTTTTTTTGATCTCTGATTTCTCTCCTCTTTCTTTTTTTCTTTTCTCTTTTTTTTTTTTTTTAAGGGATGGACGCTGAAGCAGCACGGATGCTTGCCAGGGGCCTCAAGGCCCACAAAAGAAAAGGTGCTGCGGCCGTCGGATCGGCAAAGAGGGCCAGGGCGGAGGAGTCGAGCTTGGCCGCGCTCGTCCAGACGGCTCCAGCGATCGACATTCCCTCGGACGCCGAACCTACTGCCCCCCGGGCCTCTTCGAGGAGTCCACCGACTGGGGCTCCCGCTTCGGGGGTCCGCCCCATGGAGGTGTCCGTAGCCGAGAGGGGGAAGAGAAGGAAGTCGGTGGCCCGCAGGGTGAGTAACCGCTGAGCCACCGCTGACGAGTCCCTCTATTCCGAGGAGGAGCCGGAGAATCCCTTCAATGACAGGAACTTGATCAGGCAGTTAATCGACGGCTGCATCCTGCCGGAGGTCGTCGAGAGGATCGACCGTGCCGATCCTGAGCAGCGGGTCTGAGACTCCCTAGGGTCCTTCCTCGAGGTAAACAAATCTCTATTTAACCGACTATTCGACCCCTGTTCTGACCCCTTTGTCGCCCTTGCAGATTGGGCACCAGCTCCTCGCCAATATCGAGGCGACAAATCGAGCGAGGAGAGACGCCGTCCAGGTGGAGGAGCACTGCCGGGCCGAGGTCGCCTGCCTTAAAGAAAAGGCAGCGGAAGTAGTCGCCCTCCAAGAGGCCCTGAAAAGAGAGAAACAAGCCCGAGAGGAGGAGAAGCAGACCTTGGAGGAGTCAGCGAGAAAGGCGGAGGCCGAGGTCGCCAATTTGGCTGAGCAGATTCCAGTCCTGGTCTCGGAGGCCAGGGTCCTTGCGGTAGAGGAATTCAAGACCTCTACGGAGATGAGGGATCTGAGTGTCCAATTCGGCCAGGAGGCGTTCATCAAGGGGTTCGAGCTCTGCCAAGAGAAGGTGGCCAGAAAATTTTTGGAGCTAGACCTTAGCTTCCTAGGTGAGGAGTCTGAAGACGAGGCCGGTCCCTCGCCCGCTACCACTGCTATCGCAGCCCCCTTGCCGGGGACGCCGAGTTCTCCAACCCCTGCCCCTGAGGTCTGAGACCTCCGACCTTGTATTTTTATTTCATCGCAATTTTTCTTTTCCTTTTTGTCTTCAAGAATCATCCAATCAATAAAGTTGAATTTCTTGTCGTGGGTGGCTTCTCCCTCCTCCCCTTCTTCTCTCTGCTTTTCTTCCTGTGATGAGTCGTGTTTTGACGCTTTTGCCTTTCGATGGCAGTGTCCTGCAGAAGCACTTCCCCTGCCCCTGGGGATCCCGCTGAAGTCGACGATCCAGCGGCTGAAGAAGGAAGTCCTTCACTTGACAAAAAAATCAAAGAAGATGGAAGGCGAGCTTCGCAGATTGAGAGAAGGTCATTCTGAAGCCACCGTGGAGGCCACCCTCTTTCAGAATCTCCACGTGAAGGAGATCATGGAGTATAGCCGGAGGAAGGCGGATTTTACGAAGGAGCTTGAGGAATGCAAGAAGAGCGCCAGCGACCGAATTTGGGCTCAAGCCGCCAAGATTAGCGCCCTCAAGGTGGAACTGTCGGCTGCGATGGAGAAGATCGGCCAGCTGGGAGGAAGTTCGTCCTGGCTCTTGGCTCGGGCCGATGGCGATCGGGAGTGGTCGAAGAAGGTCTCCGACCTTCAGCAGCAGCTTCAGGACGCCGAGGTGAGCTACGACGTGCATCGGGCCGGTTGGCGCAGGCAGGTAGAGGAATATAAAGGGAGACTCAGGGCGGCGACCGACGAAGTCGCCCGTCTTCAGAGACAGCTGGCTGACAGGGCTCAGCTGACTTCTGCCCGGGATTCCAATGAACTCCAGTCCCTGAGAGGAACCGTCGAAGGGCTTTCTGTTGCCCTCAGGAAAAGGACGGCTGAGCTGCAGCAATTGAAGATCCAGCTGGCATACGAGCAGCAGTCCGTTGTGGATGCAGAGGTGGAATCTGAGGTCCTGAGAAAGAGGCGTCGAGAGGCGGAGACCGAGAGCCAGCGACTTCATCGGGTGCTCCAGGACGCGCTGCAGAGAAGGAGAGAGCTAGAAGAAGAAATTGAGAATCTAAGGCAGTCCTGGATGAGGGGTGGAGCAGATAATTCTAGGTCGGAGGGAGCAGAGCTTCCCTAGGGCTCTTTTTGTCCTTCTGTCCTTTCATGTATATATTTTTCCCTTTTGTTGTTTCGTCCCGCTTTTGTCGTTTTGCTTTTCTTTCCTTGGCCTTCCGGGCTTTGTAGTGTGTATTTCGAAAATGGAATGAAAAAGAGAATTTTGTGTTACCTCGTCCACGCATTGTATTAAATTATCGTCCACTGAATTTTTCTTGTCGTTCGACTTGTCTGATGTTGACGTCGTTGGGAGGCGCCCAGTCGTCGATACGTTGGCTTGCCTTCTTCGTCGTTCATAGCCGTAAGCTCGAGCTTGGCGGTCCGAACTCCGCATTACTTTGGGGACGTCGCTGTCTTCTTGACCTGTGTCGAGAGCCTTCTTAGAGGTCGGGGGGGTTTGGTGGAAACTCCCCATCTTTGTTGAGACGAGGTTCTTTAGGTCTTTGGTGTGGTTCGTCCTTTATCTATTTCCGTCGTAGCTCGTCGCTCGTCCTCTTTAATTTTTCTCCTCTTTCCAGAGTGAGGGCCCTCCCCTCACTTTTTGCGGGGTTGCATAGGAGTGTGGAGGTGCCGCTGAGGGGCCTTTTCCCTTCACCCGATCTTGTCGGGCGGTCGGGTTTCGTCACCATCAGGACGAGGTTCTCCTCCCATTCCCGCGGGGGCACGTAAGGGCCATCGCCAGGGTCTCTCCCCCCAATCCGGTCTAAGAACCGGACCTTCGACTTTGCTCATGTCAGGATGAGGTTCTCCTCCTGTTCCTGACATGGCTGTGGGGGCACGTTAGGGCGCTGTAAGGCCTCTCCCCCCATCCAGTCTAAAAGAATCGGGCCTTTGACTTTGCTCATATCAGGATAAGGTTCTCCTCCTGTTCCTGACATAGCTGTGGGGGCACGTTAGGGCGCTGTAAGGCCTCTCCCCCCATCTGATCTAAAAGAATCGGGCCTTTGACTTTGCTCATGTCAGGACGAGGTCCTCCTCCTGTTCCTGACACGGCTGTGGGGGCACATTAGGGCGCTGTAAGGCCTCTCCCCCCATCCGGTCTAAAAGAACCGGACCTTCAACTTTGCTCATGTCAGGACGAGGTCCTCCTCCTGTTCCTGACACGGCTGTGGGGGCACATTAGGGTGCTGTAAGGCCTCTCCCCCATCCGGTCTAAAAGAATCGGGCCTTTGACTTTGCTCATGCCAGGACGAGGTCCTCCTCCTGTTCCTGACATGGCTGTGGGGGCACATTGGGGCGCTGTAAGGCCTCTCCCCCCATCCGGCCTAAAAGAACCGGGCCTTTGACTTTGCTTATGCCAGGACGAGGTTCTCCTCCTGTTCCCGACATGGCTGTGGGGGCGCATTAGGGCGTTGTAAGGCCTCTCCCCCAATCCGATCTCGAGATAATCGGACTTTCATTTTAGGTATGTTAGGATGAGGTTCTCCTTCCGTTCCTAACATAACTTTGTTTTAGGCGTTTGAAGGGGTTATATCCAGTCGTGACAAATCCATGCCAAATGGGAAGGGCATGTCAAGTAGAGAGGAGTTTAGATTCAAGGTGAAATCGTAAGCGATACATTTACAGGTTTCCCGAGTTCCACGATTGCGGGAGGTTTGCTCCTCCTTGAGGCCCTCCGGTGATGGAGTCGATGGTCCCGATGAGAGGCCGATCTCTGGGCTGCTCCTCCCTTCTTGGCGGTTCAGGTTGCGGAAGGGCCCTTGGCCGATCTCCTCTACCCTCAGACCGGCGTCGGATGAACCTGTCGAGTCGACCTCGCCGGATGAGCTCCTCGATCTCGTCTCGGAGCTAGATGCATTCCTCCGTGTCGTGGCCGTGGTCGCGGTGGTAGAGACAGAACTTGTTGGGGTTGCGCTTCCTGGGGTGTGTGCGCATCCTCTCCGGCCTAAGGAGCTGCTCCCTGACCTCCATCAGTACCTGGGTCTTCGAGGCATTGAGGGGGACGTAGTTGCGGAACCTTCTCGGTGGAGAACCCCGCCGAACCCCGTGATCCGGACTTCTCTGCCTGCGCACCCGGGGTGGAGTATGGGCATGCTTGTGCCCAGGAGGGGATCGAGAACGCGGCCGGGCTTCTCTCGACCTTTTTTCGACTGCGGACTTACTCGAGTCTCTCGCCTGCCGCTCTCTCGCTATCTCTTCATCCTTCATTTTGAAGGCTTCTTCTGCTCGGGCGTATCCTTCAGCCCGAGCCAACAAATCAGCAAAATCCCTGGGGTACTTCTTCTCCAGGGAGAACAAAAGGTCATTCTTCTGAGGCCGCCCTTCAGAGCGGCCATTGCGACTGATTGGTCCAAGTTCCAGACCTCCAACGCCGCGACGTTGAAACGGTTAATGTAGGCCCGAATGGACTCCCCTTCCCTCTGCTTGATATTGATGAGGGACTCCGAACCCTTCCAGGGGCGCCGGCTGCTGACAAAATGGGCCACAAATTGGTAGCTCATTTGATCGAAGGAAAAGATGGTACCCAATTTCAGAGTCGAGTATCAGTTTCTCGTCGCTCCCTTTAAGGTGGATGGGAAGGCCCGGCATAGAATGGCGTCAGGAGCGCCGTGAAGCAGCATCATCATCCGGAAGGCTTCCAGATGATCAACCGGGTCCGAAGTCCCGTCGTAGCTTTCGAACTGGGGGAGCTTGAAGTTTGGCGGGATCGGTTCCTGCATGATCATTTGAGAGAAGGGAGGGTCAGTACAAATATCCTCACCATAAGCGGGGGGAGCATGGCGGAGTTCTTCGATCCGCCGGTTCATCTCTTGGAGTCTCCGGTCTAGAAAATCCTCCCGACTTCGAGTCTCGAGGGTCCTCTGGCAGAATGGGGGCAGGAATCTTCCAGGGGTGGAGTCGTGGTCCGATTGAGGGCTCTCCACCCTCGGATTCGTTTTCCCAGGAAGGATGGGGCGGCTGGCCCAAGTGGCCCGCCCCGCCACCGGATTCTGGTGTTCCGGGGACACCCTTTCCAGGCGCACTGATGCCTGCGGCTGCTGCTGCTGCATAGCCTGCACAGCTTCTGTGAGGCCTCTGACCCGCTGCGCTAGCAGATCAAACTGCTCCGCACCGACCGCCGTCGCCGGAGGAGGAGGAGGAGGTTGAGAAACAGGAGGGGAGGTCGGAGCCTGAGATATGGCCGCAGAGGCCGTGGATCGTCGCGTGGACGCCTTGCGGGGAGGCATCGAGCAAGGACAAAGTGGAGAAAGGAGGGGGGAGGGGACGTCGGAAGAGATATCCGGGGGCGGTCCCGTTGAGCGCTCCTTTAAGAACAAGGATACTGCGAAGACACAGGCCCTTCCTCTAGCGCCAATCCTATTAGTGTAAAAATCCGCTTGCGCCGGAGAAGCTGGAGTCGAGGGAGTTGCGGTCACCGTCGGGACCTGCAAAAGAAGTCTAAACCGGAGGTGGGGTTGCTCCGGCAAGATCCTCCGACGCTCAAGTCAGTTCTTTGCCTCAACAAGAATGGAGTGCTCGAACAGAAATTTTAGCAGAGTTTTTAGGTAAAAACAAGAGCTTATAGAATAACGTATCTGGGGTTCCCCTTTTATAGACGGAGGGGGCAACAAATTGATAGCGACGCCTGTAACCGTCTGGTAGTGGGCCGTCCAGAGTCAGGAGAAATTTATTGCGAAGGGTAGTGGGGTGGATCCGTGGCCATTACCGGGGCGTGCCACGTGGAGTCGACCACGAGAAGCGGAGCGGCGTCCGTTGTCGTGACTTGCCAGAGGATAGGAGAATCGCGCGGTATCCATCGCAGGAAGTGGAGCAGGACCGTGGCCATTATTGCAGCCTGCCAAGGAGAGATGGAGCCTCACAGAATCCATCGCAGGAGGTGGAGCAGGGTCGTGAAATGCTGGAGCCGCGTGGGATCTGCCGCAGGGAGTGGGGCAGAGTCGTGGAGTGATAGAGCTGCGTGGGATCTGCCGCAGGGAGTGGGGCAGAGTCGTGGAGTGATGAAGCTACATGGGATCTGTCGTAGGGAATGGAGCAGAATCACGGTTGTTACTGCAGCGCGCCAGGGGGCGGAGGTCTGTCGGCTGAAGTCCGGCTGGAGTGTCTGGCAAGAAGAGCTCGAAATCCGGCTTTCGCAGGGGTTCGGACGGAGTCTTCCTTTAGTCACAGCCAGGGACGGAGCCCGGCTCCCGTAGGAGTCCGTGCGGAATTTTCCTGTAGTTAGGTGCGAAGTCCGGCTCCCGTAGGAGTCCGGACGGAGCTTACCGGCAGTTGAAGTTGGCGACGGAGCCCGGCTCCCGTAGGAGTCCGGGCGGAGTCCTCCTTGCGGTTGAAGTCGTGGGTGGAGCCCGGCTCCCGTAGGAGTCCGGGCGGAGTCTCCTTTGGAGTCATGGACGGAGCCCGGCTCCCATAGGAGTCCGGGCGGGGTCTCCCTTGGCGTCGTGGACGGAGTCCGGCTCCCGTAGGAGTCCGGGCGGAGTCTTCCTGCAATTAAAGTTAGGTGCGAAGTCCGGCTCCCATAGGAGTCCGGACGGGGCTTACCGGCAGTTGAAGTTGGCGATGGAGCCCGGCTCCCGTAGGAGTCCGGGCGGAGTCCTCCTTGCGGTTGAAGTCATGGGTGGAGCCCGGTTCCCGTAGGAGTCCGGGCGGAGTCTCCCTTGGAGTCGTGGATGGAGTCCGGCTCCCGTAGGAGTCCGGGCGGGGTCTCCCTTGGCGTCGTGGATGGAGCCCGACTCCCGTAGGAGTTCGGGCGGAGTCTTCCTGCAATTAAAATTAGGTGCGAAGTCCGGCTCCCGTAGGAGTCCGGATGGGGCTTACCGGCAGTTGAAGTTGGCGACAGAGCCCGGCTCCCGTAGGAGTCCGGGCGGAGTCCTCCTTGCGGTTGAAGTCGTGGGTGGAGCCCGACTCCCGTAGGAGTCCGGGTGGAGTCCCCCTTGGAGTCGTGGATGGAGTCCGGCTCCCGTAGGAGCCCGGGCGGGGTCTTCCTTGGCGTCGTGGATGGAGCCCGGCTCCCGTAGGAGTCCAGGCGGAGTCTTCCTGCAATTAAAGTTAGGTGCGAAGTCCGGCTTCCGTAGGAGTCCGGACGGGGCTTACCGGCAGTTGAAGTTGGCGACGAAGCCCGGCTCCCGTAGGAGTCCGGGCAGAGTCCTCCTTGCGGTTGAAGTCGTGGGTGGAGCCCGGTTCCCGTAGGAGTCCGGACGGAGTCCCCCTTGGAGTCGTGGACGGAGCCCGGCTCCCGTAGGAGTCCGAACGGTGTCTCCCTTGGCGTCGTGGATGGAGTTCGGCTTCCGTAGGAGTCTGGGCGGAGTCTTCCTGCAATTAAAGTTAGGTGCGAAGTTTGGCTCCCGTAGGAGTCCGGACGGGGCTTACCGGCAGTTGAAGTTGGCGACGGAGCCCGGCTCCCGTAGGAGTCCGGGCGGAGTCTTCCTTGCGGTTGAAGTCGTGGGTGGAGCCCGGCTCCCGTAGGAGTTCGGGCGGAGTCCCCCTTGGGGTCGTGGACGGAGCCCGGCCCCCGTAGGAGTCCGAGCGGGGTCTCCTTTGGAGTCGTGGACGGAGCCCGGCTCCCGTCAGAGTCCGGACGGAGTCTTCCTGCAATTAAGGTTAAGTGCGAAGTCCGACTCCCGTAGGAGTCCGGACGGGGCTTACCGGCAGTTGAAGTTGGCGACGGAGCCCGGCTCCCATAGGAGTCCGGGCGGAGTCCTCCTTGCGGTTGAAGTCGTGAGTGGAGCCCGGCTCCCGTAGGAGCCCGGGCGGAGTCCCCCTTGGGGTCGTGGACGGAGCCCGGCTCCCGTAGGAGTCTGAGCGGAGTCCCCCTTGGGGTCGTGGACGGAGTTCGTCTCCCGTAGGAGTCCGGGCGGAGTCTCCTTTGGAGTCGTGGACGGAGCCCGACTCCCGTAGGAGTCCGTGCGGAGTCTTCCTTGGCGTCATGGACGGAGCCCGGCTCCCGTAGGAGTCCGGGCGGAGTCTTCGTTGGAGTCGTGGACGGAGCCCGGCTCCCGTAGGAGTCCGGGCGGAGTCTTCCTTGGCGTCATGGATGGAGCCCGGCTCCCGTAGGAGTCCGGGCGGAGTCTCCCTTGGCATCGTGGACAGAGCCCGGCTCCCGTAGGAGTCCGGGCGGAGTCTTCCTTGGCATCGTGGACAGAGCCCACAAGGGTCAATCCCGCTGAGAACTTCGGCCGTGGGTATTTTATACCCAACACGACTCGCCTCCACGGGGCATGCAAACTTCACTATGAAAAAAAATTTGACAAGAGGAGATCTCACCCTCAATCTTTGTACACCCAATTCTCTCTCACTAGAAGTTTCCCTCACAAAAGCTCTCTCTCTCTTGAAGATCCCCCTGAACCCCTGAAGTGCCTGGTGACCGCTGTCCAGGAGCCTCCTGCTCCTTCTCTCTCAGCGCTTCCGCCTCTCTCTTCTTTTGGGTTCCGTACGGGCTTCGTACGGTGCGAAAAACTGATCCACTACTTCCTCTGTTCGTCACAGGGCTCTTTTAAAGGGTTAAACAAAGTTTAAACCTAATTAGATTAGGTTTAAGAGTCTTAAACAAACCAAATCAACCTTCTGAACCGTCGGATCGTCACCGGAAACTCCCTAGACCGTCCGATCGCGACCGATCCATGGAATAGTGCCGTGGACCGCATGAAACGCATGGGAAACGCCCACGCGGTCCACAGGCCCAACCGTGGACCGCCCGATCCATGGTGGACCGGGGCAAAGGGGCCAGCAGGCCGCCTGGGCCGGCCCGCTCCCGCACGCGGGCCTGCGCGCGCCTGGGCCGCGCGCCCGCCTGGGCCGCCCGCCCGCGTGGGTCGCGCGTCCCGCGCGAGCCTGGGTCACGCGTCCCGCACGCTGCCGCCTGCGGCCGCGCCGCTGCCGCCAACCGCCGATCGCCGGCGGTCCTCCGCCGTCTCGAATCTCGTGCCGACTTCAAAAACTCGTATCTCCTCCATCCGAGCTCCGTTTCAGGTGATCTTGGTCTCGTTGGACTCCGTTTTTCACCGCGAATCTCGCTGTTGGCTCAATATGGGCTGAATCTCGAGGCGTCAAATCTTAATATTAACCACCGCTAAAAAATTCTTAGCCAAGGTGGGATCTTCAAAGTCGAGATTCATCTAAAATTTGAGATAGAATGATGAGGCTGCATGTTAAAAAAAAAAAAAAAAACATATCATAACAGGACGCGTGAGGAAGTTTGAGTATTGGCCCAACCAAATCAAGCCATCTACGTTATCCAATAGCCATGACATAAATGTTAGCTACCAATTCGTCAGAAAATAACCAGCCTACTTCATCTTCCCTGAGCCAAGGAGCTCATTTAGGGTCATTCCAATCTTCGGGGCTAGTTAGGATCAAATCAAGGGCTGGTCGAGTAAGAGCTCCTGCTTACCTCTCCCAATGATGGTCATTGCAAATGGTCAACCTTCCATATTCTTTGGCTAGAAATAAGTTGGGCACTTGTAGATCAAACACTTCTGAATCCATTTTAATAAAAGTAGCCCAAACATATAAAAGAATAATTGAATCCAAGGATCTAAGAAAACATTAATAGATTCACCTGTACCTACTATGCGTTGAAATTGAAATCGAACTAATCAACCTTATATACATATTTTACTCCAAATTTTTGGCTTGATATAATTTTCCCATGATCCCGGCCATAAAAAGCTGTGCCCATAAAGAGCTAGTTTCTAAAACAATCTATGCATCCAATTTACCTAAACACTAATATCTACACTGGACTGAAGACTATAAACCCAACCCTCCCCCAGCTTTAGGTAAGAAGCCCATTCCCACGTTGCAGACCCCTCCCATCCGAAGGATGCCCCCATAAATACCTTTAACTCTTTTGTAGGATTATGCAAAATAAACAAAGGCACTGCACAAAAACAAGGGCTTATTTGGTTTACAGAAAATGGAGAGGAAAAAGATAATTTCTGAGAAGTAGAGGTGAGTTTTTTTGTTTGATTAGAATTTAAAAAAAAGAGAAAATGAAAAAAAAATTATTAAAAAATATTTTTCATATTTCATGAGAAGTAAAAATTCATGGGAGAGATGGATTTTGAGACTTCACATAAGATGAAAATTGATGACCCTTTTTTCTTTCCAAAATATCTTTTTGAGACTTACAGCTGAAATTCTCGAAAATATCAATGAATGGTTAAAATGAAATACTAAATAATGACGTATGCTAAGGTTTTCATTTTTTCCTCCATGTAAATTAATATAATATTGTATTAATACTATCCTAATATATATTAATATAATATAATATTTATTTTAATATATTATAATATTTATAATATATTAATATTATTTTGATATTTATACTAATATAATATTTTATTAATGTTAATATAGTATTTATCTTAATATATTAATATAATATTATATTTATATTGATAGTACTGAATTTGTTATGTTAAGATACTAATATGATATTAATATAATATTAATATATATATATTAGTATTATATTAATATAATAAATTATGTTAATATAGTATAATATTATTAATTATATAAAGTTTGGGAGAAAAATATATGATCTTATATTTAGTAAAAATATAATAGTTATTTTATATAGTTTTTTTAAAAAAATAATAAATCAAATATAAGTTATTCTGTAATTAATTATTTTTTTATAATTAATTAAATATATTAAAATTATATTTTCAAAAAATTATCTCATGGATTTTTTTTTTTTTTTTCATGAATCAAACGAGTCTTAAGATTGCATATCCCTTTTGATCCGTATCTTATTTGATCGGATTTGATTGGCACAACTCTAGGTGCACTCAAGTGTTTGGTCTGGGAAATTCTAGCGTGGTTGGGTTGGCCCTGGATCTGTTTGGCTTGGATAAATCCGATTGTCCTGAGTGTTCGGGTCTTGGCCGGGCCTCTAGACCTTTCTGTCTTCGCCTCAAACTCTGGACTCAACGACCAAAGCTCTGGGCTCCTCTCCTCCGGTGTGTTCGATAGCATGGCAAGCAGCAAACCCAGCGGAAGCGCCGCCGCCGCCGCCGCCGAGAGCGACGAGGAGATAGATCTCTCCTCGGAAGAGGTCTGGGGAGAAAACCCACCGTCGGAGCCCGGTTTCTCTACAACCCCTCGAACTATTTCCTCTCCAAATCTTCTAATCCTCTTCTTTTTTTATGGCCAGGAGGAGGAGGAGGAGTTGGAACGGGAGCTCGCCGACGTGCCCTTCGAGGAGCTCCAGAAGGCCCGGGCCGATGGCTCCCACGTATCCCGCGCCCCCAGGTCCGCCCCCAAATCGAAGCCCGGCCGCGCCAACAAGAACAGGTTTCCAAGATTTTTTGATTTTTTTTTTTTTTTTGCTGATTTAAAGCTTCTTGTGGTTTATTTTCTTCTTGTTGATGAGGGTTGTTGTTGTGGTTTATGGTCCGGAAGGCCGATGGAGATGAGCAGCAAGGTGCGTGTGGGGAGGTTTAGGGAGGTCATCCAGGCGCCCAAAAGGGTGAGTTTTTTTTTTTTTTTTTTGATGTTGGATTAATCTGCTTGTTGTTATATATGTATTCTTGATCTCCTTTAGAGGTAGATTGAAAGGAGAAAAAATTATGCTTTCTGGTATGGATGTTTGATCTGGGTGTTGATATGGTTTCTGGGTATCTTGTATTTGATAATGAATCGTAGATGTATGATTGGTGGATTGGTTTGAGATTAAGTTTACCGTGTTAGCTAACCAATGAATTAAGAAACTGTATGATTTTAAGAGAGCATGAGGAGATGGGTGTGTTCTTGTATCTGATACTAAATTTGAGATATACGATTGTGTCATTGGTATGGGATGGAACTTTGGTTTCCTAGCAATAAATAAAAAAAATAATTTTAGGGGGAATCGTTCTTTTTAGCTTATGGCTGTGTTTTTATTTTTCTTGTTAGCTTATAATATTCTTTCTTTATTTTCTGAAGGAGGTGGTTTTGTCAGGCACCTTCGATAGCTTTCTAGGCTATTTGAAGGATATAGTTGCGGATTCACATTTTTGGGCGGTTAATTATTTTTGTGATTGCAAACTGCAAGCAGAACTAGAGGATGTTTGCTAACTTTGACGGGCAAAGTGATTGCATACTTGATGCTCCTGTAGCAACTAAGTAGGTTCCACATGATTAAGATGAAGATGCCTTGTTGCTGATAGCCCAATCCCACTCTACTTCATATGTTTCTTTGATCTTATATGTTTCCCTTAACATTGTCCTTTTGTGCTTTTCATGCTAGTGGCATGTCCTTGGATTAGCTAATTAATTGACCTTAGCTAATGCATCTTTGCTAGACCAACCAAAAGAAGCAACCAAGATGGCATGAGACCTCATTATTTGTCAAATTGAAATCCTGCTTTACAAGATGTTTTGAGGTTGCCAGTAGTGGTGCTTTTGCTAATAATAGCTATTTGTTGCTGCAAAATCTATCTTCCTGGTTGATTGCCCACCAAACAGATGGTGAGATTCTTGATTGATTTGATTGAATTTTGTAAAGGTTATTAAGCACTTGCAGACGTGACTATGAATTTTATCTGGGATATTAATTCCAAAAATAAGGTGTTATTTGCATTATTGATGCATTGGTTCAACTTATTCTGACACTTGGGGATAAACACCTCATTTGTGAGCTTTCAACTTCATGTGGGTGGTAAGGCAGACTGCAACCTTGGTCTTAAGCTTTCAACTTCACGAGGGTGGTAAGGTATGCTGCAAGCTTGTTCTTGGGCCTCTATTGTTATTTCCACTCACCATTCTCCAATCTTGCTTAGAACCAATTTGCATCATACACAGTCTTGTTGGGCAACAGTCTTCCTCTAGCTAATGGGCCTTTCTTAGGTGGTGCATGTGTATAGGCCTTGATAGGCTCCCATACTGGTAATGTTGTGACATATCTCTCCTATTAGTGGCCTTCCTTGGCTATGGTTTCTAAGTTTCTGCTGAACTTTGTAGTTTCCTCCAACATATCAATCAAGAAGTTAGCAACTTAATTGATGTCTTTGTAAATGGGCAAGGATGCATTCGTTAGTGATTGATGTTATGACACCCTTGTGCCCTTTTCTTAATTTTGGTCAGGCTTCTTTTTTTAAGAACTTACAGATCTGCACGAATTTAAGTCCTTGACTATTTGATCTAACATTCTAAATTTCTAATTTTATAATTTGGTGTTCTTTTCATTGTCTACAACCACGTTGTGCAAATTGTCTAGAATAACTTTTAATGCCATGTCTTCCATCCATCACATGAGACAATGTTTTTTTTTATTATATTTTTTTTTTCAGTTAATAGCCTTTAGTGCAGATTATGTTGGTGATGATTTTTAGTTTTGTGTGTTGCTTTGCACATGATCAAGGATGCTACATTAAGAATTATTTCTCTTCTAATGCATTGGAAATATATTTAGATCATGATTTTATGGAAAACATATCTTAGATATGGATATATGCTAGTGATAAATCATTGTGAGTGAAAATAACATTTTCTTATTTTTTTATATATAAGAATCCACTTGGTCAATAGTGCATATAATTTACTTGAATATTCACAGCAGCACTATTGTCTCCACATTTACACTCTTTCTTTGTTCCAACTCTCTCTTCCAGGTTGTCAGAGATCCACGTTTTGAATCATTATGTGGAACTCTTGATACAGACGGGTAAGCTTTGTCTCTTAGTTGCTTCTGTTTTTGTTGTATATGTGGCTTTTACATCAGATGCTAAATGACATATGCTTCTATTGCTTTTGATGCATAGCTCGAAAAGTTATTTAGGGTTGTCCAAGGCTCATTATTTAATCAAGTTGTGCAGCCACCAGGCAAAGAACTTTTATCTGCATCTGTATGCATTTATCTCTCACTGTTCAGCATCCATTCTAATGAAACCGGAATTAGTAAAGAGATTAAAAGAAAAAAGGTCCACTTTGTTTGTTTGAAAAAATATAATGAGTGGGGTATCCACATATGATGCTTAAGGTTTTGCAACCCCCGCCCCCGCCCCAACTCTCTTCTTTTTGGATAGTGCAGAAAATGCTACCAGATGGCTGCTGTAGAGCTACTTAAGAACTTGTATAAGTAGCTGAAGCAGTGGATGTTAAAAAAATCCCACTAGTAAGATACATGTAGTGATTTTAAACCTGTCCAGTATGGCCGAGTGGTTGATAGCTCCGGTCTTGAAAATCAGTATAGCTCTGAATAATGAACTATTGAGGGTTAGACTCTTCTCCCTTTGAGCTCATCATAATTTTGTCCATTGTTTCTGCAACCAGCTGTTTGTCTGATGTTAGTGTGATTATTGTTGCCTTTCTTTTTAAAATTTAGCTTTGGATTTTCTGCCTTGTGTTTGATCATCTGGTAGAAAATCAATAGTTGGTGGTTATGAGAAGTGATCATCTTCTATAATCTAACTTTATGCCACATGTTAGATGCTATCTCTGTTTGCACCTTTCTGAACAGTATTTGAACGTCCACATTATTTTCTTATGCCTCTTTCTTGTTGAAGTAGTACATATTATTCTATTTTCCACATTTTCATGTCCTTTTTCCCCTGACTTTGTTTCTCATATTTGATCTTTGAACTCAATTAGGCCGGTCAATCATAAAGTTCTTCCTTGCTTCCAATGTCAACGATTTGGATGGAGTATGATTCATAAAGCTCACCCTGTTTGCTGTTATAAGGCTCTGCAGTCTGGATATATTTTTGCTCTAAATTTTGCCACCATCAATATATTGAATCAAGTAACTGACAGGACACAACTGAGAAATGAACAGCCGTTAAACCTAATATTTTCTGCACTCAATGAAAAGTTCTCTTTTATTTTTGCTTTATGATAATATTTTTTGTTTCAATTTCATCTTACATTTTCTGCCCATTGGTCATTATAAAGCCATCTGCCTTTTTTTTTTTTTTTTTACAAAGAATGACATCCCATGAACTTAGCTCAAAAAGAGGGGATGCTGTAGTTGGTTCAAGCACTGTAATACAGTTAGGCCTTGCATCTGCAAGTTGGGCCTCCCTTTTTGGTGTTCTTTTTGGGCTACTTGTATAACTTAATCTTTAAACAGATAAAGTTTTCGGTTATGTTGGTGCATTTTCTTCTTCATGTGATTTAATATGGCATTTGTTTCCTCCTGGAACATGTGCTAATGTTATTATGCTTTGCTTGTTTTGGTTGGAAGCCAGGTTTAGAAAGAGATACAATTTCCTATTTGAGGTTGAACTTCCTGCAGAAAAAGAGGTGATTCTTCTTTTAGTATTCATGTGATTATGTTAGATGCCTTAACTAAGAGGAAGTTTTGAATTATTATAAATTTTAGCTGCACTGACAATGTTAGATGTCTACAGAAGCTTCATAAATTGATTAAGAAGTCGAAAGACCCAACTGTTGTTGAGGAGTTGAAGAACCATATTTCTTGGATAGTAAGTCTTACATTTAGAAATCTTTCCTATAGAAAGTTTGTTTTATTGGTTTCCTTATTATTGCCTTATGTTTCATTGATGATTGGTACAATTGGCAAGAACTAAATGAATGCATAAATGCATGTTATGATACATGGATTGGTAAGCTGAGTGCTTGTTTACTAAACAATGATGGGCATTTTATGGTATATTTTCTCTTTATTATATTAGCAGCAAAGTTCGTCAAACTGGTGCTGGAGGCTGTATTGGATGGTGGTTGGTTCGGTATAGTACGTGTTCATATGGTACCATTCCAAGGAGTAGAGAGAGAGAGGGAGGGGGAGAGAGAGAAGGGGAGAGAGGAAAGGAGAGAGGGAGAGGGAGGAATAGAGAGGGGGGGAGGAAAGGAGGGGGAGGGAGGAAGGGGGAGAAGGAGAGGGAGGAAGAGAGAGGAGGAGGGAGGGATAGGGAGAGGTATAGAGGGAGGAAGAGAGAGGAGGGCTTATCGATGACAGATGAAGAAACCTTAGCTGAGAAGGGAGGGCAAGGCCTCTAAGCACTCCATTGACCAACATCGAAGAGGGGAGAGAGGCACCAACATTGAAGAGGGGAGAGAGGTGTGGATGATGTCAAAGGAACGGAGGCAAGAGAAGCATTGAACTCTCTCAAACATGAGAGAGAGAGATAGAGAGAATGCTGGTTTGACATTGACCTAACGAGCAGGACTTTTATAAACCTAGTGGGTGTTGGTAACAATGGAAGCGCAATAGAATACTAGATCACTTTACTTCATATTTGAGGTGAAAATAAGAGGTGGTAAAGAGAACACTAATATTTTTCATTCATCTCTTGGCCATACCAAAATGGTGGAGTACAAGGATTCATATAGATACATATGACCCTCCAAATATCCTTACATGAGTTACATATGATTTAGCAATTTCTCTCCACTATTTCCTTCATAAAATATGAAGTTATGGCACCTTTTACTCGGGGTTAAAGTATCCATCCAAGGATTAACTTTCTCACACCTTATGAGAATTGACTCCATATATTTATTTCATTTATTGTGACTTAATTCAAACTACCCCCCCCCGCCTCAAACTTAAATTTTTTCATCAATCACTCTAAGGAGAGTGTTGAGTTTGTAGAAGTGATCCACCTTGAGAGATTTGATGAAGACATCAGTCACCTGATCATGAGAGTTTATATGTACAATTTTAAATTCTTTTTTCTTCACATGTTCTCGCATAGAATGAAAGCGAACATCAATATGCTTACTCCTTTCATAGCAAACTAAATTCTTAGCCAAATCAATAGTGGACTTGTTATCAGCATAAATCTTGGTTGCCTCATATTGTGGAGTCTTCTTTTCTAAGCTTCTTGTGAGGCATCCAATCCACTGCCTCAGCCTATAATGCTTTAGGTAATTTTGTACTCTTCAACATACTTTGGACCATATCAAGTAGAGTTTTGTTCTTCCTCTTGGTGGCACCAGTTTGGTTGAGGGGATAATGAGTTGTCAAGAGATGCTAGAGACCATGCTCTTCACAAAAATCTTCAAAGGCTTTGGATGTGAACTCGCCACCTTGATTAGATCTCATGGCTTTGATGGAGCCGTCACTTTGGTTCTCTATGTTGTTTTGAACGTTTTGAAAGCACCAAACACCGTGAACTTTTCCTTTAAAAAGTAGACTCATGTCTTTCTAGGATAATCATCAATAAAGATAAGGAAATAGTGGTGCTTACCAAAAGAAGAAGGCATGGTAGGTCCACACATATCAGTATGGGTAAGTTCAAGTGGCCTCTTTGCACGACAAGATGCCTCCTTTGGAAAGCTTCTTCGTGGATATTTGCTAAGAACACAACCTTTGCAAAAATGTTCCAAATGATCTATATAGGGCAAGCCTTTCACCCTCTTCTTACTTGATAACAACTTGAGACTACCAAAATTGAGATGTCCAAATCTCAAATGTCAAAGCCAACTAATATCTTTCATGCATGCATTTAAGCACATAGTGACTTCATGCTTGATGTTTAGCATAAACATTCTAATTTTGCCATGTCAATATTTGCAATCAATTTGTTTCTTTGATTTCTTATCAAAAGACTATGATTTTTCATATGTACATTATAGCATATTTTTTTTAATAGTTGTCCCATTTTCAAAATATTATTTTCATATCCAGCACATAAGACATTACAGATAAATTGGTGGTTTCCATTCTTCAAGCGAATTTGGATTTTACCTTTTTCTTTTATGGGAACTTTTGATGTCTTCGGAAGTAACTTGGCTGCCCACTATTTCATCTAGCTCTATGAGCATGTTTCTTTTACCATGCATGTGGTTGCTTGCACCGGTGTCTAGGAACCATACATCTTGCTCGCCGGACTCATTCTCAGCGTGTGCTAGCAAAAGAAATGGCTCTTTTTCTTTATTTTTCATAACTCAGCTAACTCTCTTGGTTAGAATCATCATATAACATTCCAATACAAAGTGACTAAACTTCTTGCAATTGTAGCAACGAACTTTAGAGTTGTCATATCTTTTAAAAGAACCTCTTCCTCGATCTCTTTTGGAGTCATCTTCATCATCATAGTTATTATATCCACCTTGTACTCGACTAGGGCCTGAGCTCCACCTCAACCATGACTTCGGCCACAGCCTCTATTGCTCTTTTTACCTCTTGTGACTTCTTGTCCTTCTTTTAAAGAGAATTTGCTTTGAAGGACATGCTCTACCAGGTCTTGCTTCTTTTTATGAAGTCTTTGCTTATGAGCTTAGAGAGATCCCATGAGTTTATGCACGATCTTCGACTCTTCAATGGCCACCAAAGTATAATCAAACTTGGCATATAAGAAGCATATAATTTTCTTTACAACTCGAGTATCATTCACTGTCTCACCATTTCTTCTCAATTGGTTTACAATAACTAATACCCTTATGAAGTACATTGAGATAGACTCCAAGTCCTTCATTCGCAAGGCTTCAAACACCTCGCAATGTTTGGAGGTGAATTTTTTTCACCTTCTCAACACCTTTGTAGGCATTTTGGAGCATATCCTATGTTTGCGTGGAGGTGGTGGTGGTAGCAACTTTCTCAAATGTGGCTTCATATAAGCCTTGGTAAATGATGTAGAGGGCCTTCTCGCCCTTCTTCTTTGGGTCTCTTAATGCCTCTCTTTGGTTTGTCGTTTGAGCAGTCTCACCTTGAGGGTCCACAAAGCCTCTATCAACCGTCTCCCAAATGTCCTGTGATGCAAGCGATGCTTTCATGTGGATACTCTAATTTTCAAAATTGTTGGTGAGATGAGGGATTGGAAGATTTTTTGAGAACCTCCTTTACATAAGCTTCTTGAAAAATGAAGATTCCAAGGTGATCGGTGCACCAATAGATTGTGGCATCAAATTATCTAAGTATGATGAAGGAACAATGGTCAACTCTACTCTCTACAAGAGCTTGATTGGAAGTTTAAGATACTTGACATACATAAGGCCAAATATTTTTTATAGAGTTGGGCTTGTGAGCCGCTCTATACAAGAACCAAAATCTACTCATTAGAAGGCTGCAAAAGAATTCTCCATTACATCCAAGGTTCAATTAATCATGGTTTATTTTATACATCTTTGAATAACTTTCATCTTGTTGGTTATTCGGATAGTGATTGAGGAGTAGATTTGGTTGATACAAAGAGCACCACGGGATTTTATTTTTATATAAGAGATATGACATTCACATGATATTCTAAAAAGCAATCAATTGTTGTTCTCTCTACTTGTGAAGTTGAGTATGTGGCAGGATCATCTTGTGTTGCTCATTCTATTTGACTAAAAAAGCTACTCAAAGAGATTCAAGTTCCACGATATGAAGCTACTTAGATTTATATTGTTAACAAGTCTATTATTAATTTGGCTAAGAATCCAGTCTACCATGAAAGAAACAAGTATATTGATATTTGCTGTCATTTTATGGGGGAATATATGAGGGAAAAGGAAATTGAAGTTGTATATGTCAAGTCTCATGATTAGGTGGCTAATATCTTCACCAAATCTCTCAAGGTGAATCACTTCTACAAGCTCAAGACTCTTATTCGAGGGATTGATAGAAGAAAATTAAGTTTTTTTTTGGGGGGGTGTTGAATAGCTACACTTAATTTCATAAGTTATATTTTGGTGTGATAAGAGAATTAAGTCACAATAAATGAAATATATATATGGATTCAATTCCTAAGAGGTGTAAGGAAGTTAATTCTTAGATTGATTCTTTGACCCCTAGTAAGAGGTGACAACTTCATATTTTATGAAGGAAATAGTGTAGGAAAATTGCCAAATCATATGTAACTCATGTAAGGATATTTGAAGGTTCATATGTATCTATATAAACCTTTATACTCCACTATTTTGGCATGATCAAGTGATAAATGAAAAATATCAGTGTTCTCTTTTATCACCTCTAATTTCTATCTTAACTATAAAAGGGAGTGATCTTATATTCTATTGTGCTTCCGCTGTTACCAACATAGTGCTATCAAAGCCATATAAGAACTCAAGAAAATGGCAAGCGGAAGTTTTCCAATCCCTTGTCTTACCAACAACTTTGAGAATTGAAGTATCCAAATAAAGGTATTGTTTGGCTCACAAGACATTTGAGAGGTGGTTGATAGAGGCTTTGTGGAGCCTGAAGATGAGACCATTCTAACGGTAAATCAAAGGGAGGTTTTAAGAGACTTAAGAAAGAAGGACAAAAAGGCCCTCTGCATCATTTATCGAGGCTTAGATGAAGCCGCATTTGAGAAAGTTGTTGCCACCACCACCTCTAGGAAAGCATCGGAAATGCTCCAAAATGCCCACAAAGGTGTTAAAAAGATGAAAAAAGTTTGCCTCCAAACCAAAGAATGCCGTACCGGGCCGAACCGCCCGATACAGGGCTTGCCGAACTATCCCAACGGGAAATCGAGATGGTTCCGGCATGGAAAACGGCACATGCCGGTGCCGGGGAAGAAAAGAGAGGAAAAGAGAGGAAGAGAAAGAGAGAGGAAGAAAAAGAGGGAGGGGGGTCTGTCGGAGGGGCCGTCGGTGGGCCGTCGCGGCCGTCGGGCGGCGTAAATGCCTCCCGCGGCTCCACGGCGTGAAACAGGGGCGATCTGCCCCTATTTTCGTATTTTTTTTAAAAAAGATTTTTTTAAAATGAAGCCAGTGATGTCGGCAAACCCAGTGCCGGCTTCATTTAAATTTTTTTTTAAAAAAAAAACACAGAAACAGGGGCGGATCGCCCCTGTTTCATGCCGCGAAGCCACAGGGGGCGTGCCGTTGGGTGGCGTAAACGCCTCCCGCGGCTCCGCGGCGTGAAATAGGGGCGATCGGCCCCTGTTTTCCGTATTTTTTTAAAAAATATTTTTTTAAATGAAGTCGGCATGGGGTTTGCCGGCTTCACTTAAGTGATGCCGGCAAACCCAATGCCGGCTTCATTTTAAAAAATCTTTTTAAAAAAAAACATGGAAACAGGGGCAGATCGCCCCTGTTTCACGCCGCTAAGTCGCAGGGGCCGTAAACATCCCCTGTGGGCCACGACGGCCTGCCGGAGGCCCTCCGACGGCCCCTCCGGTGGACCGCCCTCCCTCTTTTTCTTTCTTCTTCTCTCTCTCTATTTCTCTCTCTTTTTCTTCTCCGATTCGGCTTCGTTTTTCTTCGTCGGTTCGCCTCGGTTCGGAACGGAACGGAGGCGTGCTGAACCGTACCATCGGTCGGCCGATCCGGCCACCGGTACCGGTTCCGCAGATCTTGCTCCAAACATTGCGAAGTGAGTTTGAAGCCTTCCAGAGGGTTTTTTAAATGAATTGACTCAACCAGCTGAACCATCCTAGGCCAATGTTGGTACAATTCGGTACAAGCTGAACAACCAGGTTCAGATTAGTTCGGTGTTCCTTGATTAGCAATCTTACTAGCTATTAGAGCATTGTCTATAATTGCATATATGATCAAATGCTGAAGTGGAAATTATTCAGTTTAGGGTGCTGAAAGGAAACATATTGTTAGGTTTTTCTCTTCAATATCTGCCCAATGGTTTATGAGGTCTTTAGATGTATGCACTTTTCTATTCTGCACCTACAATGTCTGCAGGTTGACGATTTTGTTTCTTAACTGTACAAAGTCTTAGGAGCAGGAGTTGCAAAAATGCATGAGACATGCTCAGATATGTAGAATCATAGAGTACCCTTACCAATGTGTAAACATTAGGAGACGGCTTAAATTTTGGTTTCAAAATGCATAATCACCCCAGATCCCAATATTTCACAAATGAATGGTCAACCAAGTGATTTGAAAGAATGATTCTTTACGAAAGAATTATAGAAAGCTGCAATGAGGTGTACTGAACATTTGGTGGTCCTATAGGAGGAAGAATGGAAGTCCCCAAAATGAATAAAATTAAAGCGAGTAGTAACTCAAATCAGATCTAATATGCTTGGTGAAAGAAATTTACTTAGAAAGTTGTTGGAGGATATGTAAGGCAATCAAAGTCCTCCAAAATCCAAAGAAAATGGAACTAGCACTTACAGCGGTACTTTTGTAGGGAGAATGTAACAGGAATCTGAAAGCAACATGGAGGTGAACCAATGATCCTTAAATCAGAATGAATAGTTTGGGGCCACAATTACCAAATTAGGCTTTTATGAGTTTGGCAGGGGACCAAATCCCAGTGATCTCACGAATGACTGAAGTAGATGTTAGGAGGCAAACATAGTTACCTAAAGGTGATCAGATTTGAATATCTTATGGGCAAGTGAGGCCAAGGCATGACAACTAAAATGGCTGCATGAAGACCTCCAATGGCGGAGGTAGCCACAGAATTTGCTAGATCTCTCACAGTTTACCTTTTAATGATGTTATTGAACGACTATGTTGAGCTTAACCTATAATTGTTGCACACTGCTGTTCTGTATCGGGCATAAATCATCACTTTTCTTAAACAAGACAGGGCACTATGCTGCATGTACTGAACTATGCACATTTATATATGTATGTACTAACTAGAATTCAGCATGCATGATGCACATGGACACCTAAAGGAAGAATATTTGATGAATGGCCATGACTAGAGGGGGAATATTTAATGGATGACCATGATCAGAGGAGGAAGAGAATGGATGATAGGACAAAAAGAAAGACAAACATGGCTGTCCAGACCTGCATCATATGGGGCATGTGACCCAGAAGTCAAGAAGAAAAGTGGTTGTGATGCAGTGTTTACATGGCTGCCCTCTGAGACCCTTTTGTTTCTTTCTTTTTGGAGAAAATGGTGCACCATTACCATCATGTCATGTATAGAGAGATTGAGATATGATCTTGGGCAGTGTGAGTCTCACCAGGGTGAGATTGATATGTGGTTGACCAAATAGGCCCGATTTTTCTTTCTTCAACCACTAGGCAAGGTCTTGGTTAATATGTTTGTGTTTCATATCCCTTGTTTTAGTTGAAAGTTGAAACACTTAGAGAGGAATTGGTTGATTATTAGATTTTGGTCCTCTTATCTTTTCAATCATTTGCCTTCCACTTTTTTGTCCGTAAAAATGAAGCTCAATCTTGTCTCATTGATTTGAGGCATCTTTTTAAATCACTGGCACTATGATGGTGTAGCGGCTACATTTTAATATTATAATACATTACTATATTCTCCCCTCTCTCTCCTATAAACAATTTGTATGTGGCAAATAAATTAGAACATGGTTCTTCTTTGTACAAATAATATTCCTCTTAAATATAGTGCTTTTGATGCATGCATCTTGTAGTATATTTTGTAACTGCAACTGCTTCATCTAGACATTCCCATTATTTTTTGACCAGACAAGTCTAATTTTGCAATCATGTCTACATATTTATGTGTGCGAACAAGCAAACATATATACCATGCATATGCATCTGCATATGTACATATACACATATAGATATATGGTATTTATGTTTGCATGGATGTTTGTCTGATCCTTCCCCATAGCTCTACTGCTTAAACTTTGGAAGATATCTCCAAATGGACTTATCAGCATGGAATGAGCACGTTTGGTCCAATATGGGATTATATGTTTCATGGATGTTTGTCAGATCCTTCCCCATAGCTCTGCTGCTTAAACTTTGGAAGATATCTCCAAATTGACTTATCAGCATGGAATAAGCATGTTTGGTCCAATATGGGCTTACAAAGATCTATTTAGGCAATCTTCGTTGTGATGACCATCTGTCTTTTCCTGGAGCAAGCTTGTTTGAGGCGAAGAAGCCTGCCTGTTTGTCTTGTTTGTTCTGTGAATGAAGTTAGGCATCTGGATCAGATGGCTCTGGACATGCCGCTGATCTTGGCTTATAATATTTGTTCAATCTGGATTCAGTTATATTAGCAGTGACTGGATTCCATAGATATTGTATTTCAAGCTAGAAGATCAAGCTATAATGATGCTGCATCTGTTCAATTCTTATTCGATTGTCAATTAACTAGAGCAGATCTTGCTAAACACAGCATACGATTTATTTAAACAAGGTGTTTTAAATGATGCCAGATTTGTAATTGTTCATGGGCATGAATAAAATAAGTTGGTCCATCAAAATTAATGAAAACTCTAGAAACTGATGCATTGACCAAAGCTCATAAGCCGTTTAAAAGTTCTAACCAATATGAGTGGGAAGTAAAATGAGGTGCTTTGGAATAGTGATGCAGCAAACATTGATGCAGACTATTTGGTCCTGCATCAAGATAGGCTTGACTATTTGTACACTGAACATTTGAAGATTAATGACTGTTACCATCACAATTGGATGTAGAAAACATTGCACAAGTAGTTAACCTTCAGGAGCACTTGTGATGCAAGAATGTTCATTGGATCTATTAGTATTTTTGGATTTGATGTTGCATTCAATTCTGCGACTATGTTAAGGGATGCTTTAGAAATGCTAATTTGAGTAGGATTATTGTCTTATAGTTATTTGATGGATACTTCAACTTGAAACTGATGAAGTTTGTTAAATTGTTTGTCTTGTATACATCGTATCTTGTGCTTTGATGTACTACAATATGCTGATCATCTTTTGTTAACACAATTTTATGTCTTCAGGATAAGCAGCTAAAGTCAGGCCCCCAAAAGACTGCTGAATCTGAAATTCTGTCGGATCATATAAAGAAAGAAAGAGAAGCAGCAAAGCGAGGCAAACGGCCATATTATCTCAAAAAATGTCTGTCTGCATACTCCCTTCTTTACATCTTGACACACAAAAAGGCACAAGCACTTGCACAAAAAAACACATGCATGCGCCCAAGCAAACTGCATTGTCATACCCATCTTGTGCGTATGCAAAATTTAACTTAATTTTGGTTGGACAGCGGAAATTCGAAAAAGGAAGCTGATAAAGAAGTATGATGAACTAAAGGTTTGCATCAGCCCATGAAACATTGTGATTTGTACCTCATGAGGATAGTCTATTTATTATTTTCTTCATTCCTCTATTTGCTCTACAGGCAGAAGGAAAGCTTGACTCCTACATTGAGAAGAGGAGGAAGAAGAATGCATCTAAAGATCATCGCTATATGCCTTACCGGAGATCAAATGATGGTGCACGGCAATGAACTAGAGTACCTTTAGAGATGAGGACAGTAATTTCCTTGTTCTATCTAATCCAGATCTCAGATCATCTCTCCTTGGTCTTTCTTTGTTGTTCCAATGGGTGACTGATGTGAGGGCCTTGTTCTCTTGGCTGTGGATTGAGGAGTCTGAAGGAGAGAGAAGACAATTAATTACAGAAATAGAAGCTAGCAATATGTTTTTATTGCATCTCTGCCTTGATACTAGAAAAATCTTATGCAAGCTAGTTAGTCCTAGTGCTTGATATTTTGAAATTCTGACAAGTTAATTAGTTCAAATGCCTGATAAAAATGCAACATATATATAGATAGCTTGGATAAAGTTTGGAAATCGCGACTGCAAACATGTCAAGCTAAATCTGGATTTGTTGTGCAAAGTATCAGATATTAAAAATTCTAGTTTTAGGAGATGCAAAATCATTAGATAGTGATGGTCATGAGAAAAAATTATGAACTAACTTGATGTTACACTTGGGGCTGGGTTCGATGGATCATCGAGGGGTGGTCTATAAGGGAGTCATTTGTGGTATGATTCATCCCTTATGACGAGGGATTGCATGAAGGGTTCGATGCCAGGGACAAGCCAACAACATGTAACTTGGTAGAGCATTAATTTTGGAGAAGTCCCTTTCCCATCAGTATGATGGTGGTGCTCATAATTTGTAGTCCTTGAAGGACTCGCCTATATGAAATTTGTTGTGCAAATGCATGGGTAACATTTGGTTTAAGAATACAGAATTCGGATCAAATGGGTCAAGTGGAGTAAACTGGAGGGGAGAAGAGCGGCTTAAACTATTCTACCTTCTTGTAGAAGTAAATTGTTCTTGCGAGAATAAGTAAATTATTCTTGTGTAGAAAGTGATTTAGCTAGGGGCTTAAGTTAGTGTTTGGCGGAAAATGAATGAAATAAGAGGGTTAAAAGGCATTTATTTCTTCTTATTCCCCAACCAAACGCAACGTGACAATGCTAGCCCATATTTTCATCGTTGCTTGTAGAAATTTATTTGTAGAACTTTGTTCTAGGCCGAGTTTATTGTGGATCTTTCAAATGGATGCAGTCAATTTTAAGCATAGATTCAAGTCTGAAAGACATTTATTCTAAATACGCAGCATAAATTACCTTATGTGCAGTATAAATTACCTTAAATTGTACTTCTATATTTGAGCGCTTTGTAGGGCATTGATTAAACTTTTGAAAGTTTTGATAATTTCATGAGAATTTCTTGAGATTTATTTGCCCTTGCATAACATATAAATATATATATATATATAATGGATAAGGGGAAATTGTTTTATTCTGGCAGCCCTCCCAAGTTTAAATCCTATATCAACTAGATGAGAAAACGAGGCCCGCATAGAATGCTTCCTCCTCTCTCAGCAATATTTTGTACTAATTCACGGAATTTCTGCATGTTCATAGTGATTTGTCTAATCATGATGCTGTGCAGATGAGCGAGCTTACAGAAGTGAGAGTGGGGAAATCATTTTTTTCATTTATCTATTTTTTACAATCATAGCAAGAGAGATGTAGGCCGAAATGTTAAGAGTGCAAACAGAATGAATATGGTGTAGATTCAATGGATTAAGAGTTATCTATCTATAATAAGGATTTAATAGAGTGGAATTCAAGGAGGGTAATTATATTATCTTCTCACTATTCTTAATATGGGAGGGATAGGATTGTTACACTTATCTTCCTACTATCTAGGATGTGAGAGGAAGAATAGCACTACTTATGTAATGGATCATATGACAAATAATAACAAAAATAAGTGTCCCAAAAGAGCAACGGCATCTTTTGAAGAGTCATTTATAAATATTGAATTGTAATACTGAAAATGAATCTTCAATATATCAAACAATCTTATTTTATTTTAATTATTTTTATTTTTATCTTTATTTTATCCTGAACTTAGATTGTTGACGGGACTTTCTAATAGTAATAGTTGTAATGTAGTTTTCTTTTGCTATAGCTCCAACTAGATCCAATTTAATCTTATTCATCTTTCGAATGGTGGTATGATAATAGTAAAAATTCTTAAAGTTCAAGATCCTTGGATCCATGCTACTTTCATTATTTTTTCTTTGATTATCCTCTTTTTGATTACTCAAATATTGGTGATAAGCCTACACATCTACTAGTCATGCTCAATCTTGTGGTCTCTTGACCATAGGATGTTGATGGAAGCAGGCACTAACATTTGCTCTCAAGCTATCTTTATTATCTGGAATTCTAGTTTCTAGGATTTAGCTTTTGGGTTAATCTAGTTGCTTACCTAATTAACTAGGTAGAGACTGGCTGGTCTTTTAATTTTTTTTGATCATGAAAATGAGGGCAAAGATGAAAAAAAAAAATGCTTGGTCCAGTGAAAGTGGCATCTTTCGAAATTTTATTGAAACAATCCCTAAATTTTAACTCATGTTTGATGAACATGCATTTCTTTCCAATATGCCCTCATCATTAATAACAATTAAATCTTAGTAGTACTTCCATTTTGTAGCACCCAGTTGCTGTGTTTTGTAGGATATTCTGGGGAAGAGATATCACAAAGGGCACTTCCTAAACACACACCAGAAAAATATAGCATATCCTTTGGAAGATAAAAGCGTTACTGAATTTATCGGTCATCATGTCTGATGATAGCCCAGGAAAGCATCAATGCGTTTTCTAATGACATCCTATTTTAAAGATGGAACAGATTAATACTTGCTTTATGTAGCAGAAAGTTCCAATGGGCCACAAAATGGGTCCCTCCAAATAATAAAAAAAAAAAAAAGAATTTAAAAGGAAAGGCTTTTATAAGCAGCTGTTTAGTCCTTTAAATATTAAAATTTTCCATCATATGAAGGGATAAAAGATAGTTATTTTAAAGGCCTGTTATCATCCTCTGTTCACACAAACCATTATTTACTGAACAAAATAAATTAAGATATCCTCCAACCATCCTACCGAAGCATATCCCGAGGACAATAAATATAATATAATGAAACAGCTAATATCCAAACTCCCAGTATTTAAAAATGAAACTACATCTCCAAGTGCGGAGAAATACGTAATCAAAAAGACGCAAGGAAACGTCCCCAAATTTGCACCCTCGAACTTCCACTACTACCCCCGCTAATGTGGGCCCCGCAGTTCAGCTCCAGAGTTGTTAACCAAGTCACAAAGCGAGTGTCAGTGCAGCATACCGCGCTCAGGTGTTTCTCACTCGCCGGTTTTCCACTTTTATCCAACTATTAAAGTCCAGGTGTCCAATCCATGGTGCACTTGTCATCGCGGGCTGACGTCATGAGTTCTCCGCACGTGTGCAGCGGGGTGATCCGTGACAGCCTGGCCATAGGAAGGTGAGGCAGTCGCAGCCGGTCAGGCGGTCACCTCGTCCCCGGTTCGCTTCACTGCCCGACGCCATATAAAGGACAGCTCGTCGGTGCTGGGTCACGGAGAGGGGCGAGAAGAGCGAAAGAAGAGGCGTGGCATCTCTCTAATTTTTCTCTTTTCGGTCTTCTTTTGTGGCCAGTTCTGGCTCGAATTCGAACGGTAAGCATAGGAATTAGTTCTTTAATTTTGTAGATATATTGTTTAAGATTTTTTTTAAAAAAAATCTGTTTTTTGATCACGTCGAGCAGTAAAAACTTCGATCGCTTAGATTGTTTGAGCTATACTTCGTATCTTTTTGTGAGTTTCTGAAATTGAAGATACTTAACTGTTGCTGTTTCTTATTATTGTGATTGAGGGATTTTGTTCGATGAACTTTGTTTTGTTCTATAAAACCCTACCCGAGATAATTGGTTCTGTTAATTTCTATAAAAAATATGAATTGGAGGTAGATCAGGGTTTTTCTTTCTTGTTTTTGGTGATTGCTGCATGTAATTGTTTAGTTTTTTTTTTTTCCATTGTTATTTTGTCCTGTCTCACCTTTTAGCAGCTAGAAATAGCGGGTTTTCAGGTGATTCGGGGTCGATTTTTCTTGCTAAGATTGCCAGGTGTTGTTACATTTGCTCACTTCGTTGGTTGATTGGCACTGGCAGTTAATTTTGTTTGGGTTTGATCTTACCTCAATTTCTGATGGAATTGGCAGAGGAAAGACGTGAATTTTGTTGAATGCGCCAAGATTAGGGGTTGAATTCTTTCAGTGGAGGGGGTATTTTAGGGAGCGCTAGTGCTGGATAGCGACCTGGATTCCAGCCGCCAGCTGGGAGCCACCCCCTTGGTGGCCCCGTCACGAGTCGCTGGTGGTGGAGGTCAGTCCCAGTCTTCCTCAGCCTCTGGCATCTTCTTCCAAGGCGACGGCCAAAACCCAGCCCAAGTAAACTCCATGTCAGTCACTGGGCGAGCTGGTCTCAGTCCAGCCTCCGGTGACATGAACCGTGGGATCCTCAGCAGTGCTGCAAACTCCTCCGGGCCTAGTGTTGGCGCAAGCTCGCTGGTTACAGATGCCAATTCGGCGCTCTCCGGAGGGCATCAACTACAGCGCAGCACCAGCATCAACACTGAGTCCTACATGCGTCTGCCTGCTTCACCTATGTCCTTCTCATCCAACAATGTGTCTGGTTCCTCAGTGATGGATGGTTCCTCCATTGTGCAGCAGAGCCCGCATCATGACCAGGTGCAGAAGCAAGTGGCCTCCAGTGCCACGTCTCAGCTGACAGCACAGGAGCTGGGTGATTCATCAAATCCCCAGAAGAAACCACCGGTTGATATGAGGCCAGATAATGCTTCTCAGAATCAGGTGATCCAGCAGCTTCTGCAGAGGCATCAGAGTCCACAGCTACAGGCTTTAATACAACAGCAGAGGTTAGCACAGCGTCAAGCTCAACAGCAGCAATTGCTGCAATCCTTTCCACAGATGCAGCGAGCCCAGATAGCGCACCAACAACAACAGAACTTGAGACACTATATGCAGCAGCAGACTATGCAGCCAAGTACCCCTGCTAAATGGCCCCTGGATAATGGGATATGTGCTCGCCGTCTTATGCAATACTTGTATCATCAGCGTCATCGTCCGCCTGTTAGTTGATTCTTTCATATCCGCTGCTAATGTGACATGTTTGTTGGGTTGATGCTTGTGATGCTGTTATTCTAATATCAAGCTTGTCTAACAGTATATGTTCCAATTGCAGGATAATTCTATAAAATACTGGAAGAAATTTGTGGCAGAGTATTTTGCACCACGAGCTAAGAAAAGATGGTGCTTGTCTTTGCATGACAATATAAGCAACCATGCCTTAGGTGTTTTCCCACAAGCTACTACGGTTAGTGTCTGCGCTGTCAAACTATTGTTTCCTGTATTTCTTATTTTATCGCCTTCATGCATATCCTTGCAATACCTGTTGCACCTGATATATCCTGCATGCTGAATTATAGCTGAAACCCTCAACCACATGAACAGCATACGATGCATGGTGAGTATCCATGCACATTTCTTCCCAATGCATGTGTTTAAACATGATGATATCACAACATGTGTCTATGGTGTGTTCTAAGGGTGGCATCATTTTATAAAAGATATTTTGATGTCTATATCTGCATTTTTCTACTGATGTGTGCTTGAACTAGAGCAAATTGGATTTAGAGCTTTAAGAATATGGAAGGGTGGAGGGTTGATGCAGCCGAATTCTTGGAGTCCTCTTTGCCTTCTCTTTCTCGCATATAATCTTCTACAACATTGTGATTTTCTAATAAATTCTAACCTTCTTCTTTACTTCATTCTTCTATTCAAGGGGTAGAACCAGCAGGGGCTTTTTTTTATTATTTTTATTTTTATTTTTTATGGGGAAGGTTGGGTGCCCGCTTAGCATGCCCCTCTGAAAATCTAGGAAACAATATAATATTACTTAATACACATGGTCATTCCTTGCAATGTGCCTTCTTACGAACTAACATAAAGGAGTAGTCCTAGGATTTATCCCTAGACAATCATGAGGTTGCTATCTTTGGGTGATAGAGAGAAAGGTGGATGCAGTCAAGGCATAGGGAGCTAAGGAAAAAACAGAGTGAGAAAGACTATGGATACATGGGAGGACATCCTCCTCCTCACCTTTCTTCTAGTTTATCCCATGTTTCTTTTATTTGAGTGATTTCTCCAATGTTTCTAATAGACAAAATGAGTTTTCTCTCACCGTTGTACCTTGTAAGTGTTGCTAGGTAATTATTCTTGCAAGAAAGAGCAGAGAGAGCATTTTCTATATTCGATGTTATTTATGAAAAATGCAAATTCTTTGTTATTTGGGTGAAGCCTATTAAGTCATTATTTTTATGTTTGTGCACACATAGTAAGTCATTATTTTTATATTTGAACTTTGAGTTTTTTTAAATTTCCTTTGCATAAATATGTCGGTGAGGCCTGACGTTGATATATTAAATGCTTTTGACCTTTTTAATAGTGTTTTTAACTTTTCATGCTCTCCACTTTGTATGCATCATGACGTATGCGGATCTTATTGGGGAGATTACATGGCGAAAAACTGATTACGATATATGACAAAATTTCTCAAATAATTTGTGAAAAAATTTGAGAAGTTGAATGGAAAACCATGTAGTTTATAAGAAGCAAAGTTAAAAAAATGTTCAGTTTTAACTTGTATTGTCCAAGGATGTGTATGATGTGCACCATATAGTCTATTTTTGCATCCATTTTTTTTTCTTTTTCTTATGTTTTAATTCCATGTTTTGAATGATATATGGTAAGAGTTTGTCGATGTTTTTGTACTTTAAAGAAACATCTAGAACCTGTGCTAAAACTAGTAAAGGTATGCATGAAATGCAGGTGCAGGGGAAGATTAACATAAAAGATAGAATTATGCCTTATACAAAATTAAAATAACAGTTCCAAATGGTATTAACTTTTGAAAAACTACTCTAAATCTCGGTACTGCCTGACCCCTTTTTCTCACTTTTATCACTGGTTGGCTCATAACTGGGCTGTTTGTGTAGGTGCAGTGTGGTATGCCCCAGTTTTAGGCAGTATCAGGCAGTACGTTATGGTTCAATTGGGTACGGGCTGGTTTGGGGACTCTAGGCCCTCTACTAACCTGAATGGTGTTTTCATGCTGGTTTTGGTCCGGTACTGGTTCGTATGCCCCAAACTGGGCAGTTTGGGGGGGAGTACGACAAACACTGGTCCATATCATTTGACTCTTATCTCTTTCTTTATTTCTTCTTCTTCTTTATATTTTTTTTTTGCTTCATAAAATCTGCAATTGTTTCTGACTTAGCCTGTGAAATGCCTTCCTACTTCAAAGATGGAGTTCTAATGGAAATTAGGGTTTTGGAAGGTGCAACATTTTAAGCAGCCTGCTGGCTGAAGTAGAAGTCAATAATTAAGATGACACTTTTCCAGCCCTTTGTATCAAGCTCTCGACCACTAGTGAGACTCGTCAACTTGTGCTTTCCCCAAACGAAGAAAATAATTTTGATATCCTAGTTCACTGTAAATTATCATCAACAGAATTACAATAATCTCTGTTAGCTAGAGTTTGCCTAATCTAAAGCATAATTGCCATAAGGGTAATCGACATTAATAGAGTGTGGAACTTGAAATGATGGTAAAAAAAATAGTATCTAATTTATTCCAAAACAAGTAAGAATATTAAAAATATGTGAAAAATATAAAATAGTTATGGAAAAATCAGTTAAAAAAAGTTTTCATGGAATTATCATCAATTTCTCAAACATGAGTTGATTTAATGATCACCATCAATCTTTCACAAAAAAAAACCATATATGGAAACCTCTCTTTCATAATTTGTATATGTATTCTGTCTTTGGTATGCCACATTGGTGGGTGATTTTATCAAGTATATTAACCAAATCAAACTCCTCTTCTACTAGGAACCTGGGTCTTCCAGACTTTTTCTTTCTAAAATTCCTACATTTGCATAAACTTTTTCTTTATCGATGTTTCCATAAAATTTTAAAGGGCACTTTGGAGAGCGTACCTCTAGTGCTTTGAATCCATTTCTGGACGTGGTTTCCTTGGAAACTCTTGTGAGAATGTTAACCCATTTCCCAATAACCCTGATCTAAAGCAGACCTAAAATAAGTCTCGTGAAGAAAATTCCCACTTAAAATAAGAGTTTTTACTTCTCCACTAACTCAGATATAATGTTATGCTAATCCAATAATTGTGATGCTTATTTCACTCAAATCTACGATATGGCCACCACATTAGTTAGGTCATTATCACTTAGAATTTGGATCTTTGATTCCACCATTGTCGTCATTGTCCTTGTTTGTAAGTGAAGTTTCACTATGGAGTAGTATCATGTTCGAAGGTAGAAATGCTTAAAGGTATCCTTGTTAAATATATGCTGATATATCTATCTATCTGTTTTGCAAACCCATATAATTAAACTTGTTGCAGGATCCATGGCAATGCAACATCTGTGGTTCTAGAGCAGGAAAAGGATTTGGTTAGTAGATTCATTACTGTTAAATTCTGTTAGCAGGGTAGTTAACACTGAAATGGTCATCATCTTGCTGATTATGGAAATTCTTTCAATTCCTATACATGTCCATATTTGTACACTTAGCTTTTGCATGTCTATTATTGCTTGTTTCCTTTTAGTGACTTTATTATGCACCAATAAACACATGGACTTCAGATGCTACATGGTACTGTTGCTTGCTTATAGTGAAACTCCTGTCGTAGCCAATGTAAACTTAGCATTGTTTATTTGAAACAAACTGAAGTTTATGTCTAATGTTGTCACAAGAAATTTAGATAAAAGGGAATATAAGTGGAAATTTCATGAGTAATGATTAACCCAACCTGTCTGTTTCAGGTTGTGTTTTATGAATCTTACTTTACCATTGCTTCCTACCCAAATATTTGGTTCCAAAGTGGATATATCTTTTGATATCTCTCAGTATTTTCACATGAGGGAGTGAATGTTTAATCTTTGCTTTTACTTGTAGAATAGTTCTTTCCCTAAGGTGCCTCATCAAAATCACTTCTATTTGAATTATGAAATATTAATTAACATTTGTAGAGTTTTGTAATTGCGTAAGTTATAATATGATACAATGACAAATGACTTTAAGATGGTGTACAGGAGCAATTTTTGAAGTAAATAAGTCTTTTTGAGTTGTGGATTGATGTGCTTTGAAAGAATTTAGATAATTCAATATGGTAATACAAAATATGTTATTGATAAAACGTGGAGGCATTTGCTTTCGGATCAAACACAAAGTAGCTGATTACTATAAAAATGAAAAAGGGATAAAATTAATATATTGTATCTAGGTTTAGGATGTCCAATGGTTAAAATGATGGGAGAAAATGCATATTGTAGACAATATGGACATGTCATTTCTTATTAATTTGTGTACCGAATTGACACAAGAGGAACTTGTAAGTAAAATAATGAAAAGGAGAAGGGGGAGTTTTGTTGGGGGGGGAGCCAATTTAAATGCAGAGATTATCGCATATCATATAGTGATACTTTCTCATAGGTAGAAGGATGCCCCTCACTTTCTAGTCCTAAGCAGGGGCCTAGCATTGATGATTCCAGCCATTGGGTGTGATCTACTATTTCAAAACTTCTTACCATCAAAAAAAAAAAAATCATGTAATTTGGGGATCCGGTACTAAGCTTTTGGACTTGCTTTGAGGGATGAAGAAAGATTATATAATTTAAGCTAATATTACCTGGATCCTTTAGTTTACATTTAAGTATTTGCTACCAATACGTAGGCATGGGTTTTTGTGACACTTGCATTCAAGTCCATATAAGAAATTCTTAGATATTGGTAGGATCCAATACTTAAAATAGATGCTTGCGACAGATTGAGACCGTGTAACATAGGATTTATTTAAAGTCTGCAAGAAAGAACTTTATAGTAATAAAGCCCCAAAAAAGATTTTATAAAGAAGGATTGATCATGTAGGCCCCTTGTAGTTCTTTTAGGGTTTATATTTATGTGGATGGTATAATTCAAGGTTTGGGATTTAACTATCCTCAAGTGCTTTTAGAGGGACAGAAAGTACTTTATAGCACTCCAAAAATTTTGTCAAATAGGGCCTTAGTCTTTGTGCACATTCAGTTGGAGGCCTTTGATTAATGTACGTTGTTACTTGGATCTTCTCATTATTTTTAAAATGAATTTCATTGAGGAATCTTTTCTATTCTTGTGAAATTAGAGGAAATAAGATGAAAGTAGAAAAAGAAAATGTGATATGATATTTTTTTGTATTTTTTGGCCTAATATAAAAGGATTTTGATATACCAAGCATGCATGTATTGCAGATGATTACATATGCAAACAGTTATTAAGATCGCATATTTTTTGGACTTTAGAATTTCTTGTGAACAATCACTTCCTGATTTCTCTGACTTAAAAATGCTAAATATTTACTGTGCATTTGACTTATTACGTGATTTTGTTTGTTGGAATGAACCAATGAAAGCTATAAAAGTGCATCCCAGTTCATGAGGCATCCACCATTGTTGGGTTTGGGGAGGGTCAAATGTATATAGCCCACCATTGCAAGGTTTGGGAAGGGTCAGATGTATGTAGCCTTCTGCATGTGAAGAGGCTATTTCCATATTTCAATCTCATGACCTCTGGTCACAATAGAGTGACTTTAGTGTTCCACCAAGCCTCACCATGTTAGATATGTCTTGAGCAAGTCTTGATCATCTGAGATTCATGATATCATGGAAGTTATAGCTGAAGCATATCCAATTGCTATATATATATATATATATATATATATATATATATATATATATAAGATGTTTCATGCGAGGCTCATTTCACCAATAGAGTTCAAGAGGCATTTCAGCTGGAAACTTCAAAGTTCAAACTTCAAACCACAATCTGTTTCTAAGAACTTTCTCTTTTTGGATGTTAGAATTTTTTTCTTCTATCTTTAGAGCCTCGTGAAGCATATGAAATCCTCATTCAACAACTTTATATAGTATGTGATCTATCTGTTTCTTCCATCTGTTCGTATCCCCATCAACAATTTTTGATTATGAAATATGTTCAACTACAGTCCATTGTCTGTTCAACTACTAGATTACTTGCATCACTGTGGTGAGATTTGTACTCTTTCATTCTCTAAATCTAGACGTCAGTGTTACTTTATATAAGTTGTTTTCTTGTTGACACTTACCACCAACATTTTAAGTATCATATCATACTGGGTGTATTGTGCTGACCCGATAGAGTACCAACAGGAGTATATGGGGATCAATATGCTCCTTGCATGCCCCCTCTCCCCTCTTTTTTCTACTACGACATATACTACCATGTATTGGTTAGTATGATGCCATTCTGTAGTCAAGGTTTGTTACAGTCTGCTGCCAAGGTGCCTAGCCAGTCCCTCAATAGGCACTTGGCTTACTGAACTGCCTAGGAGTCTGGTGCTTTCTAGGCCTTCAAGTAAGGTGGTCTTTCAAGCGCTTGGATGGGTGGCTAGGAGCTTAGGGGCCATCTTTGTCTTTGGTGATTGCCTTTGTTATTTATTTGTATTTACTTCAAGGGAGAAAGTTATGTCCGTTAATTAAAGTGTTCACTTCGACATTAGTTGATACTCAAAACATTTTCTGCTTTTAAGTAGCTTTAAATACTTCAAATCACTTAATAGAAAAAAAAAATCAGGAATAAATTAAATCAAAGATTAACCTTGCTGTATCAATATGATGAACTATAATGTGCTCTTTATGAACCATAACAACTATTATTACGTTTTTAGTAATAATTTACCTAGGACCTAGGCAATTTGATAACAGTGGCTGTATGCATAATTTTCCTGTAGGCAGTCCAGTATTGAGACTTTAAACATTGCTTGCGACTGTAGATTACCAAAAAAAAAAAAGTGCACATTTAAAATCTTAGATATTGTATAACTGACCAACATCCATACAAGTTTGCTTTCAGTAGATTAGAAAGTGGTTTTTGTAAATTGTGTTTTATTTCATTGTGATCTGATTGTGAAGTATTTGTAAAAAGATGTTCAATTCATTATCTCTGCCCTACTTCTCTATGATTTTTAGCGCCTAGTTTCTTTTTTCTTTTAATGGATATTTTGTGTTATTTCTTTCTGATATGATTTTTTTTTTGTTTGTTGTATGGGTTTCCCACAGAGGCAACTTTCGAAATACTTCCAAGGCTTTATCAAATTAAATTTGATCGTGGGGTTATTGATGAGCTACTATTTCTCAACATGCCTCATGAATGTCAGTTATCCTCAGGAGAAATGGTCTTCGAATATGCGAAGGCTGTTCAAGAGAGTGTTTATGAACATCTACGTGTTGTTCGTGAGGGACAACTACGAATCATATTCACACCGGAATTAAAAGTATGCAACTAATATGCCCCCGTTGGCACTGGAAAGTTGCCCACGGTCTTAGATTTTACAATGTTGTTTTTCACCTTTATATAGCAATTAGTGCACATGCATTTAACTTATTTCAGTTATTCTATGTTTCAGATTTTGTATTGGGAGTTTTGTGTACGGCATCATGAAGAGTTTGCCCCTCGTAGACTATTAGCACCTCAGGTATCTATTTTCACTTGTATGCACATGTATGTCTACATGCATGCTGTTTTTATTTACTATAAATACCTCGAAATGAGAAAATTATAGCATGTCCATGGTGTCACTTATTTCAGGACAAGTGACAATATAAACTTAATAGGGGTCTATATCATTTTTTGTTCATATTAGATTAATACTTAGGCCTTCTGGGGTAGCATTGTAAGTTAGCCTGGAGTAAATGGGTTGCTCCAAAACCCACTTTCATTTGAAGGAAACTACTACACCTCCCTATAGGGTGAAATAGTTTGTTTTGGGTTACGTTAGAAAACATGTAGCTCTGCCAATCTTTCGTAAATATTTACTTGTGCTTGGAACAAAATTGGTTGCTAAAGATTGTTTGGAGGTTTAATGTGGGCTAAACTGGGTCCTTATTCCACTTATGCGAAACCAAATGCAGCCTTAAAGCTATTATGGAGAGATCCAATATATAGAGGTTCTCTGACCTAAGACACTTGTGTTCATCACACATAATGTCATCATTCTTACTGGCATTCATTTAGCTTTTTAAACTTTAACTGATGGCATCTGAATTAAGATGTTGCACGTGTGGCAGAACCTGCCATGAAAAAGGAGTCCCAAGAGAGATGATGCCCATGATGCCTTCAAAGGCCCACAAAAATTCTTATGCATGAAAGTATTTTGAGAATGTTTTCTATTGTATGATTTAAGTAAATTGGATTCTTGCTTACCACATAAAAGTGTGGAGTTTCTTATTATATACATACTCTAGTGTAATTTGGTGCCAGTCGTCACAATGAACCTTATAGTATTTATTCTTGGCTTTCTTTCAGTACCAGTCAAAACTGTGATTTTCCTTCTGCTTCACTATTTCTCATCCTTCATAGTCTTCAATGTAGTCTTATTTGGTCCAAGTTGTGTTATTTGGAGCAAGTGAATTCATTGGTTCTTTGATGAAAAAAGTATAAAGTTTAGTATGTTGGTGAATGTGGGCCTGGACGCTGGATCACTTAACATTAACTTATCGTAGGATCTTATCTATACTGTTAAGTTCACCTTCAGGCTTTTGTTTTAGAGAACTTCCATATTCCGTTGCTAGTCCTCTTTTTTCCTAGTACATCTAGTAATTAAGATACTTTTGTCATCTCAATAAAATTATTACAGACATTGCAGACCACATGTTTGTCCATGATTTTTGAATTCCTTGACATGCTATCCTATATATATGCCACTTTTAGACTTCCTCAGGTCCACTTTTGTACAGGTCTGCTTTTCATGGTTCTTTCCTTCATCCATACCTGTACCCCTGTTCCTTTCGTATGGTTTTCATTGTCCAGCCTGTCCCGGATTTGTCCTTTATCCCATTTGTATAAGAAATCAAATATAAAAAGGAAATAAATTGTATACACGGAAACAAAAAAAAAATTAAATTGAAATATAAATAGAAAATAAAAAGCGCAAGTAAAATAAGAAATCCTGGATAAAATACTTATAACAAATTCTTCGTAAAAACCAGAAAGAACAAAACCATAAACAATAAAAAACCAAGATATAAGATGGCTGAATCAGAGAAAATCAGGATATGTATAATGTATATTTGAGAAAGAAGTGGTAAAAAAATAAGAACACAATTATGTCATGGAGATATATTAACTTCAAAAAGAAGTAAATAAAAAAATTACGAAGCAAATGTAAATATAAAATCAGTAAACAAAATAGAAAAATGTTAAGAAAACTGTATACCAAAGTACAAAAAATTATGAAATAAGAATACAAATGTTAGATAAAAAGTCAAACAGGAATAAAAATAAATTGAATATGAAAAATATATTTTAAAATCAAAATCAAATTTTAGAAGCTGTGCATTAAACTATGAATCAATTAAAAGCACCAGAAGAATATGAAATGAGAATATAGAAAATAAGATGGGAAAAAATATAGACATGATTAAGAAAAAATTGCAAAATATTCAAGAGAATATAAACAATCAATAAAACATCAGCGGTGGGATGCCAAAGGAGAAGGGCTGAGACATTGGTGGTCTATGAAGGCAGCGAAAGGGGATGGGCTGAGAGAACATATTGGGATTTAGAGAGAGGGAGGGTGGGTGTGAATATTGAGAAAGAGATCTCTCTTTAGATCCCCAATTTACAACCCCAATCATCAGTGCTGTGTACTCCAACTCGAGCTCATAGAGAGAAATTAGGGAAAATTTCTAGAGAAAGGAAGCATCAGCTTTGCGGGATGGGTGGAGATGCGTGTTTCTTTTTTTTTCTTTGGGGTTGGGGGGGAGGGGTTGTTGCCTGGGGGGTGGGGGGTTTGTGGGGGTTAAGACTCTTGACAAAAAAATCCATGGTTATGTGAAAGTTATCGAGATTTAGGGGATGTTTGGACGTTTAGAGGAAAATTGCAAAAGAATTGCAACAAAAACTGTATATGGAACAGTGTTGCAAATTGCGATAGAATTCTATGGGCAAAATTTATTTCTGGGATTTTTCTGATATTTACTGTTTAGCTGCAACAAAACCAAAAGTACCCAAGTAATAAGAAAATTAAGAAAAATTCTACAGTATTTTATTAAAAAATAAATTCTCCCTTCTCTCTCTATCACACAGTTTTGATTTCAATTCCATGTCTATACTCAAGCGACCATGGGGGTCTGGGATTGAGTTTAGCATTTGCTTGGATGCAAAACAAGAAGAGAGGGACAGAGGGACATGGTCATGGTGGGCTTGAAGGTACAGACAGCAAGTTTGGAATGGTGGCTGCCTGGTTAATAATTTGTGTAATTGGGTTAGAGTTCAAGATCTGCTGTAGAAGGAAAAGGTGGAGCTTGGAACTGTTGGCTGGAGAAGCCCAAGACAGTGAAAAAAAGTTGCTGCTATGATAAGAAACGGAATGAGCGTGCTAAGTATTTTTGAGGTGACATCATAACTGATGTTTCTCAAGCAAAGTGCGGGACAAAAATTCAGAATTAGTTATTTTCTTTCTTTGCTGGCATAGCTGATTTTTTGGGTACTATGATCTGTTGAAATTCTATTCAAAGATGTACTTGGGAATTTAGCCTCTTGTGATTTGAAAATCCCCATAAAATGCCTAGTTCCATGTAATACTATAGAAACTTGGTGTATCCAAACTGGCCCTATAGGTGAAAACATGTGGTTATGGGGAGAGATTTTGTGGTTCCCATTTTAAAATTTTAGGAGAGATTATGCTTTGAGATAGAATGGGGAAGGCTTTTTTTTTTTCTTGAACATTTACATAATAGTCCTTTAGAAAAAATATATGTAATAAGTTTTTATGAGAAAATAAAGGTAATATGGCAATAAATTTTGGTAAATGGAATCTATTTGATATATTCCCCATTTTTTAATATGTTGGCAACTAAGTGTGTGGAATGCACCTTTGAGAAAAAATAAAAATAAATATTAATATATAAACTAAAAGATTTATTGAGATAATTAATACAATATTTTAACAATAATTATCAGTAAATGGGGTTTGCTTTTGGAGTTTTTTTTTTTAAATTATCAAATTTTATTTCTAGAAGCACTTCAAAATCTTTTATATTTTCGTTGAGAATGTTTTTCCAAAATTTGTTTCAAAAAGTAGTTATCCCTAAATATGATTTGACTTGGGAGACTCCATATTTTTTATTAGGTAGGTCAAATCAATCCAAATTTTTTCCCTAGTTTTTCTTTCTTGACATCCAGAACTAATAAGAGGGGAACAAGTTATATGTCATAAAAATGTGCTGGGGAATTTTTGATGTGAAAAACAACCGACAGAATCAAGGGAGGATATTCCGTTATTCTAATACTGTCATTTTTATATTTACTATGGAAATTTATAGATCAAGGTTCGTGGACTCGATACCGGAACTTGTGCTAGCCGGTTGGTAGTAGGGGCCAGTATGGGTCCGTACCGTACTGGATCAGACTGGCGTGAACTGACACAAGCAAAGGAAGTGAATCGGGAGGAGGAAAAGAGAGAGAAATAGAGAGAGGGGGGAAGAAAGAAAAGGAGGGAGGGGAAGCCATTGGAGAGGCCGTTGGACAGCCTTTGGCTGGCTGTGATGGCCACCGGACGGTGCACTCCACGCGTGCGGCGTTGCGGGCATGAAATAGGGGTGATGCCCCTATTTCATAGGTATTTTTTTTTTTAAATATGGAAAAGCATGAAGTCAGCAATTGGTTTGCCGGCTTCACTGTTTTTGCTGGCTTCACTGTTTTTGATTTTTTTTAAAAATTCAAAAAGTGAAGTCGGCAAACCGATTGTTGGCTTCACTATTTATTGCCGTTTTTAAAAAATGCAATGAAGGAACAGGGGTTTAGCCCCTATCTCATGGCCGCGTCTCCGCCCGCGTGGTTTCCGCCCCTCGGTGGCCACAAAGGCCACCCGACAAACTCCGACGGCCCCTCCGCTGGCTGTGACTCCTTCCGGTACATCGCTCCCCCCTTTCTCTTTCTTGCTCTTTTAAAAGCCTTATCGGGTGACAATCAAGCCACGGAGGCTTCCGCGGCCCTCCGGTGGCCTCAGCGGGCCATTGTTGGCCTCCGGCGGCATCTACTCTCTCTCCCTCTCCTCCTCTCTCTCTTCCTCTTCCTCTCTTTCCCTCTCCCTCCTTCAGTATATCGCTTTCTCCCGCCGAACCATTCTAGTTCCCCATCAGTCTGGCTCGGCATGGGGTGTGCCGGCCAGTTCGGGCCGGTACGGAATTTTTTGTTATAGATATTCACTGTTGGAACATTAACATGGATGAACTCAACTTAGAGAGAGGTATCTTTTATGGTTCACAAGCTTAGTTAATGCACAAGGTTCTTTTCCATTATCAAGTTTTCTTATAAAATTTGCATATAAAATTAAATTCTTATCTTTTCAATCTTAGCTTATTCGTAATTAGTAGGATTGGTGCTGCTATGTGCAAGAGAAGGTGCCTGAATGAAACACTTAATGACTTGACTGGCATTTTTTTTCTTGGCTTTAGATGCTCTTAGAGGCCTTATCTTGATTTTGTTTTATTTCAGAATTTAGGTCCAAAAGATTACCTGTTTGTAGGTTTGAAAACTGCAGTGATATTTGCCCAAATGGAGAGTCCTAAGTGGTGGAAGTAGGGTTTTGAGAGGATGACAGATCACTTATTAGATGGAATTGACAGCTACTTTCTATATTAGGATGTCTAAAAGTGGCAGGAATAGCTGATTGGTTATGTTAACAACTGGTTTTAGTTGCTGATTTGTCTTAGATTTATTTCCTTAACAAAATGTCCTGATTATAGTAGCAATACCACATTTAACTGGCTAAGCCTATCAATTCTTGCCCCTCCTGTTTCTTCCTTCTAATTCCTCTTATTCCCATACTACTACTACTACTTCTCAGTTGAGTTTTTTGCTTGCTGTGATAAAACTGAACATCTCTGTTAAACAGATCCGAGTTTCTGCTGTTGTTTCTCTGTCAGCAGCAGACTAAAAATACTTTTAATGTTGTTTGCTACCACAGCAGAGTGAAAGGAATCATGGGTTGATAAGATAATTAAGAACTTAATATCAAGTTAACTTGGAGCTAAAACTCGGAGTCTTTACATTTCAATGAGACTATACCAAGGGTTCTGCTACTTTGATTTCATTGATTGCTTGATTTCTCCAGAAACTTGCTGTTTTCCACTCTAAAACCACAATAGTGCAGTAATCAGAAAAGGATAAATGAATGTAGAATTGTAGATAGAGTAAAATATAACTGTTTCACACAATCTGGCTTTACTATTAGGTAGCTAAATTGCCATTTATTTAACCTTGTGTATTGCTGAAAAGATATCCTCCAAATTGGCAAAAAAGGGACTAAATAACCATACAAACTTATTTAGTAGCCACCTAATCCTTCTTTATCTTTTCAACTATTTCTAGTCTGGCTAAGACTCTATGAAGGCTAGCCTAGCTGCTGTAGTACCTGGATGGCCTCTGCAGTCTAACAAGTTAGAAATATTTGACCCCACACAAATATAAATGAGATCGGATGCTATAGTGGTTCATTTGTTTTTCAGTCTGCAACCCATCCAGATGTTCATGCCATATTGGTAATATAACGATCAAACCTTGTCCCAATTCCCAAGTAAACCAGATCATGGTTAATGCTTATGCTGCTTAAATGCAAGGGTCCAGTCCCATAGTGGATGGATGAAGGTATGGTAGTATTCAAAAAGGCAAGTATGGATCAGGATAGGCCTGTAAATGTTAATATGTCCTCGCACTTGATTTCTAGCTATCATCTGCACATTTAATATGATCTTAAAGCTTCAACTTTGTTCAGCCCCTTAGCTGCTTTTTGGAATATTTCTCATATTTGGCCCTTGTGTTTGAAAATTTGCTGAAGTACTTGTCATCTAGATTTTTGTTCACTCAATGGCTGACTGTCACCAATATCTTCATCAATTTGGTAATCTATACCCAACTTTGCTTAACTTTGCTTCTGTTTTTTTTTTTTTTTTGGTGTGGCATTCTATACCAACTGTGACTTTTAATTTCCAAACTAAATGTTTAACCAATTAAATTTCTTTCTAAACATGCTTGCCTGACATCTTCCACCATTGCTTTCAATTGTTCAAATAGTCAAATGTATATATTGCTGAACGAAGCTACATAATTGCTCTAAATTTGTTGGTCAGATTCATATCTGGTAGTTGAGTGACACATTTTTATTTTTCCAGGTGAGCCAGTTGTTACACATTGCACAGAAATATCCAACTGCTGTAACTGACAGTGGTTCTGCTGGAGTCTCACACCAAGATTTGCAAGCTGCATGCAACATGTAGGTGCTTACTGATGTCATGCACAATATCTTTAAAATGGAACTTAATTTTCTCATCTGTGTGGATGAAGATGTTGAGTTCCACATTAGAATGGAAACTATGCAATGTAATTCAATGACTGGATGACTTACATGTTGGTTAAAAGTTTATGTAACATGTGATTTGACTACCATGTTTTGCTTGCTTATCTTAACAAGCATGGAAAACAACTAAATATTGAATGCATCTTAGTTCATTTTTGTTTATTTTGTCATGGTACTGCTCCTTTTAAGTTTAGTTTAAGCCAAATGATTGCCATATTAGACTGGACTTGCTCCACAAGCATTAAAATTTCTTTTAGGACCTATTTCAGTAACCAGGGGGAATAGCCCGACCAATTCCACTGGATCATGGATTGGACAACCATTTTGGCCTGGCCGGCATGAACCCATCTTCCCTCAACCTGTAACCTCTAGGAAAGAGGAAAAGACCTTGCAAGGTCTTTTTTTACTTCCCGTGGAGTCTAGAAACCGCCGCCTTCCCACACTTCGCTCCCACCATTGCACTGTCCCCCTTCCCTCTATCCCACCCAACTTGCCAGATCTGGCAGGATTTTCCCAAACAGGTACTTAGTGGGACATTTGGCCTCTGGGCGTATGATCGAAGATCAACCTTATGATGAACAAGTAAGGTCTTAAGATTCAATCAAGTCCATATAATGCCTAGAAGGCATCCTCCCAAGGCCTGAAAAATAATCTGAAAGAGTCTTATTTGTTTCAGTAAATCCATTATTTAAGTAGGCAAAACTTCAAAAGCAGAGATCACTAATATATATATTGAGCCCATACTTGATCATGCTACAACACCTATATCAGCCACTTAGATTTGTTTCCAATAGAGTTCATTGTTATCTCCATCCAATCTCATTTCTGCTCCACCACCTAGCTTCTATTAGTGGAATAATCTTCATGCAATACTAAGAGTTCAGCCTAATAATTGGCAATTCTACTTGTAAGATCTCTTTGATAGTTTTGATGTTTAATAGATAGAAATTACAGGTTTCTGAACGTTTTGATGTTTTATAGATAGAAATTACAAGAAAATTTGTTAAATCATTTGTTTGAGAATTTGTATCATTGGAACGTAGGATTGTAGTGTTATAAACACAGAAAGAACACACTATCTTGCGAGCGTTATGTGATAACCACATGCCTGCATATTATAAAGTATAAACAATAACAAGAATGTCATATAACTAGAGGAGCTTTAGTTGTGTTTGTAAAGCATGGTTAAGGATGTTCTTAGGTGACAGACAAAAATAAAGATGTCTAATATATACATAATAAAATGGAGGCTTTGCTTGTGCAGATCTCTCTATTCTTCATGTGGATTCCCACATTAATAACATTATTAACAAAGCTCTTTATTTGGGATAATAAGTAGGGCTCTTGTATAATACAATTCTTTATCAAAATATAACAATATAATATCATTTAAGAAGCTTATGAGCTTATTAAAACATATTCAATAAGGAACTTTTCTTTAGTATTACTAAATTAATATAGAAATTAATGACATTATTAATTACCATATTTGCTTAATGTTTGTGCATATTAATGAATAACACTTTTTATTAGTACTGTACCCTATCCATATCCTACATGGCTCATTGCATTATGCTAATATTTTATTAATTTTTATTGGATTTTTGTGATCATGATCATATGTAAAAGTGAAAGTACAATCACTAATGACCCCACTATATTGTATTTAAATATCCCCTAAATGCAATACTTTTATAATTCTTATTATATGCAAGTTAAGATGATAAATAACATGAAACAAGTTCAAAGCTTAGTGTACAACAATATTAATAATATTAATTATTGGGTGAAAAACACTTATTAATATTAAATTATCATAGTCATGTCCATATTGTGATATAGATTTTATGATATAGTCAATGAGCTTAATGGATAATCATTATTAGTTTAGTATACTGACAGCAATCAGCATTAATACTCAAGGAGGCTCAGTTTATCAGTTATAAGTAGGGCTCTTATTTAATAGGGTTCTTTATTTCTCAAAATATGTTAGAAAACAGATGTTTTCTAACATCTGTTTCAATGTTGTAATAGCACCATGATGGTTTTCATAGAGCTATTTGGTGCAAAAATCCGCCTGCGCCGGAGAAGCTAGAGTTGTGGGGGTCGCGGTCGCCGCCGGGACCTGCAAAAGAAGTCTAAACCGGAGGTGGGGTTGCTCCGGCAAGACCCTCCGACGCTCAAGTCAGTTCTCTGCCTCAACAAGAATGGAGTGCTCGAACGAAAATTTTAGCAGAGTTTCTAGGTAAAAATGAGAGCTTAGAGAATAACGTATCTGGGGTCTTCTTTTATAGACGGGGGGAGCAGCGGATTGATAGCGACTGTTTATGATCGCCTCGTCGTGGGCCGTACGGGGCCAGGAGGAATTTATCATGAAGAGTAATGGGGTGGAGTCATGGCTGCCATCATGGCTCGCCACGTGGAATCAGTTGCGGGGAGTGGAGCGGCGTCCATTGTCGTGACTCGTCAGGGAGTGGTGGGACCGCACAGGATCCGCCGCAGAGAGTGGAGCAGAATCGTGGCCGTTATTACGGCCTGCCAGGGAGTAATGGAGCCGCGTAGGATCCGCCGCAGGGAGTGGAGCAGAATCGTGGCCATTATTGTGGCCTGCCAGGGAGTGATGGAGCCGCGTGGAATCCGTCGCAGGAAGTGAAGCAGTGCTGTCCGTTACTGCGGCCTGCCAGGGGGTCCAGACTTGTCGGCCGAAGTTCGGTTGGAGTTTGTAGCTGGAGTCGGAAGCGAAATCCGGCACCTGTAGGAGCTCGGACGAGGTCTTCCTGCAGTCGAAGTTGGAGACGGAAGTCCGGCTCTCGTAGGAGCTCGGACGAAGTTTGTCCGTAGTCGGGGTTGGAGACGGAATCCGGCTCTTGTAGGAGTCCGGACGGAACTTACCATCGTTCGAGGTTAAGGACGAAGTCTGGCTCCTGTAGGAGTCCGGACGGAGTCTTCATTCGATCAAAGTCGAGGGCGAAGTCCGGCTTCCGTAGGAGTCCGGACGAAGCTTACCAGCAGTCGAGGTCGAGGACGGAGTCCGGCTCCTACGGGAGTCCGGGCGAAGCCTTCCAGCAATTGAGGTTGGGGACGAAGTCCGGCTTCCGTAGGAATCCGGACGAAGCCTGTCTGCGGTCGAAGTAGAAGACGGAGTCCGGCTCCCGTAGGAGTCCGGATGAAGCTTGTCTGCAGTCGAAGTAGAAGACGGAGTCCGGCTCCCGAAGGAGTCCGGACGAAGCTTGTCTGCAGTCGGAGTAGAAGACGGAGTCCGACTCCCGTAGGAGTCCGGACGAAGCTTGTCTGCAGTCGGAGCAGAAGACGGAATCCGGCTCCCGTAGGAGTCCGGACGAAGCCTGTCTGCAGTCGGAGCAGAAGACGGAATCCGGCTCCCGTAGGAGTCCGGACGAAGCCTGTCTGCAGTCGCAGTAGAAGACGGAGTCCGGCTCCCGTAGGAGTCCGGATGAAGCTTGTCTGCAGTCGAAGTAGAAGACGGAGTCCGGCTCCCGAAGGAGTCCGGACGAAGCTTGTCTGTAGTCGGAGTAGAAAACGGAGTCCGGCTCCCGTAGGAGTCCGGACGAAGCTTGTCTGCAGTCGAAGTAGAAGACGGAGTCCGGCTCCCGTAGGAGTCCGGACGAAGCCTGTCTGCAGTCGAAGTAGAAGACGGAGTCCGGCTCCCGTAGGCGTCCGGCTCCCGTAGGAGTCCGGACGAAGCTTGTCCGCAGTCGAAGTAGAAGATGGAGTCCGGCTCCCGAAGGAGTCTGGACGAAGCTTGTCTGCAGTCGGAGTAGAAGATGGAGTCCGGCTCCCGTAGGAGTCCGGACGAAGCTTGTCTTCCGGACGAAGCTTGTCTGCAGTCGAAGTAGAAGACGGAGTCCGGCTTCCGTAGGAGTCCGGACGAAGCCTGTCTGCAGTCGGAGTAGAAGATGGAGTCTGGCTTCCGTAGGAGTCCGGACGAAGCTTGTCTGCAGTCGAAGTAGAAGACGGAGTCCAGCTTCCGTAGGAGTCCGGACGAAGCCTGTCTGCAGTCGGAGTAGAAGACGGAGTCCGGCTCCCGTAGGAGTCCGGACGAAGCCTGTCTGCAGTCGGAGTAGAAGATGGAGTCCGGCTCCCATAGTCCGGCTCCCGTAGGAGTCCGGACGAAGCTTGTCTGCAGTCGAAGTAGAAGACGGGGTCCGGACAAAGCTTGCCTGTAGTATCTCCGAGGGGTCCCTTCGAACACGAACTTCGGCTGGGGGAGGTTTTACACCCAACACCAGTCCCCCTACTTTCGAGTTCGAGTTTCGATCGGAGGAAGTACAGAAAATTTTCACAGTCGAAGTCGTTTCCTTGAAGTCTGCCCACGACCGTCCTCGGAAATCTTGGCATTTAATGCGCGCATGCTGGAGCATTTTTCCAATTAGGGCGACTCGAAAAGTCTTTTCGGAATTTCCACCAGGACATGATCCTAAGCGTCACGCCATAAAAATCCGCGAACGGTCAACCCTATGCCGCGGTGAGGGGGACACGTGGTGGGCACTGATTGGCCTAGGGACATCCGCCACCATTACTGCGCCAGGCTCCGTTGCCTATTTAAGCCCCCACCTTTCCTCCAGGGGCTTCACTTCGCCTGAGGGTCGACGCCTTTCTTTCGCCTGAGAGCTTAGCCACTCAGCCACTTCATCGGTGTCCCTTCCAACTCCGAGCGTCCCTCGCGCCAGTCTTTGCCATCTTCGCCGGCTCTCCGCCGTCTCCAGTCCCCCGAGTCTCTCCGAGGGGTTCCCCCGCCGGGGCCTCCGCCCCGGAGGCCAATCTCAAGAGGATGCCTCGGACTAGGAAGAGTGCGAGGAGGAGAACAGCAGTCTGTGAGTTCTCCGGTTGTCAAACTGCCGCTGAGGGTTTCCGTCGCCTTAAAGGGGGCTCGAGGGAGAATTCCTTCACTAACAGGGGTTTAATAACGGAGACAATCGGTGAAGGCGTTCCGCCTGAGAATTTCGGAGTAGCTGAACGGGACGACACCGGTCAAGGGGGCAGAGCTTTCGTCACAAGTCGTGGCGGGATCCTTGATGTCGTCGAGGCCGAGGGATCAGAAGCGGTCGGCGCCGACGGTGGGGCAGTAGAACTTGTTGCAGGGATGGTGGAAGTAGCGCATGCCGACCTTACCGGAACACCTAGGACGGTGGTTGTCGTGGAGCACACGGTGGTGGCGCATGTCTCTGGCGCCATCGCTGCCTCCGGGGTAACTCCGGTTCTTCTTGAAACAGGTCGTCGTTGCCGTTGCCTTTGCTGCCCCCTGAATTCTATCCCATCCTTTTCCCCATAGGATTGGGATTTCGGAGATGGAGCGGAACGAGGCGGGGGGAGAGAGCCGAGAGGTTTATCACACGTACTGAAAAATGCGGTTGGGAAGGACAGAACCGGGAAGAGAAGTCTACAGCTTGAAGTGGCATCCGGTGTATCCCTTCCGAGCCTTGTAATAATGTTTTCTTTTCTGGCCCTCCGGGTCTTGTAACGTACATCTTGTTAATCGAAAAATGAGAAGGAGATTTTGTTACTTCGTCCGCACTTTGCGTTAAATTATTGTCTGCTGAACTTCTTTCCTTTACCATTGTTGTTGTTGTATTTCCTTCTCTCTACTTCTCTTCTTTTCTTCCTTTTCTTCTTCTTTCTCTCTCTTTTTTTTTTTTTTTGACGTCGTCCGTAGGTTGCCGGTAGTTGTCATGTCGGCTCGCCTTTCAGTTGTCCTCCCTCAACCTCAATGGCTCTATGATGTATATTTGATGAATAATATGAGAAGGGAATTTTCTGCTACCTCTTTTACTCATGTGTTGAATTGTCGCTTGCCGAGCTTCTTTTCGATCTTTGCGTCGTTCGGAGGTACCCGATTGCCATCATATCGACTCGTCTTTTTCATCCGTGGCCGCAGATTCGTTTGGAGCCGCTCGGGTTTGGCGCCCCCCATCAGGGCTCGAGCTCGGAGGTCTGAGCTTCCGTCACCCTGAGGAAGTCATCTCATCTCGGGCTTGCGTTGCAAGCTTCCTTGAAAGCTGGGGTTCTTGATAAGAACTCCAACCCTTGCTGAGACGGGGTTCTCTGCATCTTTGACGCTGTTTGTTTTTCATTCGTCGCTGACGTAGTCCATCGCTTTTCCTTTTAACTCCTCTCCCCTTTTTCTTTTTCGAGTGGGATTTTTTCCTTCGCTCTTGGTGGGGCTGCGGGAGTCCGACTCCCGTAGGTGAAGTCGGGGCGAGGTCCGGCTCCCGTGGGAGTCCGAACGGAGTCTACCTGCAATTGAAGTCAGAGACGAAATTTGGCTCCCGTAGGAGTCCGGGCGGAGCTTACCAGCAGTCGAAGTTGGGGACGAAGTCCGGCTCCCGTAGGAGTCCGGATGAAGTTTACCTGTAGTTGAAGTTGGAGACGGAGTCCGGCTCCCGTAGGAGTCCGGACGAAGCTTGTCTGCAGTTGAAGTTGGAGACAGAGTCCGGCTCCCGTAGGAGTCCGGACGAAGCTTGTCTGCAGTTGAAGTTGGAGACAGAGTCCGGCTCCCGTAGGAGTCCGGACGGAGCTTGTCTGCAGTTGAAGTTGGAGACGGAGTCTTCCTTCGATCAAAGTCGAGGGCGAAGTCCGGCTCTCGTAGGAGTCCGGACGAAGTTTTATTGTGAAGGGGCCGCTGGAGAAAGTCCCCCTTTTTCTCATCTGGTCTTGAATGATCAGACCTTAATTGATGTCGGGGCGAGGTTCTTTCCCTATTTCTGTCGTAACAAGTTTCAGCTCTGGTTAGGACGAGGTTCGCCTCTTGTCTTTAACGCGGCTGTAGGGGCACATATGGGCGTTGCTGGGCCCCTTCCCTCTGTCCGGTCTAAAGAGAACCGGACCTTCGACTATGCTCAAGTTAAGGCGAAGTTCTCCTCCTGTCCCTAACAGGGCTGTGGGGGTGCATATAGGCGTTGCAGGGCCTCTCCCCCCATCCGGTCTAAAGAGAACCGGACCTTCGACTTTGCTCAAGTTAGGGCGAGGTTCTCCTCCTGTCCCTAACAGGGCTGTGGGGGCGCATATGGGTGTTGTAAGGCCTCTCCCCCCATCCGGTCTAAAGAGAATCGGGCCTTCGACTTTGCTCAAGTTAGGGCGAGGTTCTCCTCCTGTCCCTAACAGGGCTGTGGGGGCGCATATGGGCGTTGCAAGGCCTTTCCCTCCATCCGGTCTAAAGAGAACCGGGCCTTCGACTTTGCTCAAGTTAGGACGAGGTTCTCCTCCTGTTCCTAACAGGGCTGTGGGGGCACATATGGGCGTTGCAAGGTCTCTTCCCCCATCCGGTCTAAAGAGAACCGGGCCTTCGACTTTGCTCAAGTTAGGGCGAGGTTCTCCTCCTGTCCCTAACAGGGCTGTGGGGGCGCATATGGGCGTTGCAGGGCCTCTCCCCCCATCCGGTCTAAAGAGAACCGTGCCTTCGACTTTGTCGAGACGAAGTTCCCCTCCTGCTTCCGACACAGTTTGTTTTGATTGTCCTGTCGATATAAGCTAGCGCCAAGAGGGGAGATATGTAGATATGCAACTTTTATTTAAGATAGAGTTATCGGTAATACATTCGTAAGTTTTTCGAGCTCCATGGTCGCGGGAGGTCTGCTCCTCCGAGCTCCTTGAGGTAATAAGTTTCGGGTCGGACTACTTCTTTGATCTCATACGGGCCTTCCCAGTTTGGGGCGAGCTTCCCTCAATCCTGAGGTTGCGAGACAGCGGCTCGTCGAAGCACTAGATCTCCTGCTCTAAAGGCTTTATTCTTGACCCGGGAATTGTAATAGCGGGCGACTTTCTGTCTGTAGGCTGCCATCCGAACTTGAGCTACCTCCCGCTTTTCTTCCAGCAAGTCAAGGTTGGCTTTAAGACCTTGCGAATTTTGATGTTCGTTGAATGCCACGACTCGTGCCGACAGGAGTTTAAGCTCAATTGGGATGACGGCCTCCGTTTCGAAGGCTAAAGCAAAGGGGGTCTCCCCTGTGGGTAGTTTTGGGTAGTTCGATATGCCCACAACACATGATAAAGTTCGTCTGCCCAAGTTTCCTTCGTCTTTTCAAGTCTTGTCTTGATCCTCTGCAGAAGGGTCCTGTTGGTCACTTCAGCTTCGTCGTTCGCCTGAGGATGGGCTACTGATGTGAAGTTGTGGGAGATGTTTAAATCTTCACAGAATTTGGCGAATCTTGCTCCCGCGAACTGCTGTCCGTTATCAGTGATTAGGGTCCTTGGCAGACCGAACCTGCAAACGATTGACTTCCAGACGAAATTTTGCACTTTAGCTTCTGTGATTTTCGCCAGTGGTTCGGCTTCGACCCATTTGGTGAAGTAATCAATCGCTACCAGGAGGAACTTCCTCTGCCCCGACGCCATGGAAAAGGGTCCAAGGATGTCCATCCCCCATTGCGCAAAAGGCCATGGGGCGCTCAAGGGTGTAAGCTCGGTGGCGGGCTGTCTCTAGATGTTGGCATATCTCTAACATCGGTCACACTTTCTGACGTATTCAATCGAGTCATGATGCATCGTCGGCCAGTAATATCCTTGGCGGAGCAACTTGTGAGATAAAGATCTAGCCCCCAGATGGCTTCCACAGATTCCTTCATGCACCTCCCACAGGGCGTAGTCAGCTTCCGAAGGCCGGAGATATTTTAAAAGGGGCAAAGAGTATGATCTCTTGTACTACTTGCCCTCATAAAGGATGTATCGGGAGGCTTGATTTCTGAGCTTCCGAGCCTCTTTTGCGTCCTGGGGGAGAACCCCGTCTCTGAGATAGGTTATCAGTGGATTGATCCAGCTGGGTTCGTGGTCAATTTTCATCACGGGCCACGATTCTTCCATACTCGGGCATTTTAGAACTTCAAAGAGAACGCCCTTGGGCAATTCGGCTGGAGCCAGCATTGCCAACTTGGAGAGAAGGTCGGCCCTGGTATTTTCCAACCTCGGAATCTGTCTGATGTTGAAGCTGCTGCAGGCGGGGACGAGCTCCCTTACCTTTTCAAGGTATTTAGCCATGCTGTCCTCCCGCGCTTCGTAGTTTTCGTTGACTTGTCCAACTACTAGTTGAGAGTCGCTGTGGATCTGGAGCCGATCTATCCCTAGCTCTTTGGCGATCCTCAGTCCTGCGATCAGAGCTTTATATTCTACTCTATTGTTTGTTGCGGAGAACTCGAAGCGCAGAGCGTACTCCGCGCCGACTCCTTCTGGACTGATCAAGGTCAGGCCCGCGCCTGCGCCTGACATGTTGGAAGACCCATCCACGTAGAGGGTCCAAAAGCAACCAGAGGGACCTGCTTCTTCTTCGGGGGAGTTCGGTCGGGACTCCAGGCCGTCAATTTCACCTTATTTAGGTTTGGCCTCCTCTGGGATAGTACACTCCATTATGAAATCTGCCAATATCTGGGCTTTCACTGCTGGCCTGGGTCGATAGTTGATGTCGAATTCTGTGAGCTCGATCGCCCATTTTGCCATCCTCCCGGAGGCATCTGCCCGGTGTAGAATCGTCTTGATCGGTTGGTCGGTGAGCAGCGTTACGGTGTGCCCTTGAAAGTAGGGTCGGAGCCTCCGGACTGCAATCAACAGGGCGTAAGTCAGTTTTTCTAATTTGATATACCTGGTCTCGGCGTCTCTCAACGTGCGACTGACGTAGTAGATCGGCCGTTGGACTTTCGCTTTTTTAACAAGGACTGCCGTGAGAGCCATGGGAGAGACCGCCAGGTATAAAAACAGTTCCTCCCCAGGCTCTGGCTTTGCCAACAGCGGGGGTGAGCCGAGGTAGCTCCTTAGTTCTTCGAACGTCTGTTGGCACTCAGGGGTCCAACAGAAGTTCTTCAGCTGCTTGAGGGTTTGAAAGAAGGGTAAGCACCGTTCGGCCGACCTCGCGACGAAGCGATTCAGGGCTGCTACCCTCCCTGTAAGGTGCTGAACCTCTTTTATCGACTTTGGGGCGGCCATTTCCTGGATGGCACGAATTTTCTCTGGATTGGCCTCGATCCCGCGCCCCGACACCATGAAGCCCAGGAACTTTCCCGAGGTCACTCCGAAAGTGCATTTAGTCGGGTTCAGCTTCATTTTATATTTTCGGAGGGCGTCGAAGGTCTCCTCGAGGTCGGCGACGTGGTCCATGGAAGATTTGCTTTTTACGAGCATGTCGTCCACGTAGACCTCCATGTTGCGGCCGATCTGCTCCTTGAAGATTTTGTTCACCAACCGCTGGTAGGTTGCACCTGCATTTTTGAGACCGAAAGGCATGACCCTCTTCCCCCAGATTGGAGCCGATCATCGCCACATGCTCAGCATTCCCGTCATTCAAAGGGATAGGTATCAGATCTTCGATTGGGCCGCCCCTCTCTTCAGCGAGGTCGTCGCGAGCATCCAGCCCATCAACTGGACAGGGGTCGAATTGGTCGCTTCTTTGCAAGGCTATGTTGTAGCAGTGTCTGGCCAGGGCTTGGTCTCCTCGGACCTCTCCGATCCCCTGGTTGGTGGGGAATTTCAACTTCAAATGGTAGGTTGACACGATGGCTCGGAGAGCATTGAGGCCAGGTCGGCCGAGGATTGCGTTGTAGGCTGACGGCGCCTTCACCACCAGGAAATTCACCAGAGTCCTGGATTGCCTCGGATATCGACCTGCGGCCACAGTCAAAGTTATCATTCCCTCCATCGGTACAGCGTCGTCGGTAAATCCTACTAGAGGGGAGCTAATCAGCCTTAAATGGCCGTCAAGGATGGACATTCTTGAGAAGGCGTCGTAGAACAAAATGTCGGCCGAACTTCCATTGTCGACGAGAATGCGGCGGACGTCGTAATTTGCTATATTCAAGGAAACTACAACCACGTCGTTATGAGGAAATTGGATTCCTTGAGCATCTTCTTCAGTAAAGGTTATGGGCTCCTCAATCTTTTGTCGCTTGGGGGGTACGGCTAGTACGTTGGTTGCTTCCTGCCGGGATCCTCCCGAGATGGTGTTGGCGAAATCCGTCGGAGGCCGATTGTCCGACCGCTCCATGTCGGCCACCGTTGCCGGAGGATGCGGGGCCTAGGAAACTGGAGGCGAGGTCGGAGCCTGAGATCCGGCCGCGGAGGCCGTGGGTCGCCGTGTGGATGCTTCGCGAGAAGGCATCGGGTGAGGATCTAATGGAGGGAGGAGAGGACGTCGAAAAAGATGCCCGGGGGCGATTCCGTTGAGCGCTCCTTTAAGAACAAGGGTACTGCGAAGACACGCCCCCTTCCTCTAGCGCCAATCCTGTTGATGCAAAAATCCGCCTGCACCGGAGAAGCTGGAGTTGTGGGGGTCGCGGTCGCCGCCGGGACCTGCAAAAGAAGTCTAAACCGGAGGTGGGGTTGCTCCGGCAAGACCCTCCGACGCTCAAGTCAGTTCTCTACCTCAACAAGAATGGAGTGCTCGAACGAAAATTTTAGCAGAGTTTCTAAGTAAAAATGAGAGTATAGAGAATAACGTATCTGGGGTCTTCTTTTATAGACGGGGGGAGCAGCGGATTGATAGCGACTGTTTATGATCGCCTCGTCGTGAGCCATACGGGGCCAGGAGGAATTTATCATGAAGAGTAATGGGGTGGAGTCGTGGCTGCCACCATGGCTCGCCACGTGGAATCAGTTGCGGGGAGTGGAGCGGCGTCTGTTGTCGTGACTCGCCAGGGAGTGGTGGGACCGCACAGGATCCGCCGCAGGGAGTGGAGCAGAATTGTGGCCGTTATTACGGCCTACCAGGGAGTAATGGAGCCGCGTAGGGTCCGCCGCAGGGAGTGGAGCAGAATCGTGGCCATTATTGTAGCCTGCCAGGGAGTGATGGAGCCACGTGGAATCCGTCGCAGGAAGTGGAGCAGTGTTGTCCGTTACTGCGGCCTGCCAGGGGGTCCAGACTTGTCGGTCGAAGTTTGGTTGGAGTCTGTAGCTGGAGTCGGAAGCGAAGTTCGGCACCTGTAGGAGCTCGGACGAGGTCTTCCTGCAGTCGAAGTTGGAGACGAAGTCCGGCTCCCGTAGGAGCTCGGACGAAGTTTGTCCGTAGCTGGGGTTGGAGACGAAATCCGGCTCTTGTAGGAGTCCGGACGGAACTTACCATCGTTCGAGGTCGAGGACGAAGTCCGGCTCCTGTAGGAGTCCGGACGGAGACTTCATTCGATCAAAGTCGAGGGCGAAGTCCGGCTTCCGTAGAAGTCCGGACGAAGCTTACCAGCAGTCGAGGTCGAGGACGGAGCCCGGCTCCCACCGGAGTCCGGGCGAAGCCTTCCAGCAATTGAGGTTGGGGACGAAGTCCGGCTTCCGTAGGAGTCCGGACGAAGCCTGTCTGCGGTCGAAGTAGAAAACGGAGTCCGGCTCCCGTAGGAGTCCGGATGAAGCTTGTCTGTAGTCGAAGTAGAAGACGGAGTCCTGCTCCCGAAGGAGTCCGGACGAAGCTTGTCTGCAGTCGGAGTAGAAGACGGAGTCCGGCTCCCGTAGGAGTCCGGACGAAGCTTGTCTGCAGTCGAAGTAGAAGATGGAGTCCGGCTCCCGTAGGTGTCCGGACGAAGCCTGTCTGCAGTCGAAGTAGAAGACGGAGTCCGGCTCCCGTAGGAGTCCGGACGAAGCTTGTCTGCAGTCGGAGTAGAAGACGGAGTCCGGCTCCTGTAGGAGTCCGGATGAAGCTTGTCTGCAGTCGAAGTAGAAGATGGAGTCCGGCTCCCGAAGGAGTCCGGACGAAGCTTGTCTGCAGTCGGAGTAGAAGACGGAGTCCGGCTCCCGTAGGAGTCCGGACGAAGCCTGTCTGCAGTCGGAGTAGAAGACGGAGTCCGGCTCCCGTAGGAGCCCGGATGAAGCTTGTCTGCAGTCGAAGTAGAAGACGGAGTCCGGACGAAGCTTGTCTGCAGTCGGAGTAGAAGACGGAGTCCGGCTCCCGTAGGAGTCCAGACGAAGCTTGTCTGCAGTCGAAGTGGAAGACAGAGTCTGGCTCCCGTAGGAGTCCGGACGAAGCTTGTCTGCAGTCGAAGTAGAAGACGGAGTCCGGCTCCCGTAGGAGTCCGGACGAAGCTTGTCTGCGGTCGGAGTAGAAGACGGAGTCCAGCTCCCGTAGGAGTCCGGACGAAGCTTGTCTGCAGTCGAAGTAGAAGACGGGGTCCGGACGAAGCTTGCCTGTAGTATCCCCGAGGGGTCCCTTCGAACACGAACTTCGGCTGGGGGAGGTTTTACACCCAACAATTAACAAAGCTCTTTATTTGGGATAATAAGTAGGGCTCTTGTATAATACAATTCTTTATCAAAATATAACAATATAATATCATTTAAGAAGCTTATGAGCTTATTAAAACATATTCAATGAGGAACTTTTCTTTAGTATTACTAAATTAATATAGAAATTAATGACATTATTAATTACCATATTTGCTTAATGTTTGTGCATATTAATGAATAACACTTTTTATTAGTACTGTACCCTATCCATATCCTACATGGCTCATTGGATTATGCTAATATTTTATTAATTTTTATTGGATTTTTGTGATCATGATCATATGTAAAAGTGAAAGTACAATCACTAATGACCCCACTATATTGTATTTAAATATCCCCTAAATGCAATACTTTTATAATTCTTATTATATGCAAGTTAAGATGATAAATAACATGAAACAAGTTCAAAGCTTAGTGTACAACAATATTAATAATATTAATTATTGGGTGAAAAACACTTATTAATATTAAATTATCATAGTCATGTCCATATTGTGATATAGATTTTATGATATAGTCAATGAGCTTAATGGATAATCATTATTAGTTTAGTATACTGACAGCAATCAGCATTAATACTCAATGAGGCTCAGTTTATCAGTTATAAGTAGGGCTCTTATTTAATAGGGTTCTTTATTTCTCAAAATATGTTAGAAAACAGATGTTTTCTAACATCTGTTTCAATGTTGTAATAGCACCATGATGGTTTTCATAGAGCTACATAATATTTTAAATATAATTTTGGCACTACTATGTGACATTAAAATAACAGTTTGGAAAAAGATAAAAAATTTGTATCCTGCGCATTGCACAGGTTATGCGCTAGGTTAAAATGTGCTTGCAATTGACCCATAGGTTCAGCAACAACCGATATTCAAATCAAGAATGGGTACTCCATGTTAGGCACATATCAGCAAAATATGTTATGGCCTCTTACCACTTTCTCATTACAATATGTAGCTTGTGCGCTCATTCAGATGTTACATTAGCAGATGAACATTATACAATTTTTTAATGCTTTTTTCGTTACAAGATATATATCTATAGACTTGTTTGCGTTGTTGGGCAATGATTATTCTGAGTTGCATTGTGGGCTTCCTCTTCTGATCCGTTCTTTTTTGTAGAATTGTTCAAACAAGTTGTCAGCTGGCAAAAAAGCTGGAATTACAGTCCTTAAATGATTTAGGATTTTCAAAAAGATTTGTGCGATGCTTGCAGGTAGGTAACATGTAGTTCTGGCAGTTTGTTTCATTATCGAGAAATGCATTATGGTCCAGTATGCTCATATGCATGCATGTTCATTTATTGTACTCTTGTCCATTGTCAACAGATATCTGAGGTGGTAAATAGCATGAAGGACTTAATTGATTTTAGCCAGAAGCACAAGATTGGACCCATAGGTATGATCCTTACAAGTTTAGACATAAAAAGTTTGGGATGTTTTCTTTGCTTTGCTTCATGTAATATGTTTCTGGTGCTATTTCGGTTGTCGCATATCTTGGATGAAACTTGCTTTCTGAACAGTAATGTGTAGTTTGTGACATACGATAAGCCTCATGCTAAGGTATCATGAGTGAAACCTCTTTAAAATTTAAACTTTATAATTTTGCTGGTGATTAATGGATCATCAGTATTATGTTCTACCAGTATGCGTCAAAGATCTAGAACATTGACATAAACCACAAACTTACAAGATAGGATTTTAGGTGTCAAATTTTTTAAGTTATGATTTTTTTTCCCCTGTTCCCTGGACTCCTTTGAACTGGCAGTGCATGGGATTAATGCAGGTACTAGATCTTATAAAAGACACGCTGATTCTATTCTGGTATTCCATAGAAGATGGGAGAGTCTCTGCTTTTTGGTAGAACAACAGAAGATAGAATCTACGGCCTACGCACACCATGCTTACATAAGTTTATGATTGGAGAAAATTAAGTTTCGATTCCATAAATCTAGTTAAAAAACAATTTAAAGCATCCTAGTGTTGGAGTTTTGGAATTCAGAATGCTTAATTAAATTTGCCTTTTAAGTTCCAAGCTTTTTCCTCCCCTCAAAAATAGTATAGCCAATTTTGGCATAGAAAGCTAAAAAGTTCAGAAATGCTTTCTTTCTACAAGAAGTTACATGGAAATCTAGATTCAGTTTCAGATTAGGGATTGAAATGGTTTGGGAAGAATGAAAACAAGATTTCAGCCCAAGATAAAACCCATGAAATTGCTTTTGTCATAAAAAAGTTGCTTAAATCATTGTTAATTGAGATAAAAATATTATCACAAGATATTTTAAACACTTATGGTAGACTGTAGAGTCTTCAAATTATAACTTAATACTATGTTTTGAATAAAAAAATTTGAAAACTGTTGTTGTCATATGTTATTGGTTCAAGATGATATAGGTATTGATAATGTATGTTAACCGTAGCATGGTTTGTGCATGAAACTACAAAATAATATCATGATTGATATTTTACAACTACAAACAAGTGACACCATAGCATGAGGAATACACAGTTTTCCTTTCTTGATCATCAGTGGGCTCAATACCAGTAGATTCGTGATGTCTGAAGATGGAGAGGACAAAAAGGTGCAACTTGTCCATGGAAGAAAGTTGATGAATATAAATAAGTCTAGTCATTTTGGTAGGTTATCTCACAGATTTGCTCTCTGTGGATAATATCACCATTGTCATTATAAGCATTTCAGATCTTAGTTCCTTGAAAATTATGTCTAGCGGAGAAAACACTTCGCAGTTTCAGTGGTTCTTGTGGACCGTAATATCTTTTGGTTAGAGGAGACTGATTTGATGCACAAATTGTAGACATGTAAGGTATCAGGGTCGAAGCATATCTTTGACCTCAAGACCTTAATTTTAGTCTCATGTCCATTTCTCACTGAACCATGATCTAAATGTTCAATTACTTGCTAATGCGGCCTGGATGTAATATGCCAAGGAGATCTGTCTTTTGAGGGCAAGTGTTTATCCTCAGTGTGGGAGATACCTAAATGTCATGAAGACATGCTATGGTCCATTTATCAAGTCGGCTAAGTGATTATGTCTATTTCCTTTTTTTTTTTTTTTAGTGATTCTTAAAATTGTTTTAACATTAGCTTTTTACAACTTGTTATGTTGTAAAAATGACAATTTTGAGGTTGACGTGTTAAGGCTTTTAGGATAATAAATAATGAACAAAACAGAATATAAACAAGCTTGAGATGATCGCACATGCAACGTACATAGATGGTTTCTAGGAGGAGCATCTTATTACTTAGTTGAAACAGTCAGAAAGTTGTGTTAATTTGAGACTCCGTTTTTTACATTTCTAGACTTGTCAGCATTTTATAGCACCTGGGGATGGTGGGACATGACATGTCACAACACTGATGGAGAATTCACCTCGAAGCCTCCTGCTGACATCGTGCTGCAGGACCTGATAGGAAAGGCCTGCAATACATGGAGGACCTAAAAGTGGAGAAATCCTAAGGTTTATGTTCCTATATGTGCTGGCTGTCCAGTTTCAGAAAACAAGACAGACTCTGTCGATTAAGGTTTTCTTGCTATTAAAAGCTGAGTTAAAGCCTGCAATAATTGTTAGAGGAATCTAGCTTGATTCTTGAAACCCCAAATAAAAGTTTTATGGCAATCCACTGATTCAAAGTCTGAGCTAATTACATGTGCAATGAATGCTAAATAAAATTTAATTGTGAAATGATTTGCAAAATTCCATAATAGAATTGGAATTTTTCATGTAAGACAGACTTGGGAGATCAACTATATGAGCTATCACATGTGCAATAAAGGATAATAACAGGGAATTGAAAGAAGGTGCCAGCTGGAAGTCAAGACTCACTGTTTGATGACTGGTTGTTGTGAATGGTGTCCTGATTTCTGATCTTCAGGGAGAAGAGGGAAATAAACAAGATTTGATGATTCCTTGATGTTTAAAATTGATTTCCAAGTGATATTGCAAGCAACTTGAACCTTAAAAGCTTTTATCGAAAAACTGTTCAAGGCAGCAATATGATCAATTCACAGAAAAGTAGATATGAGCAGCAAATTTATGATATAAAGCAGAATAATATCAAGAGAAAGATGAGAAGAATAAGCTGCAAGAAAGAACGAAGGTAGAGGGCCAAACCTTGGCCAAAAGCTCTCTTTATTTCCTCATAAAAAATATGCAGCATGTACATACCTTTCAGCCAGCCTTTCTGGATTCTCTTTAGACTCGACCAATCTCCTAGGAAGTTTCTAGTTTTTCTTTTGAGTGTTCTAGAAACATATCCCATTAGCTCTTTTTGGAACTCCTAGAATGTCTGGCTACTGTGGCATATACTGTTCGTGCGACAGTAAAATGAATGTCAATGGGCCTCTTGTTGTCAATCAAAGTTAATTTGAAGACACTATTAAACAAAAATAAAAATCAGTCAGCTACATATTTGTGGCCATTGGAGGAGGATATTTTTGTAACTGTTTTATGCTTATCCATTTCAGCAGGATGAGGCCCTAAGATGTCTCGATTGCCATGAAATCTCACAATCTCAGCCCTTTGTGGGCCTGAACCAAAGTTCGCTGTCTCGATACTAGATCCTATACTGGTACCATCCTATTATAGTATCGATATGTCATTTGGTACAGTACCGGTATGATACAGTATGTCCCATACCGGGCATTACGGCAAACACTGGTTGGAACAGCACTCTGATTGTTCTTAGAGTTGATTTCTGCAGCCATTATTCCTAGGCTTAGCAGCTAGTCTTCATGATCGCTGCATCACATCAGCAAAAAGTGCAAATGCTAGACACTTTCTTTTGGAGTGTCATGCTAGGAATATTATTTTCAGTGTTGGATATTTTAAGTGTCATTATGATTTTGGTATAAAGGTGTCGTGGTTGTCTATCAACTTAAGTATCTTAAGGCATGAAGGAATCTTAAATATTACCTACAAGATCTTATTTTCAGCTTGCAAACTCATGGCTATTCTGTTACTTTGTTTGTTAGACCATTTATCTCTCTTCTTCTCCTTTTCAGTTTCTCTTTTTTGGGTAAGCATCAAATGGTGATTCTACGTTACATATACACACAGATAATATGTGTGTATGTGTGCGTGTAAGTTTGTGTATATCCTGCATCCATGTGCCTAGATTTTTGGAGGCTGCTGTGCCAACACTTGCACCCATGCCATGTGTCCAGGTGAGACTGAAGAAAAGGAGGGAGGGAGCTCAGAAGAGTTAGTGGATATAGTTGAACATAAGATGCTCCTGAGTTTTTCATGCTGGCTAGGATCTATAATTCATATCCTGAGTTGATGAGAAATGGATTGCTTTTCTTTCTTAAGAGTGCATGATTTTTTTTGAGAACATGTAGTACTTGTACCAATGCTTTATTCTAGTGTTGATAGATGTTGTATGCCTTGCAAGATGGAGTGGACAGGCCTTTGGATCAACTATGGTTCATAAATCGTAAACAGACAATTGAGACAGAAGTTGGCTAAGGTCAAGAATGCCAAGAGATGTTAGGGATTTTGTTTGGGAATCATATTGCACATAAATCTAATAGGTTAAAGTAATTTTCTGATTATGAGGAGCTGAAAATGTTGTAATGGAAACTTGAAGAGTGAATTTCAAAGTACATGTTTTTTTTTCTTATTAGTCCTGTAAAAAGACTGCAGAGTTTGTTCTAACAGAATATGAAGCACGGCATGATGCTAAGGGTGCAATGAAGAGTAAAGCATGAAAAACTGTTTCTCTTTCACATTCAGTGGTTAGGATGTGACCCTACAGATTAAGTTATGCATAGACGGGTTCAGGTCTGAGGGAGCTAATCCTGAACATGTGAATTTTCAGGTTCAAAAAGTGAGGGTATTTATGCTTTTAAGAGGAAGATAGAAGGGATTTACTAATCATGTTTCATAGTGAGTGTATGGTTGATGAGTACATCCATTATGGCTCATGTATTCAGACTCACTTAACCTTACTCCGAAGCTCTAAATTACCATATGAACCACTTATCTAAACAAAATGAATGTAAAGTAACAAGCATATTGCAAGTCATGTGAAAGAGCTGTACTAAAATTTAATAGATATCAAATTATTGTAATGGAAAATCTAAATTACCCTTTATAGACTTTTTTGAACCTCTTCTCTTGCAGTTTATCTTTCCAAGAGTACACTTTTTCTTCCTTCCTTTTCTATCATTCGCTGAATATATTTAAATGATTTCCTTTCCTTTCACTTGATTAGCATGGAATAAGCTAGGTTCTTGTTTGAGATATTGTCTTTAAAAATGTTTGTTAAGTAATTTTTAGCTAATGTTCTCATACTCGTATAAATGGTGTCAGATATGCTTCCTTTTTCTTTCTTATAGAGGACCTAACCTATAGATATATCTTTGCATGTGAAATGTCTATTGTAAAATCTAACCTAAATTTTATGTAAGCACAAAAGAATTGAAGAATAATGCTTTTACTCCAGTGCTGTTACTCTGATGTATGCTGGTTCCCTTCAGCTCTTCATAACCATGTAAAATGTCATTAGAACTCTGGGATATAAACAAAGTGCTTGTTGTACACAGCTAAGCTACATCTGAAGTTCCAATGGCTTTTTGTTGACTGAACAATGGTGCATGCGCTACATTACAATGTCATTCAGGTTGTTTTTTAGGTACATAGGATGCACATTAAAGAAGTATGAATGGCTACAACCATCTATTTGCTTAAAAATTTTTACTATTATTATTATATATAACACTTGATAAACGCGCTTCCATTTTTGGATTGGTTTGCTTCCCTTTTTGTTTTTCTGGCAGTGGAGGAGGGCGGGGGGAGGGGCAGGTTGTTGGGGTTTGCAGGGGGGAGAGGGAGGTGGGGCGGGAGAAAAAGGGTTTGCAATTTTGCATTCCCATAGTAGAGGTTATAAGTCATGTTTAAATGCTTAAATGATTATAGACTGGGGAAGATATCTCCACCATATGATCTTGATCTTGTCATTAAAAGTAATGATGTTTCTCTCTATTACTCAGTAGTTACATATGGTGCTCCATGCAACTGTTTGACACCAAAGCATGTCTGTTTTTGTTGATGTTTGGTAGGGCATTTATATTCTGAAGTATACTGGATTCTGAAGTTATCAACACAGTTCTGGCACATTGATATATGTTGTAATGAGCCTGGATATTATATGTTACATGTGAAAACTTTCAACACGTTTGTTCTGGCTTTTTTATTTTTTGACACTCCAAATCATAAAGCAGATCTAGTAGCCCTGGGGATTCCAATATTAATTTACAGTTTTCATGAACTGCACTCCTTATATATATATATATATATATATCTCTCGGATCAAGAAAATAGCTTGAGATTGAGATTGAGTTCTATTTGCAGAGAGCTTGAAGAATTATCCTCAACATGCTGCTGGGAAGCTAGAAAACCATAAGATGCAGGAACAGAAGCAACCGATTACTGCTCATGGTCTGCCAGCTGGTCAGACAGCCTTGAATAAAACCATGGGCATTCATCCTGGAATAAGAAGCAACACGAGCAATAACGTTGCAGCTAGCCAAGTCCTTAGTAATGTCCCACAGAGTGCTGTGGCGGTGAATAACCATCAGAACTTACTGAAGAATCATGGGAATGCAAATCTAAATGTATTTCAGCAGGAAGCATTAAGTACCATAAGTGGCCCCAACCATGCAAAGTGTGGGCAATTTCAGGGCTCTGTTTCCTCGCTTCTGACAAATGCATCTGTGAGTGGTGTACCTGGTTCGCATCAACAGCAATCTGTGTTGAATGATACCTTGTATCAGCAGAGTAATCTACAGCCTTCACAGGTGAGCCAGCACGTGCAGCAACGTGTAATTCAGCAGTTGTTGCAAGAGTTTATTAATAATGGAGGAGCACTACAACAGGCTCCTAGTGTCCCTGATGCAAATGGAAACATGCTGACTGGAGGTGTTGGCAGTAGCATTGGTGGCATGGGAAGTTTGCCGGTCAGGATGAACACTGGGTCAGTCAAAAATGGAATTGGTTTGGGCAGTGCCCCTGCCAAAATGTCCAGTAATGCCTTGGCACCAGCACAGAGCTGGAGCAACAGTTTCAAATCTGTTGCCGGCAGTCCTGCTATGAGTGGCAACAGCCTGAATTCTAGAGCAGACTTGCCTCAAAGCGTAGATCTGCCAGAGTTGGATCAAATTGCTGAAGAATTTGCAGAGAATGGGATATTTAATGGTGAGCCCTGGTGATGTAGGATGTGGATCGAATGTTTGGAAATATTTAGGTGGTTGACAATTTAGTAAGCTTAAAAGACTATTGTATAGTAGCGTAGCTTAGATATAGTGATTCCCCTTTCAATTATGTCATGACACTGATAAGTTATCTAGTTGGCAGTTTTGAGCTTCACCATTTCAAACTGCATTTATCACACCTGCAGGGACAATTTCAATGTGGTTTTTCAAAGTTTTGTAGACCATTTGCATAGATTTATCTTGAGTTATGGCTAACTTCAAAGTTAAACCCCAAAAGATGATAGTTTCATATGTTCCTCTCATCTTACTGTGGATAATTTTTTTGTCATCAGGCTTATAACTTGATGTTATCGAAATTGATTGATATTGCTGTTAATGGGAATTTATTGTGTCAGATAATTGGAACATCCTTGTTAGCTATTGAGTTTTCTTTGGTCAAGGGTATTTTTACAACTACATGTCACCATTGATCTATAACCAGTAATTCCTGCTCGTCTATTTCTTTTTTCTTTTTAAATAATTCTCGAACTCAAACTTCATTGATGAACTAGAAATCTTGAACCCCAGAATGCCTTCTCTGTGTGTGTGTGTGTGTGTGTTGGGGATCCCTCTGAACCCTCACCATCTCCTCTAAATGCTTGAAACCACAACTTTTCCTCTTTCTCGTGCTTGGAATCTCAGAGCTCAATGAAGGATTGATTGTCTGTGGGACTCAAGTGGGGCAGTGGGAAATGGCTATCATAACATTTGGTCTCTTTTTGCCTCATTTAAGATATTATATTTGTACATTGCTTGCTTCTTCGGCACTGAAAATGTAATTAGGATGCTGAGCCTTCTATCTTGTCATTGTTATTTGCAATCTATTTGTAAACTTATATATTTGTGCTTCTCTGTGTCAGCTATCTTTGGTATTAAAGATGTTATGCTTTATATTTGAAGAGAGGAGGTGGTTCTGGTGTCACATTATGGCAAAACGTTCGTCGTAGTATATTCTTTTTTTTTTTCAAATTATTTGTTTACTCTGTATTACCTGGCTTCAGAAGTTAATAGCTCCCTTTAGTAATTAGGATGTTAGTTATAGTCTATGCCAAGTTAGAATTATATAAAAATGTTAATTTAGTTTTTATATTCTGTGTCTTGTATTTTAGTTTCCAATAGCTAGCTTTAGTGACTAAAACTTTATTATTTATATATTTATTTATTTTGGATGCATTCCAAACTCGGACAGAGGATGTGTTATTAGAATCACTTTTTGTGATGACTTTACTGAACTTCTTGAGTGGTTGAAATGTATTCTTAGTTCTTCAGTGTCATGTATTTTCTTCGGTTGTTCTTTTCTTTTATGCTAGTTTCTGTGTTCATGCTAATCTCTCGTCCTATGTGATGTGTTGCTTCATAGGATTATATGCTTTTCTTTTATGGCTGATCCACCAATTTAAGCTAATTGTAACCAGAAGAGTGTTTATGATAAGCTTGGTCAGCTGTAATTAGAGAATTGTAGCCAAGTTTATGTAAAGTTTGACGCCTAGAGCAATATGTCTAATCTTAAACCACACTTCAAGCATCAAACTTGAGTCTCAATTTTTAAGTCAGATGTTTAAACTTGCCAATTATTGAATCAAATTCAGTGTGGTGTAGGTTTCCAATGTAGTGAATCAGACCATGTTTTATACCCTATTGTATATGGTGTCTGATCCTTCAACGAATAGACTGCCACTGATTTAGAGAAAAGGCTGACTTTGAAATGTGCTTTGAAATGTGCTGGTATGTTGTATACCCTACTGTCTATGGTTTCTGATCCTTCAACGAATAGACTGCCACTGATTTAGAGAAAAGGCTGATTTTGAAATATGCCGGTATGTTGAGCAAGTAAAAAACTCTCACGGGGTGAGTGTTTTCTAACTCAACATGCCACACACCAAGGCCAGTCCTCTTGAGTTTTTTTTTCGGATATATCAATAAGTACACAGTAATCCAACCACACAGTCAAGTTTGCACCACTATGTCTTTACGTGGCAACACTGTTGTACTGAGTACAGATGACACCTCAAGTGTCCATAAGCAATTCGACCTTCAGATCAATTGCAATGTTCTTGCGCACTTTCGTGCTATAACATAGATTTTTTTCAAGAATGCTCCGCAGCTTTCTTCGTGTTATAACATAGATTCTTTCCAAGAATGCTCCGCAGTTCAACACCTCTATGTCAATTTTAAAGCTTTGTCCCATGTCTGCTTGGTAGTTTAGTTGAGCGACACTAAAAATGGGTTTGCTCGAATCTCATATATAGTAGTAGCGTTGTATGGTCGTGCTATGTGAATTTGGTATGTGTAGTACTGAAGGACAGCTTGGTGGGTTGCGGATCAGGGACATAGTGGTTATGTAAAGAACATGAATTATCATTTTGGTAGATGGAAGAATGGGATTCTAGACACGGATCCAACATTTTTTTCAAGTGGTAGTTGAATCAAGGTATTAAGATAGGGAACGTAACATAGTGGTTATGTAAAGAACATGAATTATCATTTTGGTAGATGGAAGAATGGGATTCTAGACACGGATCCAACATTTTTTTCAAGTGGTAGTTGAATCAAGGTATTAAGATAGGGAACGTAGTGAGAAATGCCTGTTGCAATAATTTATGGCTGTTTTGATTGCAATTTTATGAATGCCTTTCCTGCTCTTAAAGATGGGAAGCATCTTATAGTGCACACAAGTGTGGTGGGTGATGGTCTGCCACTTAATTAGCCAATATCAAGTGGCAATGGAAGTAGAAGGTAGCAAGGAAGTAGGAAATGATGGACCACACCAACTACCCCTGGGGGAAATAATTTACCTCGAAGAGTTGCAGGCGGTGTTTCTTAAGAGGATACCCAACCTTTTTGCTTGAAGAATGTGTAGGGATTAATGGAAGACATAAAGGCATTGGAGGAGGAGCACATTTGTACAATAGTAAACTGGTGTGCCAATGGAAGGGCTACGTGGGAGTGCATGAGCTAAAGGGTAGTGGACTAGTTGAGGGAGGAGGGAGGTTTGTCAATGGAAGAGCTGATTTTAGTAAGGTGCACGCCTCGTATGTGATGGGATATTCTTCTTGGTATCTATCAGAAGAAAAATCGAGGGAGAGGGTTTCAAGAAGCTTGGTGATATAACTTATAAATTGGGCTTAACCTAGGCCTATACTGGATTCATGTTGTACCCAATTTTTTAGGCCCTTCGTGCACATGCGTTGGAACAAACATGAATTGGACCCAACATGAATCAACCAATGTAGATTCAGGCTTGCTGGTGAGCCCTGCCAACTCCGCTCATCTCCATCCCTGTCCCAGCCACCACCAAAGTCATCCGGACATCGCCAATCGATGGCCGAGGCTTCGCCCTCTTTTTTCCCTATTCTACATTGGGCACGACCTGATCCAACTTGATTGATATTTGTGTCTAATTTGGATCTTCTAACCTCTTACCCGATCTAATCCAATCTAACTCAATTATTTTTCATTTAGTGTATTTTTCTTGCATTTAGGGAGGGCTTAGTTTGCGACAGGAATCGAAGTCAGCGAATGGATTGAAATGAGAATCGGAATGACCAAATCCCCTGACGTGCTTGGTTTATGATTGCAATCGAAATCAGAATGAAAATTTGAATCCATAAGAAAGAATAGAGATTGAATTTTAAATAGATTGAGCTGTTCTCATGCCATCTTAGAATCGAAATTGAAATGAGATTTCCTCTAATTAAGCAGCTGGAATGAAAGTCATCCATTCCGATTCTCATTCTAGACCTCCATCGTTCTAGACCTCCATTCCCTATAATCAAGCATTCTCTTATAGATTTTGCAGACATAGAATAATATAGCTGTAGTGCTGGCCATATTATGCTTATCGACCTAATGGATATCCAGCATGGGGAAGTGGACTTAACTAGGTCTTAGTCTTTGAGATTGAAGTCTACAATGGGGCTAATCTATTGTACTAAGTGTCACGCTCCCGATCCGAGATTGTAAATCGAGGGTCATGGCAACCGCCGCATACTCATAGAAAACTCTTCCTATAAGCATGCAAGGCATCTTATCATGCTATTTTAAAACAACAGCGGAATAATTAGTCAATAATTCAAATTCAAAATATAACGATCTAAATTTTTTTTCTTTAATATCTCAACAAATTCAACAACGATTCATAGACTTTACATCAAATTCAATAAGCCTTTCAACCTAAAATAAAAGTATGAAGATTCTGCTTCTGATCACTCTTCCATTCATATTTTGTATCATCTTAATTTCTCAACATCTGTAAAAACAGTAAAATAGGAGGTAATGAGCTAGACAGCCCAATAAGCAATGATCACTTTTCAACAGATTTCATCAGGCATTTAAGTAAATAATCATTTATAGAAAATAAGCATATAGAGTTCATCAATTCGAAATCAATTTCAATTATGCAATATAATTCATGCCAAATTCATTTCTTTTTCGAAAATTCAAGTTTCTTTCCAGATTTCAATTTCTTTTGTTCTTCAATTCTTTTCGTCAACCATGAGCTATGACCATATTTTTTCTGTGGCAGGGTCATAATACCGCGTATCTGCTTGCGGTAGGCTGCGAATCATCTGGCAGCCATGTCCTTTGGAACCGCTGGTCTCACTGGCGGTTTGTCACTGATCTCTCTGGCGACATGTCGTTGGTTTCACTGGCGACATAAACCCTCAGGACAATCAATTGCCAACGTATATGCCCCCATTGGCAGGGTCCTTTACATAGTCAGGTTGTCAATTCATAATGTTTCTTATATCATAATTCTTCATAAATCATATTTCATATTCTAATTTCGATAATAAAACATATAATCATGTAGTATCAAAATAAATCAATATAATGCATCATGGAATCAATATGTTCAATCATACTTCATCATAACATTTCAAATAAGATATTTTCATAACAAAATATCTTTCATCCAATTCATACATCGTTTCACCAATCATGTCAGAAAAATACATTATAATTTACCAATAAATCTAGAAAAAGTGAAACATTACTTACCTCGAACGCATTCCAATAAATCCATATAATTCTATAAATTTTCTTCCAAAAATTCTATTCGTAGATCATATCGCGATATCCCATGATCAAACATCCACAATCCTATACAGAATCAATTTCAATAATTAGAAAGAATACGAACACAATATTTCAACGGTTTAGATTGGGTCCGATCATCTAATTTTATCTAATCAAAATCTAATTAGGACCTAAACGATCTAAAGTTTGACTATCAGATCAAGTCGAATAAGAAGTGATAGGACCGAGGTTTCTTCATCGATTTCATAAAATAAAGTAGAGAGAGAAAATCAGAGGAGAGAGAATTCATGAGGTACAATTCGAATTGATCAGGTGACACAATCCAACATTACGATTGGTCCAATATTTCAATTGGTGAAATCAACACGATCAAATCAAGTCATGGCTAGATTGAAATCATGGATGATCAAATCTAAAGATTCATGGTCTGATCAAGGTGGGTGTCAGTACGCTGTCTGACAATCATGGATCAGGATTCTTTATTAGAATCAGATCAGGACTATTAAAAGAAATTTCTTCATTTACTAATCTTTTTAGAGAGAGAATCAATCAAGAGAGAGAATATTTTAGAGAGAGAAAATTTTAGAGAGAGAAAATTCTAGAGAGAGAAAATTCATCTTGAATTTTTCAGACAATATGATTCAACAAATCTGATTGATCAGATCAAATCATGCTAAGATTATCATGTGGATAATTTAATAAAATCATGAGAAATAAAATCTAAAAATACCTGATCTGATCAAAGTGGATGTCGACATACCGTCCGACGATCACAGATCAAAAATTCATCATTATGATCATTTAAATTCATCATCATTCTTCTCAAAATTTTAGAAATCTTAGGAGAGAGAAATAATCTAGAGAAAGGATTCTAGAGAGAGAAAGTAGAGAGAGAAGTCCAATTCTAGAGAGATAAAATACTAGTTCAAGTTGAAGGGAGAGAGGGAAGAGAGAGAAACTCTCTTTCTCATATTTTATTATTTATATAATTTTTTATTAATTAATTTAATAATTTTTTTTTCTTTTCTTTTCTCTCTCTCTCTTTTTCTTTTTCTTCACGGAAGAGAGAGGAGAAAATCCTATTTAATATTATTATATTATTATTATTTTATTTTTCTTTTTATTTTTCTTTTTTTTATCTTTTTCTTCTTTTTCTTTTCTTTTTCTTTTCTTTTCCTTCTTCTTCTTTTCTTTTTCTTTTTTTCTTTTCCTTCTTCTTCTTTTCTTCTTTCCCGTGGGTTTCTTTTGGGCCAAAACAGGGGACCGTGAGGTCCCCTCATTGGTTGGCCGGCCGGCGGCGCAGCCGGCATGGGGCGGCCGTCGGTAGGAGGAGAGGCGACCTGGCGGCAAGAGGAGGCCGAACCCGGTGGTCGGCGGTGACCACCGGCGTCGGAATCAAAAAGAAACGGTAAAAATGAAGGTTACTTCCGCAATAAAATCCGGTGACTCCGGTCGTCGGTGAGCATGCACATCGGCACGGGAAGGAAGGGGGAGAAGAGAGGAAGGGGAGGAGGCTTACCTCCGTCGCCGGCGAAGCTTTTCCAGTGAGAAATTGGATGGCACAGGGACGGTCTTCCGCAGGATTTTTCCGGCGATTGCCGTCGATTGAGCTTAAAATTTTCGGTGGAAAGAAGAGAGGAGGGATCTCCTCCTTAAATAGGGCCAGAGGGAGCTCGTCTCGACTCCGATTGGGAGCCGGCGAGAGGAGGAAGAAGACTCCCTTCGGGAGTCTTCTCCCCTGTTTTCTATTTTTTTTTTTTTTTTTTTGGGCTTTGTTACATGGGCTGGGATTCTTGATAGTTGGGCCCTGGGTTTGGGCCATCACACTAAGCTTTTAAGATTGAGGAGCCTGTAGGACCACTAAGTTTGTGTTCATTAAAAAAACTCAGTAGTTTGCAAGAAATATGGTATCATAATAGATTTATGGATTGGTATACCGTCTTCCCAAACTGTTAAAGAGAAGAATGCATTTAGTGATGCGATGGAACTGGTCTATTATAAACTAGTTTATTTTCATCATAAGGGATTTGTCATTAGATGAATTTATTGCTTCCATGATCTCATAGAGTAGCAGGCTTATTTACGCATTTCCAAACAAAAGGGATGATGCTAGACCTTTTTAATTTATGGTTCTCCATTGATGACCTTGCATGGAGATAGATTTGGAAGCTATTGGCACTTGATAATAGAAAATTGTTATAGCCACTATAAGGAATTAAACAGTTGGTGCAAAAAGATCCTATAGAATCTAGTGGCAGTAATTTGGAAATTTGTTTTCTCAACACCTGTATATTAACATACTTGGTCATGTGCTTCCACGTGGCCTCCCTAGACGTGGCAACGCTACGTCCGGCTACAAAGAAAACTGGTTCTTCATGTTCCATGTTAGAATGATCTGATTTTTCTTTTAGCTGGTTAAAATAGAAAATATTACAATTCATGATTTATGGATTATAAAAAAGTTGGTCCTGACCTGAACCTGGTGTGGACTGATCTAGATCCAAGCCTTTTGGGTTGAGATTGGGTTATACATAGATTTGACCCAACTCAAATGACTCACCGGATCAAAAATTTTAATCACAGATCCAATCTGACCCAACCTATTCTTTTAATAGGTTAGATCTAGGTCTAACATTAGTATCTGAATAAGAAAGTAGATTGGATTGCGGTTACATATCCCAGTCTGATTCCACTTATTTGCACCCCTACTCTCTCTTTCCCCATGCAGATTGGCCCAAGGCCCTATTTTCCCCCTTCCGCTATCTCTCCTCACTTTTATTTCTCTCTATGTTTCTCTCATTCTCTCTAGATCTAGATCTTTCTCTTCCCCTCTCTTTCTCTTATTTTCTCTATAGACCCCTCTCTCATCCTCTCTATATCTCTTTATTTCTCTCTCCTTCTCTATCCAGATCCCTTTCTCTCATCCTCAATCTCTCTCTCTGCCTTTCATTCTCTTTCCAAATCTCTCTCCTCCCTCTCTCCCCGCATCTTTTTTTTTCTCTCTCTAGTTCTCTCTCTAACCTTTGAATTGGATAGAATCCAGCTCACACTTGCCCATCCAGCCTAACCCTCAGCATATGGGACCATGATCGCCACCCTTGATTTGTGACCAACATCCTTGGACCCCCACTTTCATCTTAAGTCATCTCGCTAATTGAATTTGATATAAACTTGTATAGGTGATCAGTAGCTTAGACTTGGAAGAGGACCAACATAGGAGCTATCCCAGCTCGATAATCGAGATAAAATTCTAATCCTTCATTTTTTTGAATAAAAAATAATTATTTGTGTGGGCCATAAAAAGCCTAGAACTAGAATTAGGGTTGAAAAGCTAGATTTTGAAATTTAAAAAATTAAAAATTTATGATCAATTATTTAAAATTAGCAAGGAGATTACTTTTTGGATCTTGATTTGCCAATATTGATTTTAAATTAACTCGATTCTTTAGGTATTGTTGGGGAATTCCTCAAGAGTGCGGAATACGGATCTCCATCCAAGAATGCAATATCGATGACGATGTTGATACCACAAGAGAAAGGATGAATAAAGAAATATAAAATATAACCAAATAACATGGATTGGCTTAAGGTCTATCTTCACGGGGCATGCAAACTTTACTATGAGAGAAATCCATAAATACAAGAAGAGATCATAAACTCTCAATTCTCATATACTAATCTCTTAATAAGAAGCACACATTCCTCATAAAAACTCTCAAAATCCTCAAAGAGATACTTCAGTTATCATAAATCCCACTATCAAGTCGTAGAGCTCGTCGCAAGCTTTTTATAGAGCCTAAGACACCTAAAACAGATAAGAAACCACGAAATTACGCTCATTTGAACCAAAATAAATCTCAACCATCTGATCCTTGTTCTGATGCACAGATACCATTGATCGCCGCATTTTTTTCCACTGGCCCATGCATTAGATCCATGTCTCCATAGTAGCTCTAGCGTGCTCCAATCACCAGCTGTCCGATTGCATCGATCGGGCGGTCCAGAAGCCTTCCACCATAAATGTTGGTCCAGCGATCGGTTCAAGGCGCCATAACCGATCCAGTGGCTGGTTTAGCACCAATTCAGGCTAGTTCAGCCCGATTCAGCCTAGTTCAGGGTCGGTTCAATTGGTTTTCAACCAGTTCTCTACTAGTTAAGCTAGTTTACTACTGGTTCTTCACTGGTTCACCTCCAAATTGGTTGGTTCACCTTTGGTTCAAACTCAATTGAGCTCAATTTTGTGATTACTCCATTTTGAGTCTTGGGCTTCTATTAACCAATCAAGATCGAATTTGAGGTATCAAACCCAACAATTCTCTACCTCAACTCAATTTTTGGCCTCCATACAGATTTGAGAGCTTGTAAATGATCTCACTCCCATGCCTTAGGACAAATGCCTGGCTGCTTATAGATGGACAGACATGAAAGTTGAGCTAGGCCGTTCAATCTCATTTCCATCATGTGCTGTGACTTGCCTAACCTAAGACCTATTTCGGATAGCCTCGTACGGCAATAAGAACTTCACTCTATAACGTCATCTGTCATTCTTTTGAGTCTTCCATCTCGTGCTCGATCCACCTATACCTGGAGCTCCACCTTTCACTGAGCTCCTTACCAAGAGATAGTATCCTCAACATTTTTTTTCCTTCAAGACAACCCTATTGCCATGCACAACCTTCAGGATTCCAACATCAGCTCTCCATCTGTAGCTACTTGAATTTAGTCTACTCAATGAAATCAGATTACTCCTAAAACTATGTATGTATCAGACCTCATCCAACTTCCTCATTGCTCTATCATATGTTTGCAAGCTAACTATCCCAATGCTCTTGATTGCACAGCTCGATCCATCCGATAAATAAATAGTATTCTCACTACTTTTTAGAGAGTCAAACAGTTCTTCTCTACAACAAACATGATGCGAGCAAGCCAAATCTAAAATTCACTAAAGAGAAAAAGTAGATACTCATCAGAGATCATATATAAATCATCAGTCTCATCAGTATTGCTATCATGAACCACCATTATGGTAGCCTTCATCTGATCTTTGAGCTATGGACAATCTTTGACTCGATGCTCCAATTCATCACACCGATAGCATTTGATCTTACTCGAATTCCTTGACTTGGATTTGGACCGCCCACCATGCGATCTTTTGCCACTTCATCCTCTGCCACCATCACCTTTAGTCACGCTAAAGTCAAGTCATTGCCTGAACTCGAGACTTGATTCTTTCGCTTGAGAACCTCATTCTGGAGAAATACAAAAGTGACCTCATCCATTTTGATAGTACCTTTTTTTATAAGAAGAGTAGTCACCAAAGACTCAAATGAAGGGGGAAGTGACGAAAGCAAAACCAACGCTCTGATATTCTCCTCAACTTTCTCACCAACACTGAGGAGATCAGTGAGGATCTTCTGAAAGTTACTGAGATACTCCTATATGGTCTGCCTCTCACTCATCCGTAGCTGATAGAACGGCTTCCAAAGGAAGAGAATGTGGGTGAGAGTCTTCGCTATGTACATGTCTTGAAGCTTCGACCACATCGTCATCAGAGAAGTCACACTAAGCACATGAATCACCGCATCATCCATCAAGTAAAAGCGGATCGTATTCACTGCCCGCATTTAGAGCCGTTTTCAATCTTTCTCTTCCATGATAGTCGGCTTCTCTTCGCACAAGAGAGCATCAATCAATTTTTATTGGATGGGCACATCCTTCACTCTCACTTATCATAGGGAGAAATTACTCTTCCCATCAAATCAATTGATCTCTATCTTGATTGAGCTTATCTTCTTCATCTTCTCTAATCTCGATCAATATCGTTACAATTCAGACAACCCCGTGTTCTGATATCACTTGTTGAGAAATCTCTCACGAGTGCAGAATATAGATCCCTACCCAAGAACGCAACACCAATGATGATGTCGATACCACAAGAGGAAGGATGAAGAAAGAAGTATAAAACACAATCAAATCACATGGATTGGCTCAAAGCCTACCTCCATAAAGCATGCAAATCTCACTACGAGAGAAATCCACAAATACAAAAGGGCATCACAAACTCTCAACTCTTATACACCAATCTCTCAATAAGAAGTACACATCTCTTACAAAAACTCTCAAAATCCTTAAATAAATACTTTGGTAACTACAAACTCTACCACCAACTCATAGAGCTCGTCGCAAGCTTTTTATAGAGCCTAAGAACACCTAAAATGGATAAGAAACTACTAAGTTACGCTCATTTGAACCGAAATAACTCTCCACCATCTGATCGCCATTCTGATGCACCGTTGATCGCAGCATTTTTTCTGCTGGTTTGCACATTGAATCCATGTCTCCACAGTAGCCCTAGCGCACTCTAATTGCTAGTCGTTCGATCGCATCAATCAGACAGTCCAGAAGCCTCCCACCATAAATGTTGGTCCAGCAGTTTATTCAAGGTGCCATAATTGATCCAGCGACCGGTTCAGTATCAATTCGAGCTGGTTCAGCCCGATTAAGGGTTGGTTTAGTTGGTTTTTAGCCAGTTCTTTAATGGTTCAGCCAGTTTATTGTTGATTCTTCATCGGTTCACCTTCAAATTAGTCAGTTCACCTTCGATTCGTATCCAATTGAGCTCAGTCTTGTGATTTCTCCACATATCCTTGAGTCTTGGACTTCTATTAACCAATCAAGGTCGAATTCGAGACGTCAAACCGAACAGGCATGCCTATGGACCAAGATTAGCATGTCCAACTAGTTTCACCACTGGTTGAAGTGAGAGTTGGTATATAATAGCTCTCGTGGTTATATATATTTTATATGCTGATCGATATAATATATTTTATCTCCACATAAAGTTCATTATACATTAATTATGTGTGCATGTTTTGAATACATAATGGTAAATAAATTATAATTAAAATAGGGTGGGGCCATTAGACCTATAGCAATGAGGGTTCCAGGCTGAAGCATGACAATCTTACGGTTGCCAGTAATGGACCAAAATATGACAACCAGCCACAAACTAATTGTAGCATGGGTGACGTGAGAACTAAGAACTATATGCCATGAGCTGGAGGGTGGCCATGATCACAGGGGCGGCTCAACATCTTTGGAGGCCTAAAGCTAAAAACGAAGGCGGGGCCAGGGAGGGGCCTTCTTCCGGACTCCGGCTTTCGAGAAACGAAGGCGGACCGGCGGGCCGTCGGCCCGGCACACAACCGGGGCGGAGGGGGAGTGTCGAAAAACAAAAAAAAATGAAGAAACTTACCGGTGGAGGTCGGGGGGTGGACCAGGACGCCGGAGGCGGGAGGCGGAGACTGGGCCGCGATGCCGGATGCACGCGAGCGGGGGGCCTCCTGGGGGCGGAGGCCTAAGGCAAGAGCTTCGGTGGCCTTGCCCTTCAGCCGCCCCTGCATGATCAAGTCCAATGTCAAAATATAATTAAGATAATTATGATAAAATAATGAGATGGAGAAAGGTAAGAATCTATACTTACCATGATGAGGGTTGTTAGTCATGAGTTGGAGTGTAGCACTTTCATTACGGTTGTTGGTCATGAGCTGAAAGATGGCACTTTGGTTGCCAACTATAGGCTGAAGTGTGGCACGGCTGAAATGTGGCTGTGGCTAGTCAAGATATTGGAAATAAGATGTCAAAGCCAACCTATGTTAATTAGATGATAATGAATAATCTAATCAAGATTATTGTTGGATGGAACTGTTGCTCTGGTGATTCAAGTGATACGTGTGTGTGCACGCGCGCTCGCACATATATAGGAAATGCTAATTGGTTTATAGGTATTTTGAACTAGAGCATTCATGCTCATATTGCATGATATGTATATGGCAGTGCTATTTGATTTATACATGAAACATTTTCTGGATCTATAAGATTTAGATATACATATTTTTCATCAATTTGTATGTATATGAATTTCATAATAGGTATACTTTGGTGTATTCTTGGCAACTATATATTTTCTTGTTGGGGAATACCGACCGACCCCGCCCGTATCGACTTATAATCGAACCGACGGCCGGCCGACCGACTGACCGACCGACCGACCGACCGTTCGACCGACCGACCGAACGCCATCACCGGCCAATTAACGGCCCTTAACCGACGAGGATGTGTCGGTCGGGCATACTTTTTTCGTTCTCCCGACCGACTGAACCTGGAAGTCTGATGGCCGACTCTCGCAACACGTCCGACTGGCCTTTGGAGGAACCCCAATCTCCACCCGATGCCACACAGCTGGCCACTGACCTAGGGTCGGTCGACTCTTCCGATCGCCGTACGACTGCCACAAACTGTCAGCTCTGACAACGACATGCGGCACTGCCGCCTAGGGGCATTGTCAACCCTAGTGATTTGACAGCCCCACGGTGATGTGACACTTTTACGGCGACTCTGGCAGTCTACAGTGAGTTGACAATTCCTCAATTGTCCGCGCCATTAATGACGGCGCCATACCACGCTCCACTATATAAATCGGAGAAGGCAACAGTGCAAAGGGGCTGGACTTCGACCTCGACTTCGACTTCGAAACCACAGGCTGGCTCCCTCTCTCTCTCTCGATCGAGCTCTCTGTCTTCATTTCACTGTTGCCCAGTCACCTCTCTGACTTGACCGTCGGAGGGTCCCCGCCGGAGTCGCCTTCGGTCAGTGTGGACTTCCTTTTTTGCAGGCGCTCGTCTCCCGACGATCAGACGACGAGGGGATTGGCCGCAACAGATTGGCGCACCAGGAAGGGGGGCAGCGACACGGCACCAAGCCTCCCCAAGCAGAAGATATTAATGACAAAGACAAGAGCCCAAAGATCGAGGGTCACCGGGTCGGCGAGACGCTCTTCCCGCCGGGAAGAGGCCTCCCCGCCACCCTCGGCGGCGGAGCCCAGCTCTCCACACCCCGCGGTGACCACGGAGGCGCAGATCGCGGCCATCGTACGGCAAATGACCGTACTGACGGACGCAGTCAAGAGCCTCCAGCAACAACCGGCGGCCCGTCCGATGCCCTCCAGGAGCAGCCGCCGACGCCCGTGCTGATCCCGTCGTCTCCGTGCGAGCGCCCGCAACAGCGCTCCCACGGAGAGGAGGAGGGACGGCCACGGCGCGATGCCCGACAGTCCCAGCAGCTCTCTCCTTCCCTGCTGGAACGGGCGAGGAAGGAGAAGCGACCGCGAATGCCGTCCGCCTCCCTCTCGGAATCTTCCGGAGACTCCACTCCTGGGGTCTCCCAGCACCGACGGGCGGACGACTACGAACGCAGGTTCGAGGAAATCGACCGTCGGCTTGCACAGTTGCAGGTGGACGGCCAGAAGTCTTCGAACGACGTCGACTTCCAGACCGCCCAGCCTCTCTCCCGACTCGTTCTCGACGAACTGATCCCAAGTCGGTTCAAGATGCCGCATGTGGAGCCCTACGACGGTTCCACCGACCCAATCGACCACCTCGAGAGCTACAAAGCTCTCATGACGATTCAGGGGGCAACCGACGCTCTCTTTTGCATCGGCTTCCCCACCACACTCCGTAAGGCTGCCAGGGCCTGGTACTCCGATCTTCGATCGGGAAGTATCCACTCCTTCGGACAGCTCGAGCACTCTTTCGTGGCTCACTTCAGCACCAGCCGGAAGCCGCCGCGAATATCGGATAGCCTTTTCTCCCTCAAACAGAGAGAAAATGAGACGCTCCGACACTTCGTGGCGCAATTCAATACGGCCACGCTTGAGGTCCGGGACCTCAACGAAGACATGGCTATCTCAGCCATGAAACGGGGGCTGAGGGCGTCCCGATTTACCTACTCCCTGGACAAGACCCTCCCCCGGATGTACGCCGAGCTGCTGGAGCGCGCATACAAGTACATGCGCGCTGATGAAGGAGCTTCCGACCGACGTTTGGCCGAACCCAGGGGCCCGAAGGAGAAGCGGAGGAAGGGTCGGGAACCCGCTGCACCCAGCAGGCCCCCGATCGATAGTCGGGTATCAACACCGCGACAGAACCAAAAGTCACCCCAGCGGCAGACTCCAAGGCCGACACGCTCCAGGTATGATTCCTACACTCCTCTCTCTACCCCCCGTGCGCAGATTTTGATGGAGATCGAGGGGAAAGAATACCTGCGACGGCCTCCGCCTCTGAAGGCAAAAGGCCTCGACCGACGGAAGTACTGTCGATTCCATCGAGGCCACGCCACAACACCGAGCAATGCACCAGCTTAAGGATGAGATCGAAGCCCTCATCCGTCGGGGGTATCTCGGTAAATTTCGGAAGAACCCACCGACCCAACCAGTTGCCGACCGACGACCCCAGCCGACCGAAGAAGCGATGACTAATCAGCCGACGGTCGGGGTCATCAATATGATCTCCAAGCGACTGGGCCCGGAGACATCTGCGGGAGGGGAGCCAACGAAAAAGCCGCGCCCGGACAACCTGATCACTTTTACAGAGGAAGACGTTCGGGGCATCCAAACTTCCCACGACGATGCTGTTGTTGTTTCGGCAACAATAGCAAACTATGATGTAAAATTTTTTTTGTAGATAATGGGAGTTCGACAAATGTTTTGTTTTACTCGACCTTCTCCCGGATGCAACTATCAACCGACCGACTTAAGAGGGTCTCTATGCCCTTGATCGGCTTTGTCGGGGACGCTGTCGCGATGGAAGGAGAAATTACCCTGCCCGTGACGGCCGGCACCGAATCACGACAAAGCACGGTCCCCTTAACTTTTGCGATCGTCCAGTGCCTTCGGCCTACAACGCCATACTTGGGAGACCCGGACTTAACGTCCTCAAGGCAATCGTCTCGACGTACCATCTCCTCGTTCGATTCCCGACCAAAAATGGGGTCGGGGAGATGCGCGGGGATCAACAGCTCGCCCGACGATGCTTCCAGATCTTCGCCCAAAACGACAAGTCGAAGGGCTCCCTGGCGATCGACAAGCTGGACCCACGGGAGGAGGGAGAACGGGGCGAACCGGCTGAGCGGCTCGTCCCCATCCCGATGGCCGGGGATCCCGACCGAAAGGTATGGGTCGGTTCTCAACTACCCGACCCAGACCGACGACGGCTGGTGGAGCTGCTGAGAACCAATACCGACGTATTCGCTTGGTCGGCAGCGGATATGTCGGGCATCCCCCCAGAGACAATAACCCACCGACTCAACGTCGACCCGACGATGAGGCCGGTGAGGCAGAAGAAAAGGTCCTTCGCTCCAGAGAGACAGAGGGCCATCGACGAAGAAGTAGACAAGCTGCTCGAGGCGGGCTTCATCCGAGAATCCACGTATCCCGATTGGCTCGCCAATGTTGTCATGGTCAAAAAAGCCAACGGGAAGTGGAGGATCTGCATCGACTATACCGACCTGAATCGGGCCTGCCCAAAAGATAGCTTTCCACTTCCAAAGATCGACCAGCTGGTGGATGCGACGTCCGGATTTCGACTGCTCAGCTTCATGGACGTCTTCGTCGGATACAACCAGATCCGGATGGCGCCTGAAGACGAGGAGCACACTGCCTTCGTGACCCCTAAGGGCCTCTACTGTTATCGGGTGATGCCCTTCGGGCTGAAGAACGCCGGTGCCACCTACCAGCGACTTGTCAATAAGGTCTTCAAAGATCAGATCGGGCGCAACATGGAGGTATACGTGGACGACATGCTGGTGAAAAGTGCGCAGATCCCGGATCATGTTCGGGATCTCGAGGAGACCTTCCGCACTCTACGACGACATCGAATGAAGCTCAATCCGACCAAGTGCGCTTTTGGGGTAACTTCGGAGAAGTTCCTCGGATTCCTCGTTTCTCAGAGAGGGATCGAGGCAAACCCTGAGAAAATAAAGGCGATCATCAACATGCGTCATCCGAACACCAAGAAGGAGGTCCAACAGCTGAACAAAAAAGTCGTCGCTCTCAGCCGGTTCATTTCTCGATCAGCTGAAAGGTGCCTCCCGTTTTTCAAAACTTTGCGGCAGGCAAATGGTTTTTCTTGGTCGGATGAGTGCCAACGGGCTTTCGAAGATCTGAAGAAGTACTTGGCTTCCCCACCGCTGCTCGTGAAGCCGCAGGTTGGGGAGACCTTGTATCTCTATTTGGCCACATCCTCTGAGGCGGTCAGTTCGGTGCTCGTCCGAGAAAACGAGAGCCGAACCCATCAGCCTATCTACTATACCAGCAAGGTACTCCACGACGCCGAAGTCCGATATTCGGAGACGGAAAAGATGATTTTCACCCTGACCGTCTCCGCACAACGACTCCGTCCATACTTCCAGGCTCATGCCATAGTGGTTCTCACCAACCAGCCCCTGAGGGCGATATTGCACCGACCGGACACGTCGGGACGACTGACAAAGTGGACGATGA